>NC_141875.1:497314991-497618021 GCF_056163025.1 Triticum urartu | reverse complement strand
TAAACACTGTTAATACTAAGATAGATTGCAAAAAGGATGTTGTTACTATCAGTTTAGATGATATGTCTCATGAATTTAATTTCTCTAAATTTAGTAGACAACACCGTGAAGAAGAATTACCTAGTAAGGATGAAATTATTGGTCCTGCTTCTATTGCCGTACCTCCTAGTGATCCTTTAGAACAATATTTGCTAGACCATGAAAATGATATGTTTATGAATGAAAGAAGGGAAATAGATGAAGTATTCTTTCAACAGGAACCTATTCTGAAACACAATTTGCCTGTTGAAATCCTAGGGGATCCTCCTCCACCCAAGGGTGATCCCGTGTTTGAGCTTAAACCGTTGCCTGATACTCTTAAATATGCTTATCTTGATGAGAAAAAGATATATCCTGTTATTATTAGTGCTAACCTTTCAGAGCATGAGGAAGAGAGATTATTGAAAACTCTGAAGAAGCACCGTGCTGCTATTGGGTATACTATTGATGATCTTAAGGGCATTAGTCCCACTCTATGTCAACATAAAATAAATTTGGAAGAAGATGCTAAACCAGTTCGTGGTCATCAACGACGGCTGAATCCTAAAATGAAAGAAGTGGTAAGAAAGGAAATACTAAAGCTCCTTGAGGCAGGTATAATTTATCCCGTTGCTGATAGTCAGTGGGTAAGTCCTATCCATTGTGTCCCTAAGAAGGGAGATATTACTGTCGTTCCTAATGATAAAGATGAATTGATTCCTCAAAGAATTATTACAGGTTATAGGATGGTAATTGATTTCCGCAAATTAAATAAGGCCACTAAAAATGATCATTACCCTTACCATTTATCGATCAAATGCTAGAAAGATTATCCAAACATACACATTTTTGCTTTCTAGATGGTTATTCTGGTTTCTCTCCAATACCTGTGTCAGCCAAGGATCAATCAAAGACTAGTTTTACTTGCCCTTTTGGTACTTTTGCTTATAGACGTATGCCTTTTGGTTTATGTAATGCACCTGCTACCTTTCAAAGATGCATGATGGCTATATTATCTAACTTTTGTGAAAAGATTTGTGAGGTTATCATGGACGATTTCTCCGTCTATGGATCCTCTTTCGATGATTGCTTGAGCAATGATACGTCTCCAACGTATCTATAATTTTTTATTGTTCCATGCTATTATATTATCAACCCTGGATGTTTTATATGCATTTATATGCTATTTGATGTGATTTTTGGGACTAACCTATTAACCCAGAGCCCAGTGCCAGTTTCAGTTTTTCCTTCTTTTAGAGTATCGCGGAAAAGGAAAATCAAACGGAGTCCAATTAACCTGAAACTTCACGGAACTTATTTTTGGACCAGAAGAAGTCCACGGAGTATCGGAGTTGGACCAAGAGAGTCCCGGGCTGCCCATGAGGGTGGGGGGCGCACCCATCCCCTGGGCACGCCCCCTGCCTCATGGACAGCCCGGAGGTCCACCGACGTACTTCTTCCTCCCATATATACCCATATACCCTAAAAACTTCGGGGAGCACAATAGATCAGGAGTTCCACCGCCAGAAGCCTCCGTAGCCATTGAAAGCCAATCTAGACCCATTCCGGCACCTTGCCGGAGGGGCAATCCCTCTCCGGTGGCCATCTTCATCATCCCGGTGCTCTCCATGACGAGGAGGGAGTAGTTCTCCCTCAACGCTGAGGGTATGTACCAGTAGCTACGTGCTTGATCTCTCTCTCTCTCTCTCTCTCTCTCTCTCGTGTTCTTGAGATGGTACGATCTTGATGTATCTCGAGCTTTGCTATTATAGTTGGATCTTATGATGTTTTCTCCCCCCTATACTCTATTGTAATGGATTGAGTTTCCCCTTTGAAGTTATCTTATCAGATTGAGCCTTTAAAGATCTAAGAACACTTGATGTATGTCTTGCCGTGCGTATCTGTGGTGACAATGGGATACCACGTAATTCACTTGATGTATGTTTTGGTGATCAACTTGCGGGTTCCGCCCATGAACCTATGCATAGGGGTTGGCACACGTTTTCGTCATGATTCTTCGGTAGAAACTTTGGGGCACTCTTTGAGGTTCTATGTGTTGGTTAAATAGATGAATCTGAGATTGTGTGATGCATATCATATAATCATACCCACGGATACTTGAGGTGACATTGGAGTATCTAGGTGACATTAGGGTTTTGGTTGATTTGTGTCTTAAGGTGTTATTCTAGTACAAACTCTAGGGCTGTTTGTGAGACTTATAGGAATAGCCCAACGGATTGATTGGAAATAATAACTTTCAGGTGGTTTCGTACCCTACCATAATCTCTTAGTTTGTTCTCCTCTATTAGTGACTTTGGAGTGACTCTTTGTTGCATGTTGAGGGATAGTTATGTGATCCAATTATGTTATTATTGTTGAGAGGACTTACACTAGTGAAAGTATGAACCCTAGGCCTTGTTTCAATACATTGCAATACCGTGTACGCTCACTTTTATCATTTGTTACCTTGCTGTTTTTATATTTTCAGATTACAAAAACTATTATCTACTATCCATATACCACTTGTATCACCATCTCTTCGCCGAACTAGTGCACCTATACAATTTACCATTGTATTGGGTGTGTTGGGGACACAAGAGACTCTTTGTTATTTGGTTGCAGGGTTGCTTGAGAGAGACCATCTTCATCCTACGCCTCCTACGGATTGATAAACCTTAGGTCATCCACTTGAGGGAAATTTCCTACTGTCCTACAAACCTCTGCACTTGGAAGCCCAACAACGTCTACGAGAAGAAGGTTGTGTAGTAGACATCACTCATCTACCACATAACTGTGGGCACGGCTCTCGAAAGTTTATACCCTGCACGGCTCTCTGAAAATTTTGATATATAATATGCCTATATAAAGTTTTAGTTTTATTTTCGTTTTTTCGTTTATCGCTTTCTATTTTTAAAAAAACAAATAACAAAAACTGCGCACGCGCCTGAAACTAACTGTCGCCCACGTGCGCAGCATAGTGGCAGCGGGCGCCCCATCTTTTCTTTCTCTTTATCCTTCATGGGCCAGGCCATCCAGATTTTTTTTATTTGACCGAATTTGTTTAAAAGAAAAAAAACTATAGCTCGGCCGGCCGAGGCCTTTAGGCCCGTGTAGCCTTTTTCATCTCTGTTTCGTATATTTTCGTCTACATTTAGTCCCACATTGCCTAGCCTTTAAACTCTATGCCTCTTTTCCTACAATAAATATAGACCTATAGAGCCTCCAAAAATCATCCGGTTCGGGTTAAATCAATATTTTGCTTTGACTAGATTCATTTAAGAAAAATATATTTCTCCTCTCTAGCGCGACTTCTGAAAATTGTCTTTTCTCTTCAAAGTCGTCTTTTCTCTGCCTTATAAAGGTATCTTTCTTTGTTTTTTTCTTCTTACACTTCCATAGTTTATTATTTTTAGACTAATACGATAGAATAATTAGATTATCAATTAGTCTACGTATTTATACGTTAGACCTTAACCGTAGCTATTTTTCTTTAGTAAAACAGCTTGGCCCTGATTTTTCAAATAGCCATAACTTTTCACTCGTTTATCCAAATTAGACGAAACCAACGCATATAGCTTCGTCTTGTTTTCACCTATCCAGTGAACCTGTCATATCAACTTTTTGAAAATTTCAAATTTCAAATTTTGTTCAGATTCATATTCAAACTTCTTTTGAACATAACTTGAGTTTCGTAACTCCGATTTAGTTGATTCTTTTTGCAAATCGAAGCTCTTGACCTAAACTTTCTGATAAGGCCAAATTCACTTAATTTTGGTACCGTTAGAAATTGTTTCATGTTGCAAGAGTTATTTGCTTGGTTTTTACGTTTTTCGAATTGTCTTCTTTGTTCTCTCCGATCTTTGAGTGATTGCTTATGTGTGGTTACTATTGCTTGCTTAAGATAGATTGACCGGAGTGTGACGAGTAGAACTATCAAGAGTTTTGAGTGCGAATCATCTTCATCAACATTGCAGGAAAGTTCACACTTTGATCATACCCCTTTATCACCCAGTTTTTATGCATTAGTTCCAGTCCTCAAACATTGCATGGTTAGGATGTGATTTTAACATGTGGGTTGGGAAGTAGTTGATGAGGTAGAACCTATTGCTCTGTTACATTCAAACCCTTGGGAGTTACTTATCCGAATTGCTTATATTGCTATGCTATGCTCGTAGACGTGGTTTGGGTGAGTGAAATCAATGACAGATGTGAGATTGTTAATTAATGGTTCAACTTAAGGTGGCAACTTAAATACACATCTGGGTGGATTGAGGCACCTGGGTATTCCAGCGATTGCCTGTTTAGGCACCTGGGTATTCCAGCGATTGCCTGTTTTTCTTTATGGACTGCCACCCAGGCTCAAAGGGATCATGAGATTATTCATACTAGAAACTTCTGTGTGCAGCCACAAGCTACTATGGGCTCTAGCATAGTTGATTAAGTTGTGCGAACTCTTACAGTGGTAGACTAGCAGATGTAGGGGAAAGTAGGTGTAACGGTCTACCTGATCGTAAGGTGCTAGCGCTTCTGAAAGACTATGTCTCGGTCATCCATTTCTCAAACACCATGTAGTGCGAGAATCCCAACGGAGGAGATCGAGTCTTGTGGGGAAAAGTGCGCAAACCTCTGCAGAGTGTATAAACTAATCATGGTTAGCCATGTCCACGGTTATGGATGTCTTGAGTATCTAGTACTTGGATTATCATGTGAATCTCATCATGTGACTTTAAATAATTTTGTTGGGTTTTAATGATGATTCTTAATTGGGATTGAGAGGGTGTCTACACTCTAAATGTTTAACAACCACCTTGATAGTTAAATAAAATGTATTCCTTTGCAGTAGGAAAAAATTGGCTTTTCGCAAAAACATATAACCATAGAGCTTTTCCACCAGCCATATATGCATGTAGTGATAGCCATTGTTCATCATTCTCTATGGTGTGAATTTGCCAGTACATTCAATGTACTGACCCTTGTGGCTACAACATCTCATGTTGCAGGAATCTTACGACGAGTAAGTGATACGTTAGGGTTACGATTTCTACACTCAACTTTGCCATTGGTGTTCATGGGAATCCACAACCTTGTTGTTACTTCCGCTATTTGGATTGAGGTAATAGTATTTACGTTACTTTTACATGTGATTTACCTCTGTTATAAATTCTCGAGTACTGTGTGTGTCAGCATACCGATCCAGGGATGACACTTAAGCTCAGAGACTTGATCCATTTGGGTTGGGTCGCTACAAGATGGTATCAGAGCACATGTTGACTGTAGGACGTGACCCCTAGAAACTGGCAAGCCCATAGGAAAGATTTTTCTCTACAACTTTCTTTTCAAAAGAATCTTTTACCTCTCTTATCTTTTGAGCTTATTCAAATATACCCTTTTAGTGAGACCATACCCCTTTTCATTTTTTTGACCACTCGAAGATTCGGCTGATGAGACCACTCCAAGAAGTACAAGATATGGGACCACTAAGTCCACATCGGAATGAAGAGTATTTTACCGTATATTATAATGATGGAAACTACAACGGTTGAAGACTCCGAAGACTAGGGGAATTTGAAGGTCCTGTAGAATTTTCTAGATTTGTATAACCTAGGAAGGCACCCCTTATGGAACTTGGCAGACTAAGGAAGCCGTCAATACCTGAGATGAAGGTGTATCGGAGAAAGACCGAGCATGGAGAGTTAAAAACCTCAAAGTTTTGTCAAGAAAACCCTAAGGCAGGAGATATCAACTATGGAAGATAGCTCATGGCAATGACAAGGGCACAAACACGGTTATCCGTGATGTCATCACCACTGATACTATGGTCACCGAGCTGAGCTAAACATGCATTTCTTTGGAAGGATTGGATGGTAGAAGGCCGATGGAGCATCTATCAGCAAAGGATGCATTTTTAACCTTAGCTGGTGTATCACTAGGATCTGGAGAATTACATCAGGAATTTTAAGATGGACCCGCAGGAAGCCATATTTTGACAAGGAAGCATTTCGTGAAGAACATAGGTCCAAGAAGCTGAAGTAGCCAAGCTGGAGGAGCAAAACCTTGAGATACCAGAGATTCGCCAGGAACTAAAGGACAGTAGGACCATGGTTCATGCGAAGGATGTTGAAACCAGAAGTTTGGAACGCAACTCCAGAATATTAAAGGACGTCACGAGATACTTCGCGTCAACAGAGTTGATCTGGCAAAAGAAGTTGAGGTAGACAAGCATGATCGGAAGAAGCCATTGGAGGCATGAACAAGGCTTGAAGAGTTTGGAGACGTTGAAGATTTATTGACCTTTAGAAGACCAAGCCCCTGTTATATACCTACGTTAGATGCGACGTTTGTGAGCTGTCATTTGTTTGATGTTTTTCCTGACAGCTACAAATAAAATCTGTCTTTTCAAAACTTTTGTTTGTATTGTGTGTATCCCTCTCTATCTTCCTTATCTCACCCCAAACCCATGGACCCAATAGAGGATGAATGAAGATGAGCTTATATTTTCTGGACCGATGAGTCAATTGGAGACGGACCAATGGATTCAGAATATGGAGGATCACATGAATAATAACCCTATAGTCGGAAAGGATATGACCCAGCATGCTCTTCAATGCTTTGAAAGAGGTGCTGCTACTTGGTGGAGGATGTACCAAACCATCAATGGATGGCATGGAGTAACCACTTGGAAAGAATTTAAGTTGACTCTGCCAAAGTCTCGGCTTGTGTCCCAGAAGTTGAAGCCTTAGGGAAGGATATGAAGAAACCTTGTGCATGCAAGATTTGTGGAGAAATAGGACACACCCATAAAGAATACAAGGATGAATGCCCTAATTGTGAAGGAAGTCACCCAGTTGAAGAATGCCCAACTAGGCAGATTACTTGTTTCTTGTGTGAAGGGACTACCCACTATCCTGCTCAGTGTCACATTTACCCCATGGTACAACGAACCATCCAGCAGAAGAAAGAAGTAATGAAAGGAGCCCTCATGGAAATTTTAGAAGAAGCTGTGATGAAGGAAGAGATGGAGGACACACCTAAAGACGACCCGAGTAAACCCTGCACTAAGTCTTGCTATTCATGTGGAGAAGAAGGACACATCTCCCAAAATTGTTTGAATGGGGATCTAGTAGAATTCCCGACAGAGGAAATAGAATATGAACCACAGGAAATAGAAGCCCTGATTGGAATGGAAAAGTCCAGGAAGAGAAACCGATTGGAGCCCAGGAGGGACCTGAGTCATATCACCTATTACAGGTGCAAGGAGTCAGGGCACTACCTCAACAGTTGCCCAAAAAGGAAACCTCGAGACTTGTCAGAAGTAATATGTTTTAGTTGTAATGGAGCAAGGCACTTTGCCAGAGAATGCCCCAAGGAGAAGGAAACTTGTGCTAGATAGTTGAGTTTGCAACAAAAGAAATGGAGTAGTAGAAGTGAGAACATTTTCTTTTATATTGAGGTGTTGAGTTGAGACATGTAATGGAAAAGCGAGAGATTGTAATCAATTGAGAGTGAATAAAGTTAGCATCGTTGGTAATGATATGGATTTTATGAGTTGTTACTCTATGAAGAAGGATTTTGACCATTTCTGAGGATATGAGAAATATGGTCTATGGAAGATTTGTGCATTTTAAGGGCGGTAGTACCCTGTAAGAACCCTTGACCCCTGGAAAAGATAAGGATACTCCACTGAGTGGATTTCGGACAAAATGAATACGAGTTTTGTCTCGATATGTGTGATACCCCAAGATTACGTGGGATGAAGTTGGAGACCGTCAGTTGTTTGGACCAAATGTGATCAAGGAGTCAGAAAAGAATGTTAAGTTGATTCGAGATAGACTGAAGGTAGCTCAATCCAGGCAGAAGAGTTATGCAGACTAAAAAACGCAAGGAGGTAGTCTATGAAATTGGAGATAGAGCATGTCTTTGTGTGACCCCTCTGCGAGGAGTTAAACGAATTGGAGTTAAGGGTAAGTTAGCCCCGAGATTTGTAGGACCATACCGAGTTTTGGAGCGTATGGGAGAAGTGGCCAACAAGTTGAAGTCACCCGAAGGACTGTCAGGAGTTCATGATGTGTTTCACATTTCCCAGTTGAAGAAGTGCCATGCAGAGATGGCCAATATTCCCATGTAAGGACGCTTGACCCTGGAAAGGATAATGATGTTCCATGAAGTGGAATATGGACTTCATAAGTATAAGTTTTTATCTCGGTATGAGGGATATCCCACGAGGATGAAGAGATAAATTACTATTGGATATAAAGGAGGTATGATGTCGAAAATGTGGATCAATGGAAACTCCAGGATGAGTCTGAGTAATTGTGTCCTAGTTTGGTGCCAATAGAAGGAAGGAAGACAGTACAATTGGATGGATTTAAGAATACTAGGAAGTTGGAAGTTGGAATAATGATCAGTTGCCCGATGATAAGTTCAAGGACTAACAAGTGATGAGATGGGCCATAACCCACAGGCCCCAGGACCTGCCAAGAAGCAAGCACATTCTTGTTGACGGAAAAACCCTGGAGGAAGATATGACGTTTATCGGCAGACAATTTTATAGGAGTAACGCAAAACCTGAGAGTTGTGAAGGAACGATAGATGTTTGTTTGGCTTGCAGAATCAATGGATTATTCCGAACGCAGTTCATGGACGAGAGAAATTCTGCAATGGTTGTGAGGATGACCGAGTGTTAGAATGCGAGATTCGCTAAACCGTATACAAGGTAATGATTTGGGTGTGGGATGGATTGATCACCATACCGACTTACTCTTATTATCCACCTTGCTATATGGGATTGTAAATCTGAGTGACTTACCTATAGTAGAGAGACGACAATCAAAACCTTGTTTAAGCCTTAGAATGGTATAGGTATTTTTCCCTTGTACAAGGCAGTGTTTGCCAACCATAGGTTATACGGTGAGGATCAACCCAGACCCATTTCCTGCAGGAGAAACCATAAATGGTTGACCACCATGAGATATCGATAGTTGTTTAGTATTGGCGCCAGACCCGTCAGCTAAGAAGACCCAGTCACAGAAGAACCTTACCTACATGAAAGACACAAGAATTGAGAAAAAGGTTATGCCACTACCGAAAGAGCCCAGATAAGGAATTATCCTGAAGATCTGAGAAGACCGACACCGTTAACAATATGGATGAAGTATATGAGTTTTAATGGAACCGTAACCATCTTCTAAGGGTGGTAGCACCCCAAACCCCCTCCTGCGACAATCAATGGATTTTGGGGAGACCCCAAACCTAACCTATTTCTTTCTAGCCTCTCCGAATCTCGAGGACGAGATTTATTTTAAGGGTGGTAGGTTTGTAACATCCCAAAATTCTAAATTTTGGAATGTTATATTAAATAGATAGATTTGATTGATTGTTTGATTGATTGACTGAAAGTGAGTGAATTCGAAATTTTTGAAAGTTAAATGAGAGGGAATAAAAGGACTTTCCCAAACTTCCATTTTTGTATTATGATCTTCGTGAATTCAAATTCTTTTCAAATACAAAACCCTCGAGAGAAGATGACATGACTTCTTCCATTTAAATAAATGAAAAGGGTTTTGAAAAGATTTGAATTTCATTTGAAAATATTTTTAATTCAGAAACTTCAAGCAACTCAATGATTTTCATGAGAGAAGATAAAATGACTTCTTCAAATTATATGAAATATGAGTTGGGAGTTTAAAAGGATCAAAAATTAAAATCCTTTTGAAATTATTTTCAATTTGGAGTTATTTGGGTTTTATTCAAATTATTTTTCTCCAAAAATAAAATATACGGAAAATAGGGTAACATGATTCCCTACATCAGAAATTAGGAGAGAAATAAATTGAATTAATTTTGGTATATTTATAATGATTTTATTGGATTTTATTAGATCAGTAGCACTCTTTGAATTATCTGAATTTGTATGAATTTTATTTAATGCTAGGAAAATTTTCATCTTGTAGAAAATCTTTTTCTGAAAATTTTGATATATAATATGCCTATATTACGTTTTTGTTTTATTTTTGTTTTTCAGTTTATCGCTTTCTGTTAAAAAAAACAAATAACAAAAACTGCGCGCGCCTGAAACTAACTGTCGCCCACGTGCGCAGCATAGTGGCAGCGGGCGCCCCATCTTTTCTTTCTCTTTATCCTTCGTGGGCCAGGCCATCCAGATTTTTCTTATTTGACCGAATTTGTTTAAAAGAAAAAAGAACTATAGCGCGGACGG
This sequence comes from Triticum urartu, assembly GCF_056163025.1. Classification (NCBI taxonomy): domain Eukaryota; kingdom Viridiplantae; phylum Streptophyta; class Magnoliopsida; order Poales; family Poaceae; genus Triticum; species Triticum urartu. Next base: position 497,607,787 of record NC_141875.1, on the reverse strand, counting down.
CCGAGGCCTTTAGACCCGTGTAGCCTTTTTTATGTCTATTTCGTATATTTTCGTCTACGTTCAGTTCAACATTGCCTAGCCTTTAACCTCTAAGCCTCTTTTCCATCAATAAATATAGACCCATAGAGTCTCCAAAAATCATCCGGTTTGGGTTAAATCAATATTTTGGTTTGACTAGATTCATTTAAGAAAAATATATTTCTCCTCTCCAGCGCGACTTCTGAAAATTGTCTTTTCTCTTCAAAGTCGTCTTTTCTCTGCCTTATAAAGGTATCTTTCTTTGTTTTTTTCTTCTTACACTTCCGTAGTTTATTATTTTTAGACTAATACGATAGAATAATTAGATTATCAATTAGTCTACGTATTTATACGTTAGACCTTAACCGTAGCTATTTTTCTTTAGTAAAACAGCTTGGCCCTGATTTTTCAAATAGCCATAACTTTTCACTCGTTTATCCAAATTAGACGAAACCAGCGCATATAGCTTCGTCTTGTTTTCACCTATCCAGTGAACCTGTCACATCAACTTTTTGAAAATTTCAAATTTTGTTCAGATTCATATTCAAACTTCTTTTGAACATAACTTGAGTTTCGTAACTCCGATTTAGTTGATTCTTTTTGCAAATTGAAGCTCTTGACCTAAACTTTCTGATAAGACCAAATTTACTTAATTTTGGTGCTATTAGAAATTGTTTTATGTTGCAAGAGTTATTTGCTTGGTTTTGACGTTTTCCGAATTGTCTTCTTTGTTCTCTCCGATCTTTGAGTGATTGCTTATGTGTGGTTACTATTGCTTGCTTAAGATAGATTGACCGGAGTGTGACGAGTAGAACTATCAAGAGTTTTGAGTTCGAATCATCTTCATCAACATTGCAGGAAAGTTCACACTTTGATCATACCCCTTTATCACCCAGTTTTTATGCATTAGTTCCAATCCTCAAACATTGCATGGTTAGGATGTGATTTTAACATGTGGGTTGGGAAGTAGTTGATGAGGTAGAACCTATTGCTTTGTTACATTCAAACCCTTGGGAGTTACTTATCCGAATTGCTTATATTGCTATTCTATGCTCGTAGACGTGGTTTGGGTGAGTGAAATCCATGACAGATGTGAGATTGTTAATTAATGGTTCAACTTAAGGTGGCAACTTAAATACACATATGGGTGGATTGAGGCACCTGGGTATTCCAGCGATTGCCTGTTTAGGCACCTGGGTATTCCAGCGATTGCCTGTTTTTCTTTATGGACCGCCACCCAGGCTCAAAGGGATCATGAGATTATTCATACTAGAAACTTCCGTGTGCAGCCACAAGTTACTATGGGCTCTAGCATAGTTGATCAAGTTGTGCGAACTCTTACAGTGGTAGACCAGCAGATGTAGGGGAAAGTAGGTGTAACGGTCTACCCGATCGTAAGGTGCTAGCGCTTCTGAAAGACTATGTCTCGGTCATCCATTTCTCAAACACCATGTAGTGCGAGAATCCCAATGGAGGAGATCAAGTCTTGTGGGGAAAAGTGCGCAAACCTCTGCAGAGTGTATAAACTAATCATGGTTAGCCGTGTCCCCGGTTATGGACGTCTTGAGTATCTAGTACTTGGATTATCATGTGAATCTCATCATGTGACTTTAAATAATTTTGTTTGGTTTTAATGATGATGCTTAATTGGGATTGAGAGGGTGTCTAGACTCTCAATGTTTAACAACCACCTTGATAGTTAAATAAAATGTATTCCTTTGCGGTAGGGAAAAATTGGCTTTTCGCAAAAACATATAACCATAGAGCTTTTCCACCAGCCATATATGCATGTAGTGATAGCCATTGTTCATCATTCTCTATGGTGTGAATTTGCCAGTACATTCAATGTACTGACCCTTGTGGCTGCAACGTCTCATGTTGCAGGAATCTTACGACGAGTAAGTGATACGTTAGGGTTACGATTTCTACACTCAACTTTGCCGTTGGTGTTGATGGGAATCCACAACCTTGTTGTTACTTCCGCTATTTGGATTGAGGTAATAGTATTTACGTTACTTATACATATGATCTACCTCTGTTATAAATCCTCGAGTACTGTGTGTGTCAGCATACGGATCTAGGGATGACACTTAAGCACAGAGACTTGATCCATTCGGGTCGGGTCGCTACATGCTTGAAGGTATATCTTTAGATCTTGCAATCGAGTCTTTTAGTTTCTTGTTTTAGCACTAGTTTAGTTTATAATAGAAAATAAAAAAAATGGAATTGAGTCTACCTCATACGCTTCATCTTTTTAATATCTTTCGTGAGTATGATGGGAAGGAAAATTGCACCAAAGTGTTAGAAGAAGAATGCATCAAAATGTTTGGCAATAAATCTTTCAATGATGAGCATGATTGCAATGTTGTTAGTATGAACTCCTTGAATATCCATGGTACTAATGATGATTGCACTAGTTATGATGAAAATGTCTCCTATAAACATGTCAATTTTTGTGGAGTGCATTGGGTTTGTAAGTACACACCAAATAGGGAAGATAGATAGTGCAAGAGGCATAAGTACTTAGAAACTAAATTGTTGCAAGAAAGGCTAGATGATTGTGCTGAAAATTTAAATTTTCTTGGCCATACTTGTGAGCTTTGCAATGAACGTGGTCATTTAACCATCCGATGCAAATTGTTTCATGATCTAATCGTGTCCAAAATTTGTGATGAGTTGATTTCCCTTGCACATTATAATGAACTTAGCTTGCTTATGGGTTCCGAAGAAATGAAACATATAACTGGGGATCTTCCAGAATTTGCCCGTTATAAATTGCTTGGCTTTGATCTAGAGGAAATTTATATGTATTGTGCGGTGAATTGCATTGAAAATCCTTACATTGTGTCGGCGTTCTGGGAACGGGGGTTCCCAGACTTGCCTGCCTGCGGCCTGCGGCGTGGCTTAAAAGGGGGCCCGGCATGGCCCATCTTCATCAACACAGACCCAAGACCCTCGCGAGGGGCCAAGCCTCGCGGGGCGGACGACGCGGAGCTTCCTCAGGCACGGCCTCATCAGGCTGGCTCGCGAGGAGGCGGAGAGATCAAGGCGGGGTACCTCACGAGGTGCCCGTGACGCAAGCCATGACGACCAACGGCGCCAGGCGGGTGCTAGCCCGCGCAGTGTGCTCCTTTCCTCTTTGGTGGAAAGGGGGCAAGCGCAGCCGCGGAGTACCGAGGCATCAGGCAAAGGTTGCCATTTCGGTGCAACGAGACCAGGACCAGGAAGACTGCAAGACGGAGGTCATCGTGGAGCCCAGGACGGCGTCACCACCAGAGCTTTGTGCAGGCGAAGACTACTTTTGTCAGGGTAGCGAGTACTAGCTGTCCCCCTTCAAATTAGCCCGCCATTGTTGGCTCCCTTCCTGCTCGATATTTGGGAAGAGGACCAGGGCCTCTATAAATAGGACCAGCCACCCATAGAAGAGGGGGGTTCGGAGGGGTTAAGAGGAGAGGTTCGATAGGAGGTTGAATCGGAGAAAGACAATCAGAGAGAGAGAGAGAGAAGGGTGGCTGAACTCCTCCCAGCAGTTCATCGCCCCAGCCAAGAACAGACCCTCGCGAGGTTGTTCTTCCTTGTATCATTCATCATCATCAGCCCAAGAGGCAATCCACCACGCCACAAACTTGAGTAGGGTATTACACCACAACGGTGGCCCGAACTAGTATAAACCCTGTGTCTCTTGTGTTGTTCTTTCGATAGCTTAGATCTTAGCGAGGCGGAGGGGTGCAGGTAGGTAGGAAGCGAAATCTCCACGCGCACCCCAGTGTTCGAACCTCAAGGGTCTGCTGGAACCCGAAATCCGACATTTGGCGCGCCAGGTAGGGGTGCATCGGAGTTTTATCTTTCGCCACCGCCACGGCCTGCCTCGTGATGAGTAGCGCGTCGCCCGCTCCGGCCGCTGGTGCTAGCATGGGGGCCAGGGGGCTCCGAGCCCTGGCCCCAGCCCTGCAACGGGTATGGTGGCCAGACGAGTTCACGCCAACGACGCCGCCGTGCTACGGCGGTGCGACAGATCCGCTGGCCTTCTTGCTGGCGAGCGAGGAGGCCCTCCTCGAAGCTGGAGGTGACGATAGGGTCATGGCCAACTGGCTCCCCATGGCCCCCACCGGCGCTCCGCGCACATGGCTGCTCCACCCGCCGGCAGCCTCCGTGGCCTCTTGGGAAGAGCCCCGCGGCCTCTTCCCCGCCCATCGCGCTACACCAGCACCCCCGGTCGTTGCGGCCCTCCTGGGCGGCTCGCAGGCGCCGCCTACAAGTCACCACGTCAAGCCGTTCATCCGCTGGGCCAGTGCCGCTTCCACATGGCAGGGGGCTCTCTCGGACCGAGCGGCGCCCAAGGCCGGCCTGACCTTCAGCTCGGAGGACCACCCTCCCAACTCGGCCTGCTCGGGTGCGCTCCCCATGCTGTGCACCCCCACCATCTGCCAGGTGGCCGTCACCAGAACTCTCATCGATGGCGGTGCGGGCCTCAGCGTGCTCTCAGTCGAGGCCTTCGACCTCCTCCGCATACCCCTGGAACGGCTGCAACCCAGCCAGCCCTTCTCAGGCGTTGGGGGCGGATCATCCAGCTCCTTGGGACAGATCCGGCTCCCAGTAACCTTCGGCACCTACAACAACTTACGTACGGAGCTGGTCGACTTCGACATCGCCCCCATCGGCCTCCCCTACAATGCCATCCTCGGCTACCCAGTGCTGGCCCAATTCATGGCCGCGATGCACCCGGCGTACAACCTCATGAAGATGCCCGGGAGCAGCGGTGCCCTCACCGTGCACGGGGACACCGGAGACGCGCTGCGGGTGCTCAAGCTCGCCTTCAAGACGGAGGCGTCGGCGCTGCCCGCCGACTTGGAGACCCCCGAGCCCAAGGGGGCTGCACCCGCCAAGAAGAAACAGTTGTTCACCCAGGACAAGGCAGAAACCAAGCAAATACCCGTCGATGAGGACGGGTCCACCAACGCCACTTTCACCATAGGCGCGAACCTCGAACCCGAGCAGGAGGAGGCCCTGGTCGGGTTCCTGCGTGCAAACAAGAAGGTATTTGCTTGGGAGCCTGACCAGTTGACCTCAATGTGTGCCCCAACGTGCGCCCTGTGAAGCAGAAGGCCAGGCGGCAGTCCACAGAAAAGCAGGCCTTCATCGTCCAAGAGACCCGCAAATTAGAAGCCGCTTGGGTCATTCGCGAGGTACGATACCCGGATTGGTTGGCCAACCCTGTCGTTGTGCCAAAGAAGGGAGGGAAGGAGCGCATGTGTGTCGACTTCACCAACCTCAACAAAGCATGCCCGCAAGATCCGTTCCCGCTTCCCCGCATCGACCAGATCGTCGATTCCACTACGGAATGCGACCTGCTATGCTTCTTGGATGCCTTTTCTGGGTATCACCAGATCAAGATGGCGGTGGAAGACGTCGAAAAGACAGCCTTCCTAACCCCGTGTGGGGTGTACTGCTACACGTGCATGCCATTCGGGCTGCGTAACGCAGGGGCGACCTTTCAGCGGCTGATGCACATCACCTTGGGCCCGCAGCTCGGGAAGAATGTTGAAGCTTACGTCGATGACATCGTGGTAAAGTCTCGGGAGGCCAGGACCCTGATACAAGACCTGGAGGAAACCTTCATGAGCCTCAATGCAGTGAACCTACGGTTCAACCCAGAGAAGTGTGTGTTCGGAGTCCCCTCGGGCAAGCTCTTGGGTTTCCTCGTGTCCCACCGAGGCATCGAGGCTAACCCAGAAAAGGTCAAGGCGGTGGAAGACATGAGCCCGCCAAAGACCCTCAGAGAAATGCAGAAGCTCACCGGGCGCGTGACCGCACTAGGGCGCTTCATCTCCAAGTTGGGGGAATGAGCGCTGCCCTTCTTCCAGCTAATGAAGAAAAAGGGGCCCTTTGAGTGGACTGAAGAGGCCGACAAGGAGTTCCAGGATCTCAAGAGATACCTCACCAGCCCATCGGTCATGGTGGCTCCGCGCCCTCAAGAGCCCCTGGTGCTTTACCTCGCCGCCACTCCGTACTCCGCCAGCGCAGCCCTGGTGGGTTAGAGAGGAGCGTCGAATCAAAACCGCAGCAGCAGCCCGGGACAAGGCAGAGCATGAACAAGGAAGACCCACAGAAACCGCCACTGCGGCTGAGGAGGATCAACCGCCGCAGAGGAGTGCACCGGAGGCGGAAGAGGCTCCTCCCCCAGATGGCCAGCCTCAGGAGGCCTCGTCGCCTCAAGAGGCGCCATGGTCTCCGAAGGGAGCCGCCAGCACTGATGCGCCCAACCTCGTAGAGCACCCGGTGTACTTCGTCAGCATGGTGTTGCGGGATGCGAGGGCAGGGTACCCCATGCCTCAGAAACTCCTCCTCGTGCTACTGGTGGCCTCGCGCAAGCTGCGACACTATTTTCAGCGTCACCCCATCAAGGTCGTCTCTTCATACCCCCTGGAGAGAGTGCTCAGGAGCGCTAACTCAGCTGGAAGGGTCGCTGAGTGGAACATAGAATTGCAAGCGTTTCAGCTCGAATTCAGCACGACCAGAGTCATCAAGGGAGCAGCGTTGGCGGATTTTGTGGCAGAATGGACGGAGGCGCCAGGCCTCAAGGCCGACGAGGATCCGTCCCTATCCCCGGGAAGCGAGGCGCCAGAAGGCTAGGTCATGTACTTCGATGGGGTGTTCTCCAGGCATGGCGCTGGGGCTGGGGCAGTGCTTATATCGCCCGCTCAGGACAAGCTCTATTACGCTGTGCAACTCTGTTTCCAGCAAGGTGAAAAGGTCTCCAACAACATAGCGGAGTATGAAGGTTTAATAGCGGGCTTCAAGGCCGCAGCTGCCCTGGGGGTGAAATGCCTCACCATCAAGGGCGATTCGCAGCTCCTTGTCAATTTCTCCAACAAGGTGTACGAGCCGAAGGATGAGCACATGGAAGCCTACCTTGCAGAGGTCCGCAGGATGGAGAAGCAGTTTTGGGGTTGGAGTTGCAGCATGTGCCCCGTGGCACCAATCAGGAGCCGATGACATCGCCAAACGGGCGTCCAGACGGTTACCTCAGGAGCCTGGTGTTTTCGAGGAGCGGCTCTTCAAGCCCTCAGCCCTGCCGTCATTATCAAACACGGCTCAGCCCCAGGAGGAACTCCCCCAGCCACCCGCCTCAGGAGCTCCGGCCTGTGGCCCGGCCTCAGGAGCATGCCTCCTCCTGACAATGGAACCTCAGGAGGGATGTTGGATCACGAAGCTCCGGAGTTACTTAACGCAAGGGACCCTGCCGGAGAAGGAGGAGGAAGCGGAGTGAGTGGCACGCCAGGCCACGTCATACTGCATCAAGGATGCAGAGCTCTACCGGAAGCGACCAAACGATGTATCCCTGTGCTACATCTCCAGGGAGCAAGGGAAGGAACTGCTGGAAGATATACACGGCGGAGACTGTGGACATCATTCATCATCACGGACCCTCGTCGGCAAGGCGTTCCGCAGTGGGTTTTATTGGCCCACCGCGCTCAATGACGCCGTCGAACTAGTGAAAGCTTGTGAGGCCTGCCAGTTCCACGCCAAGCAGATCCATCAGCCAGCAGGAGGCCTACAGACTATACCCCTTTCGTGGCCATTCGCAGTCTGGGGGCTGGACATCTTGGGCCTGTTTCCTCGGGCGCCAGGGGGCTACCGCTACCTCTACGTCGCCGTGGACAAGTTCACCAAGTGGGCTGAAGTAGAGGCTGTCCGCACCATTCCCGCGGGTTCCGCAGTCAAGTTCATCAAGGGCATCGTGAGCCGGTTTGGGGTGCCGAACCGCATCATCACGGACAACGGTTCACAGTTCACCAGCAACCTCTTCAAAACATACTGTGCTAACCTTGGAACGCAAATATGCTACGCTTCGGTGGCGCACCCCCGAAGCAACGGCCAGGCCGAGCGAGCCAACGCGGAGATCCTGAGGGGCCTCAAGACCAGGACGTTCAAGAAGAAGCTGGAGGCCTGCGGCAGAGGTTGGTATGACGAGCTTCAGTCCGTGTTGTGGTCCATCCACACAACCGAGACCAGGCCGACTGGAGAGACCCCGTTCTTCCTGGTCTATGGAGCCGAAGCGGTCCTCCCTCACGAGGTCAGACGTCGCTCCGCGCGGATCCTGGCGTTCGACGAGGCGCAGTAGGACGCCATGCGGGGGATGGACCTCGTGCTGGGGGAGGAACGTTGCTGAGAAGCCGCGCTACGAGCGGCGAGGTACCAACAAGCACTGCGGGGATATCACTGCCGCAACATCCGCCCCAGAACTCTCGAGGTAGGAGACCTCGTGCTCAGGCGGTTTCTCTCCAGGGAGGGGCTGCCCAAGCTCTCTCCCATGTGGGAGGGCCCGTTCAAAGTTGTTCATGTTTCTAGGCCCGGCTCCGCGCGCTTGGAGACTCAGGAGGGGGGTGCCAGTCCAGAACGCATGGAACATCCAGCACCTCTGGAGGCTCTACCCCTAAAAAGGCCCGGAGCCTGTGAAGAAGGCGAATGCCTGTGAAGCCATCGCGTTTTGGAAAAGGCCCGGAGCTTGTGAAGAAGGCGAATGCCTGTGAAGCCATCGCATTTTGGAAAAGGCCCGGAGCCTATGAAGAAGGCGAATGCCTGTGAAGCCATCGCGTTTTGGAAAAGGCCCAGAGCCTGTGAAGAAGGCGAATGCCTGTGAAGCCATCGCGTTTTGGAAAAGGCCCGGAGCCTGTGAAGAAGGCGAATGCCTCTGAAGCTGTCGCGTTTTGGAAAAGGCCCAGAGCCTATGAAGAAGGCGAATGCCTGTGAAGCTGTCGCGTTTTGGAAAAGGCCCAGAGCCTGTGAAGAAGGCGAATGCCTGTTGAGCTGTCGTGTTTTGGAAAAGGCCCGGAGCCTGTGAAGAAGGCCAATGCCTGTGAAGCTCGCCGCCCGTGACGCTCTCACGTAATAATGAGTTGGGGCTGTACACGCCCCGGAGTCTCAGGAGCGCCGGCCTCAGGCCCTAGGGCTCCCTCCCACGCCCAGTGGCAGCACTTAGCTCCGCGCTAGTGAGAAGACGTCGAAGACTAGATTAGGTGTCGGACGCGGCTTTTCATTTGCTTTCCGCAGTTGGCTTGCTCCTTCTCATTTGAAGTTTTATTGAAGTTGTTGCCGTCTTTGGCTTGTGGTTCTTCGACTTTTCGCTCTCCCGACTTGATTTCTCTTTTGCAAGGCCTCGCGGGGGAGGGGGACAGCCGAGCGCCCCCGCGGGGCTCCACACTACTGTCTTTTTGCGCAGGAAAAAGGAAAAGAAAGAACAAATCAGGCGCAGCTCGCCTCACACCGGCCTGCACGGAGGACTCGAGCCGCCCCCGGGGCTCAGGTAGACTCCCTCTCGCGCTTCACCGGGGCGCGACGGCGGGCAGGCACGCCACCACCTCCCAAGCAGATACGATGGCGTGGAGGCTGACTGCGGCCACCGCTGGAGGAGTCGCCGCTTGATGAAGAACCGGAGAAGCTTGAGGAACCCTGAGTGCCGCCAGTCACCCGAGCGCTGTCCTCTCCATCATCGTCGGAGCTGGGTTCCCGGCCGCGGTCGTCGTCCTCAGGGCAGCACCCCGCGCGGTGACCATCCTCCCCAAACACCCTCACATAGAGGGTGGCGTCACCGTCAAACTTGAAGTGCAGGGTGCACTGACGCCTCAGGCCGCGCGCGCGGGCAAACATCTGCCAACCGCGGGCCAAGGCCAGGCTCCCAGCTGCGGAGACCTCCAGTGAAGCCCATGATGCCCGGCTGCAGCAGCCGTCAGCCTGGAGCTAGAGGCCGCCCGGGGCGCCGGCCGGGAGCTCCGGCAGCACCTCTGCAGCGCAAAAGCGCGGCCTAGGGGGATGCGCGACCGAAGCGCACCCCCCGGCTGCAGCAGTCCGACCGTCACCATGCTGGGAATCGTCTCCGCGGCCGCGGGGAGCTGCCGTGGAGACCACAGGATGCTTGCGAGGGCGCCCTCGGCCGCGCTTGGGTGGGGAAGAGGCAGGCTCTACCCGGCGAGCCTTCCCATTCTCTGCGGCCGAGAACCTCCTCGACAGGGCCATGAAGAAGAAGGCGAAGCAAGGGAGAATGAACTGGAAGGGCGCACGCCAATCCGTACTTATAGCCGGCGAAGGCCAACCGTCGGCCCCCACTATCACAGGTAATCATGACCCGCTTTGCATGCATGGACTTGTCCAATCCGTGCAGTTGCCGAGGCGCCATGGGGAAGTGGAGACGCCCACGTCCAATCATCCGCCACGCGGCGCCCAAGACCGCATGCTGTTAGGGCCCACGACGCTTCGCTCTTGCCCTTCCGCCTCCCTGCACACGGCCAAGTCCGGGCGCGCCTTGGGCCCGGGGGCTACTGTCGGCGTTCTGGGAATGGGGGTCCCCAGACTTGCCTGCCTGCGGCCTGCGGCGTGGCTTAAAAGGGGGCCCGGCATGGCCCATCTTCATCAACATAGACCCAAGACCCTTGCGAGGGGCCAAGCCTCACGGGGTGGACGACGCGGAGCTTCCTCAGGCACGGCCTCATCAGGCTGGCTCGCGAGGAGGCAGAGAGATCAAGGCGGGGTACCTCACGAGGTGCCCGTGACGCAAGCCATGACGACCAAGGGTGCCAGGCGGGTGCCAGCCCGCGCAGTGTCCTCCTTTCCTCTTTGGTGCAAAGGGGGCAAGCGCAGTCGCGGAGTACCGAGGCATCATGCAAAGGTTGCCATTTCGGTGCAACGAGACCAGGACCAGGAAGACTGCAAGACGGAGGTCATCGTGGAGCCCAGGACGGCGTCACCACCAGAGCTTTGTGCAAGCGAAGACTACTTTTGTCAGGGTAGTGAGTACTAGTTGTCCCCCTTCAAATTAGCCCACCATTGTTGGCTCCCTTCCCGCTCGATATTTGGGAAGAGGACCAGGGCCTCTACAAATAGGACCAGCCACCCACAGAAGAGGGGGGTTCGAAGGGGTTAAGAGGAGAGGTTCGATAGGAGGTTGAATCGGAGAAAGACAATCAGAGAGAGAGAGAGAAGGGTGGCTGAACTCCTCCCAGCAGTTCATCGCCCCAGCCAAGAACAGACCCTCGCGAGGCTGTTCTTCCTTGTATCATTCATCATCATCAGCCCAAGAGGCAATCCACCACGCCACAAACTGGAGTAGGGTATTACACCACAACGGTGGCCCGAACCAGTATAAACCCTGTGTCTCTTGTGTTGTTCTTTCCATAGCTTAGATCTTAGCGAGGCGGAGGGGTGCAGGTAGGTAGGAAGCGAAATCTCCGCGTGCACCCCAGTGTTCGATCCTCAAGGGTCTGCCGGAACCCGAAATCCGACACATTGCCAATTACATAAAGAAAACAAAACAAATAGAGGATGAAGAGAATACTAACAAAAGCGAAGAGACTTCCCAATACCCTTCTATTATTTCTTATGATGAATCAGGTAACGAGGAGGAGCCTCCTATTCAACCAATCTCATTAATAAGGAGCTCCAAAAAGAGGATTGAACCCACACATGATGTGTGAATAAGAAGAAAAGAAAAAGGAAGAGAGGTAAAAAGATATCTCTCCCAAATAATGCTGCTCATGTTACTATTATGCCTCATGAAAATATAATTGTGGAAGATAATGATACTTCTTATGATCTTGAAAATCTTTTTGGCACTTGCTTGGAAGAATATGATAATTTCTATACTATTGGTGCTATCCATCCTATTAATGATGAGAGTGATTATGCTTATGATATGAAAAGGCCCAAGCTTGGGGATGCTATGTTTGATGAAGATGATGTTTTTGAGAATATATTTGCTGCAATTAATGTTTGTCCCAATCTTAGGGAAGCTATGTTTAATGACGATATTTTTAGACTCCCAAGTTTTGACATGCAAATTTATAATGATGATAGCATGCCTCCTACCTATGATGATTATTGTGATGATACTTATGCTATAAAAAGTAGTGATTATATTTATAAAACTTGTCATGATTATGATTACCCTTTTTTCTTAACATTACTCTTTTAATGTGGAAACAATTTATATTATTCGAGTCTCTTATGATACTCCCACTATTCCGAATGAGAAGAATCTTGCTTATGTGGAGAGTAATAAAAATTCTATGCTTGTAGATCATGAAAAGAATGCTTTAGGTGCTGGTTATATTGTTTAATTCATTCATGATGCTACTGATAATTATTACGAGGGAGGAATATATGCTTGTATGAATTGCAATAGTATCAAGTTTCCTCTCTATGTGCTTAAAGTTTTAAAGTTATGTTTGTTTTGCCTTCCTATGCTAGTTGATTATTGTTCCCATAAGTTGTTTGCTCACAAAATCCGTATGCATAGGAAGTGGGTTAGACTTAAATGTGTTAGTCATATTCTTCATGACGCTCTCATTATGTTCCAATTCTTATCCTTTATGTGAGCATCATTGAAATCATCGTGCCTAGCTAGGGGCGTTAAACAATAGCGCTTGTTGGGAGGCAACCCAATTTTATTTTTGTTCCCTGCTTTTTGTTCCTGTTTAGTAATAAATAATTCATCTAGACTCTGTTTAGATGTGGTTTTATGTGTTTAATTAGTGTTTGTGCCAAGTAGAACCGTTGGGAAGACTTGGGGAAAGTCTTGTTGATCTTGCTGTAAAAACAGAAACTTTAGCGCTCATGAGAATTGCTGCCATTTTTTATTGGAGAGTGCTATTTAGTTATTCTTTTTTAAGATGATTAATAGACAAATTACTCACTTCCAGAAATTTATTTTAGAATTTTTTGGGATCCAGAAGTTTGCGTTAGCTACAGATTACTACAGACTATTCTGTTTTTGACAGATTCTGTTTTTCGTGTGTTGTTTGCTTATTTTGATGAATCTATGGTTAGTAAAATAGTTTATAAACCATAGAGAAGTTGGAATACAGTAGGTTAACACAAATATAAATAAATAATGAGTTCATTACAGTACCTTAAAGTGGTGTTTTGTTTTCTTTCGCTAACGGAGCGTACGAGTTTTCTGTTAAGTTTTGTGTTGTGAAGTTTTCAAGTTTTGGGTAAAGATTTGATGGACTATGGAATAAGGAGTGGCAAGAGCCTAAGCTTGGGGATTACCAAGGCACCCCAAGGTAATATTCAAGGACAACCAAGAGCCTAAGCTTGGGGATGCCCCGGAAGGCATCCCCTCTTTTATCTTCGTTCATCGGTAACTTTACTTGGAGCTATATTTTTTATTCGCCACATGATATGTGTTTTTCTTGGAGCGTCAATTTATTTTATTTTGTTTTGCTTGCTTTTTGAATAAAATACCAAGATCTGAAATTATTAATTATTAAATGTTGGAGAGTCTTCACATAGTTGCATAATTATTCGACTACTCATTGATCTTCACTTATATCTTTCGGAGTAGTTTGTTGTTTGCTCTAGTACTTCACTTATATCTTTTTAGAGCACGGTGGTGGTTTTATTTTGAAGAAATAATTGATCTCTCATGCTTCACTTATATTATTTTGAGAGTCTTTAGAACAGCATGGTAGTTTTCTTTGGTTATGAAACTAGTCATAATATGATGGGCATCCAAGAGGGATATAATAAAAACTTTCATAGAGTGCATTGAATACTATGAGAAATTTGAAGTTTGAAGTTTGATGCTTGATGATTGTTTTGAGATATGGAGGTAATAATATCAAAGTCGTGCTAGTTGAGTAGTTGTGAATTTGAGGAATACTTGTGTTGAAGTTTGCAAGTGCCGTAGCATGCACGTATGGTAAACGTTGTGTAACAAATTTGAAACATGAGGTGTTTTTTTGATTGTCTTCCTTATGAGTGGCGGTCGGGGACGAGCGATGGTCTTTTCCTACCAATCTATCCCCCTAGGAGCATGCGCGTAGTGCCGAGGTTTTTGATGACTTGTAGATTTTTGCAATAAGTATGTGAGTTCTTTATGAATAATTTTGAGTCCATGGATTATACGCACTCTCACCCTTCCATCATTGCTAGCCTCTTCGGTACCGTGCATTGCCCTTTCTCACATTGAGAGTTGGTGCAAACTTCGCCGGTGCATCCAAACCCTGTGATACGATACGCTCTGTCACACATAAATCTCCTTATATCTTCCTTAAAATATCCACCATACCTACCTATTATGGCATTTCCATAGCCATTCCGAGATATATTGCCATGCAACTTTCCACCATTGCGTTTATCATGACACATTCATCATTATCATATTGCTTAGCATGATCATGTAGTTGACATCGTATTTGTGGCAAAGCCACTGTTCATAATTTTTCATACATGTCACACTTGATTCATCGCAATCCCGGTACACCGCCGGAGGTATTCATTTAGAGTCATATTTTGTTCTAGTATCGAGTTGTAATCATTGAGTTGTAAATAAATAGAAGTGTGATGATCATCATTTTCTAGAGCATTGTCCCAACCGAGGAATAAAAAAAGAGAAGAGAGAAAGGCCATAAAAATGAGAAGGCCCAAAAAAGAGAAAGGCCAAAAAAAAGGAGAGAAAAAGAGAGAATGGACAATGCTACTATCCTTTGTGACACTTGTGCTTCAAAGTAGCACCATAATCCTCATGATAGAGAGTCTCTTGTTTTGTCACTTTCATATACTAGTGGGAATTTTTCATTATAGACCTTGGCTTGTATATTCCAACAATGGGCCTCCTCAAGTGCCCTAGGTCTTTGTGAGCAAGCAAGTTGGATGCACACCCACTTAGTTTCTTTTGTTGAGCTTTCATACATTTATAGCTCTAGTGCATCTGTTGCATGGCAATCCCTACTCCTTGCATTAACATCAACCGGTGGGCATCTCCATAGTCCATTGATTAGCCTCGTTGATGTGAGACTTTCTCCCTTTTTGTCTTCTCCACATAACCCCCTCATCATATTCTATTCCACCCATAGTGCTATGTCCATGGCTCGCGCTCATATATTGCGTGAAAGTTTATAGGTTTGAGATTGCTAAGGTATGAAACAATTGCTTGGCTTGTCATCAGGGTTGTGCATGATGAGAGCATTCTTGTGTGACGAAAATGGAGCATGACTAAACTATATGATTTTGTAGGGATGAACTTTCTTTGGCCATGTTATTTTGAGAAGACATAATTGCTTAGTTACTATGCTTGAAGTATTATTATTTTTATGTCAATATGAACTTTTATCTTGAATCTTATGGATCTGAATATTCTTGCTACAATAAAGAGAAATACATGATGAATATGTTAGGTAGCATTCCACATCAAAAATTCTGTTTTTATCATTTACCTACTCGAGGACGAGCAGGAATTAAGCTTGGGGATGCTGATACGTCTCCAACGTATCTATAATTTTTGATTGTTCCATGCTATTATATTATCAACCTTGGATGTTTTATATGCATTTATATGCTATTTCATATGATTTTTGGGACTAACCTATTAACCTAGAGCCCAGTGCCAGTTTCTGTTTTTCCCTTGTTTTCGAGTATCACAGAAAAGGAAAATCAAATGGAGTCCAATTGACCTAAAACTTCACGGAACTTATTTTTGGACCAGAAGAAGCCAACGGAGTATCGGAGTTAGACCAGGAGAGTCCCGGGATGCCCACGAGGGTGGGCGGCACACCCACCCCCCTGTGTGCACGCCCCTGCCTCGTGGACAGCCCAGAGGTCCACCGACGTACTTATTCGTCCCATATATACCCATATACCCTAAAAACTTCGGGGAGCACAATAGATCGGGAGTTTCGCCGCCAGAAGCCTCGTAGCCACCGAAAGCCAATCTAGACCCGTTTCGGCACCCTGTCGGATGGGGGATCCCTCTTCGGTGGCCATCTTCATCATCCCGGTGCTCTCCATGATGAGGAGGGAGTAGTTCTCCCTCGGGGCTGAGGGTATGTACCAGTAGCTATGTGTTTGATCTCTCTCTCTCTCGTGTTCTTGAGATGGTACGATCTTGATGTATCATGAGCTTTGCTATTATAGTTGGATCTTATGATGTTTTCTCCCCCCTCTACTCTCTTGTAATGGATTGAGTTTCCCCTTTGAAGTTATGTTATCGGATTGAGTCTTTAAAGATTTGAGAACACTTGATGTATGTCTTGTCGTGCGTATCTATGGTGACAATGGGATACCACGTGATTCACTTGATGTATGGTTTGGTGATCAACTTGCAGGTTCCGCCCATGAACCTATGCATAGGGGTTGGCGCACGTTTTCATCGTGATTCTCCGGTAGAAACTTTGGGGCACTCTTTGGTGTTCTATGTGTTGGTTGAATAGATGAATCTGAGATTGTGTGATGCATATCGTACAATCATACCCACGGATACTTGAGGTGACATTGGAGTATCTAGGTGACATTAGGGTTTTGGTTGATTTGTGTCTTAAGGTGTTATTCTAGTACGAACTCTAGGGCTGTTTGTGACACTTATAGGAATAGCCCAACGGATTGATTGGAAAGAATAGCTTTGAGGTGGTTTCGTACCCTACCATAATCTCTTCGTTTGTTCTCCGCTATTAGTGACTTTGGAGTGACTCTTTGTTGCATGTTGAGGGATAGTTATGTGATCCAATTATGTTATTATTGTCGAGAGGACTTACACTAGTGAAAGTATGAACCCTAGGCCTTGTTTCAATACATTGCAATACCGTGTACGCTCACTTTTATCATTTGTTACCTTGCTGTTTTTATATTTTCAGATTACAAAAACTATTATCTACTATCCATATACCACTTGTATCACCATCTCTTCGCCGAACTAGTGCACCTATACAATTTACCATTGTATTGGGTGTGTTGGGGACACAAGAGACTCTTTGTTATTTGGTTGCAGGGTTGCTTGAGAGAGACCATCTTCATCCTACGCCTCCTATGGATTGATAAACCTTAGGTCATCTACCTGAGGGAAATTTGCTACTGTCCTACAAACCTCTGCACTTGGAGGCCCAACAACGTCTACAAGAAGAAGGTTGTGTAGTAGACATCAAGCAACCTTGATCAAGTTTTGCAGAGATGTGAAGAAACTAATCTTGTCTTGAATCGGGAAAAGTGCCACTTTATGGTTAATGAAGGTATTGTCTTGGGGCATAAAGTTTATGAAAGAGGTATTGAAGTTGATAAAGCCAAGGTTTATGCTATTGAAAAGATGCCATGCCCCAAGGACATCAAAGGTATAAGAAGTTTCCTTGGTCACGCCGGATTTTATAGGAGGTTCATTAAGGAATTCTCAAAAATTTCTCGGCCTCTGACTAATTTATTACAAAAGGATATACCATTTGTCTTTGATGATGATTGTGTAGAAGCATTTGAAATACTTAAGAAAGCATTGATCTCTGTACCTATTGTTCGGCCACCTGATTGGAATTTACCCTTTGAAATTATGTGTGATGCTAGTGATTATGCTGTAGGTGCTGTTCTAGGGCAAAGAGTTGATAAGAAATTAAACATTATTCAATATGCTAGTAAAACCATAGACAATGCTCGAAGAAATTATGCTACTACTGAAAAAGAATTCTTAGCAGTTGTATTTGCTTGTGATAAGTTCAGACCTTATATTGTTGATTCTAAAGTAATTATTCACACTGATCATGCTGCTATTAAATATCTTATGGAAAAGAAAGATGCTAAACCTAGACTTATTAGATGGGTTCCCTTGCTACAAGAATTTTACTTACATATTGTTGATAGAAAGGGAGCTGAGAACCCCGTTGCAGACAACTTGTCTAGGTTAGAAAATGTGCTTGATAACCCACTACCTATTGGTGATAGCTTTCCTGATGAGCAATTAAATGTCATAAATGCTTCTCATACTGCTCCATGGTATGCCGATTATGCTAATTACATTGTTGCCAAATTCATACCACCTAATTTCACATACCAGCAAAAGAAAAAGTTCTTCTATTATTTGAGGCATTACTTTTGGGATGACCCATATCTTTATAAAGAAGGAGTAGATGGTGTTATTAGACGTTGTGTACCCGAGCATGAACCGGAACAGATCCTACGCAAGTGTCACTCCGAAGCTTATGGAGGACACCATGTTGGAGATATAACTGCACATAAGGTATTGCAATCTGGTTTTTATTGGCCTACTCTCATCAAGGATGCCTGTAAGTTTGTATTATCTTGTGATGAATGTCAAAGAATTGGTAATATTGGTAGACGTTAAGAAATGCCTATGCACTATTCACTCGTTATTGAACCGTTTGATGTTTGGGGCTTTGATTATATGGGACCTTTTCCTGCCTCTAATGGTTATACACATATTTTAGTTGCTGTTCATTACGCTACTAAGTGGGTAGAAGCTATTCCAACTAGTAGTGCTGATCATAACACTTCTATTAAAATGCTTAAAGAAGTTATTTTTCCAAGATTTGGAGTCCCTAGATATTTAATGACTGATGGTGGTTCACATTTTATTCATGGTGCTTTCCGTAAAATGCTTGCTAAGTATGATGTTAATCATAGAATTGCATCCCCTTATCACCCTCAGTCTAGTGGTCAAGTAGAATTGGGTAATAGAGAGCTCAAATTAATTTTGCAAAAGACTGTCAATAGTCTAGAAAGAATTGGTCCAAGAAACTTGATGATGCATTATGGGCCTATAGAACTGCATATAAAAATCCTATGGGTATGTCTCCGTATAAAATGGTTTATGGAAAAAGCATGTCACTTACCTCTCGAACTAGAACACAAGGCATATTGGTCTATTAAAGAGCTCAATTATGATTTTGAACTTGCCGGTGAGAAGTGGTTATTTGATATTAGCTCACTCGATGAATGGAGAACCCAAGCCTACGAAAATGCCAAGTTGTTTAAAGAAAAAGTTAAAAGATGGCATGACAAAAGGATACAAAAGCGTGAGTTTAATGTAGGTGATTATGTATTGCTATACAACTCTCGTTTAAGATTTTTTGCAGGAAAACTTCTCTATAAATGGGAAGGCCCTTACGTTGTCGAGGAGGTCTATCATTCTGGTGCCATAAAAATCAACAACTTCGAAGGCACAAATCCGAAGGTGGTGAACGGTCAAAGAATCAAACATTATATCTCAGGTAATCCCATAAATGTTGAAACCAATGTTATTGAAACCGTAACCCCGGATGAATACATAAGGGACACTTTCCAGAACGTTTCAGACTCCGAAAAGGAATAGGTATGTGGTACGGTAAGTAAACCGACTCCAAAACAGTTTTTAAGGCAATATTTCTCCGTTTTGGAATATTTAGAAAAATAGAAAAATAAGAAGCAGCCCGGGAAGGACACGAGGGCTCCACGAGGGTGGAGGGCGCGCCCTACCCTCCTGGGCGCACCCCTACCTCGTGGGCACCTCGTGCGCTTTCCGGACTCCGTTTTCTTACACGATACGTATTTTGGTCGGTAAAAAATCATTATATAATCACTCGGGGGTTTTGACTCCTGTAACACACAAATATTCTCTGTTTCCGTTTCGAGGTGTCCTGCTGCAGATTAGAGCAACATGTTGTCCCAGGATTCGGAAGGAGAATGCTATGTGGCTGATTACCTTGCAGATCCTAAGGTCTATGGGGATGTGGAGCATTGTGGTTGGACTACGGAAGAAGAAGAGGACTATGAACCCAAGGGAAGGGAGGAGACGAGCTCAGAAGAAGACGAAGTTCCATTACCTCAACCTAGGGACATGCATGTGGAGTTCAAAAAGTCAAGCCTCCCGGATAGAGTAAAGAAACCTAAGATTGAGTTTATCCCTTTTCGCCTCCTGCAGGAAAACAAGCAGGAACTATGCAAAAAGATACTGGGCCTGGAGCAGGAGATCGATGACCTTAGGCAGCAAAACTCTGTCCTCAAGCGTAAATTAAGGAAGAAACATACGCCATCAACAAAACCATCACCTTCTCCACCAACAAAGAAGAATTGAGCACCGGGTATGGGCACTCCCCCTAGCAACTGCCAAGCTTGGGGGAGTGCCCCGGTATCGTATCACCATCACTTTTATCTGTACTGTTTTTCTTAGTTCGATCCTTTTGGTAATATCTTGATCTAGTAGAATAAAGTTTATGGCATCATCTAGTTTTGAGTTTTGCTTTATGATCCCTCTATGTAATCGAGTTCGTGAGCTATATATAATAAAGATTAGTGTTGAGTCAAGGGCTTGATTATTTTGCCATGATCCTAAGTGAATAAAAGAAAAGAGAAATAAATAAAAAAGGAAACAAAGAGATCATATGGAGAGTAATGAGCTCACATAGAAAAAGTATGATGAATAAAAGTTGTTGAGAGTTGACAAACATAGTTTTGGTCATCGTTGCAATTAATAGGAAGTAATAAAGAAATAGAGGTCTTCACATATAAATATACTATCTTGGACATCTTTTATGATTGTGAGCACTCATTAAAATATGACATGCTATAGAGTTGACGTTGGACAAGGAAGACAACGTAATGGGTTATGTTTTCTTACATCTGAGATCAATTATATTGTCATGGATCATCCAACATGTGTCGGATTTCGGGTTCCGGCAGACCCTTGAGGTTCGAACACTGGGGTGCGCGCGGAGATTTCGCCTTCTACCTACCTGCACCCCTCCGCCTCGCTAAGATTTAAGCTATGGAAAGAACAGCACGAGAGACACAGGGTTTATACTAGTTCGGGACACCGTTGTGGTGTAATACCCTACTCTAGTGTGTGGTCTGGTGGATTGCCTCTTGCGCTAATGATGATGAGCAATACAAGGAAGAACAGCCTCGCGAGGGTCTGTTCTTGGCTGGGGCGACGAACTGCTAGGAGGAGTTCAGTCACCCTTCTCTCTCTCTCCTCGATTGTGATCTGATCTCGGTCCCCCTCTTCTGTGGGTGGCTAGTCCTATTTATAGGCAAAGGCCCTGGGCCTCTTCCCAAATATTGAGCGGGAAGGGCGCCAACAATTGGCCATTTTGGAGGGGAACATCTGGTACACTTATCCTGACTAAAGTTGGTCCTCGCCTTCCAAAGGCTCTGGTGGTGACGCTGGCTTGGGCTCCACAATGACTTCTTCCCTGCCGTTGGACTGGTCTTGGTCTCGTTGCACCGAAATGGGTGCCTTTGCTTGATGCTCTCGCCTACGCTTGCTCCCTTTGCACCAAAGAGGAAAGAAGGACACTGCGCGGGCTGGCGCCCGCCTGGCACTCTTGGTCGTCATGGCTTGGGTCACGGGCACGTCGTGAGGTGCCCTGCCTTGATCTCTCCGCCTCCTTGCGAGCCAGCCTGATGAGGCCGTGCCTGAGGAAGCTCTGCGTCGTCTGCCCCGCGAGGCTTGACCCCTCGCGAGGGTCTTGGGTCTGTGTTGATGAAGATGGGCCGTGCTGGGCCCCTCCTCGAGCCACGCCGCAGGCTGCAGGCAGGCAAGTCTGGGGACCCCCGTTCCCAGAACGCCGACAGTAGCCCCCGGGCCCAAGGCGCGCCCGCACTTGGCCGTGCAGGGAGGCAAAAGGGCAAGTGCGAAGCGCCGCGTGCCCTAACAGCCTGCGGCCTTGGGCGCCGCGTGGCGGTTGATTGGACGTGGGCATCTCCACTTCCCCACGGCGCCTCGGCAACTGCACAGATTGGACAAGTCCCTGCATGCAAAGCGGGTCATTATTACCTGCGATTGTGGGGACCGACGGTTGGCCCTCGCCGGTTATAAGTATGGATCGGCGCGCGCCCTTCCAGTTCATTCCCCCTCTCTTCTCCTTCTTCTTCATGGCCCCGTCGAGGAGGTTCTCGGCCGCAGAGAAGGGGAAGGCTCGCCAGGTTGAGCCTGCCTCTCTCCCGCCCAAGCGCGGCCGAGGGCGCCCTCGTAAACATGCTGTGGCCACCACGGCAGCTCCCCGCAGCCGTGGAGACGATTTCCAGCACGGTGACGGGCGGACTGCTGCGGCCAGGGGGCGCGCTTTGGTTGCGTGTCCCCCTAGGCCGTGCTTTCACACTGCAGAGGTGCTGCCGGAGTTCGTTGTGTGGTCGGCGGAGCCGACTAGCACCCAGCTTCAACTTCCTCGCTTCCTCCTCGGCGAGCTCCCGGCTGGCGCCCCGGGTGGCCTCTGGCTTCAGGCAGACGGCTGCTGCAGCCGGGCCTCATGGGCTTCACTGGAGGTCTCCGCAGCTGGGAGCCTGGCCTTGACCTACGGTTGGCAGACGTTTGCACGCGCGCGTGGCCTGAGCCGTCGGTGCACCCTGCACTTCAAGTTTGACGGCGACGCCACCCTCTACATGAGGGTGTTTGGGGAAGATGGTCGCCGCGCAGGGTGCTGTCCTGAGGACGACGACCGCGGCCGGGAACCCAGCCCCGGCGATGATGGAGAGGGCAGCGCTCGCATGATTGGCGGTGCTCAGGGTTCCCCAAGCTTCACCGGTTCTTCTTCAGGCGGCGACTCTTCTAGCGATGACCGTGGTCAGCCCCACGCCGTCGTACCTGCTTGGGAGGTGGTAGCGTGTCTGCCCGCCGTCGCGTTTCGGTGAAGCGCGAGAGGGAGTCTGCCTGAGCCCCGGAGGCAGCTCGAGCCTTCCCTGCAGGCCGGTGTGAGGCAAGCTGCGCCTGATTTGTTCTTTCTTTTCCTTTTTCCTGCGTAAAAAGACAGTAGCGTGGAGCCCCGCGGGGGCGTGTTTGGGTTATTGCTGTTAATCATCGCTTTGCTTCCGTTATCGTGCCTTCCGGCTACGTGCCCGCGCGTGGATAGTTCCCGGCCCCAGCCGTGGGGGGGCGACCGACCCAGGCCCTGTGTTCGTGTCGCGGTGCCCGTGGGGCACGGACTGGAGGGGTGCTCCTATAATGGACCCAGGTCGCGAAACCTTTGAACGACTTGGACAGGAACACTCGCGAGGGCGCTCGGCTCCCCCCTCGCGAGGCCTTGCATAAGAGAAATCGAGGCAGGAGAGTGAAAAGTCGAAGAACCACGAGCCAAAGACGGCAACAGCTTCAATAAAACTTCGAATGAGAATGAACAAGCCAACTGCGGAAAGCAAATGAAAAAGCCGCGTCCGGCACCTAATCTAGTCTTCGACGTCTTCTCACCAGCACGGAGCTAAGTGCTGCCACTGGGCATGGGAGGGAGCCCCAGCGCCTGAGGCGGTGCTCCTGAGACTCCGGGGTGTGTACAGCCCCAACTCATTATTACGTGACAGTGTCACGGGCGGCGAGCTTCAGAGGCGTTGGCCTTCTTCACAGGCTCCGGGCCTTTCTTAGGGGAAGCAGGCTTCACGGGCATTTTCCCTCTTCACAGGCTCTGGGCCTTTTCCAAAACGCGACAGCTTCACAGGCATTCGCCTTCTTCACAGGCTCTGGGCCTTTTCCAAAACGCGACAGCTTCACAGGCATTCGCCTTCTTCACAGGCTCTGGGCCTTTTCCAAAATGCGACAGCTTCACAGGCATTCGCCTTCTTCGCAGGCTCTGGGCCTTTTCCAAAACGCGACAGCTTCATAGGCATTCGCCTTCTTCATAGGCTCTGGGCCTTTTCCAAAACACGACAGCTTCACAGGCATTCGCCTTCCTCACAAGCTCTGGGCCTTTTCCAAAACGCGACAGCTTCACAGGCATTCGCCTTCTTCACAGACTTTGGGCCTTTTCCAAAACGCGACAGCTTCACAGGCATTCGCCTTCTTCACAGGCTCTGGGCCTTTTCCAAAACGCGACTGCTTCACAGGCATTCGCCTTCTTCACAGGCTCTGGGCCTTTTTAGGGGTAAAACCTCTGGAGGTGCTGGATGTTCCATGCGTTCTGCACCGGCACCCCCTCCTGAGTCTCCAAGCACGCGGAGCCCGGCCAGGAAACATGAACAACCTTGAACGGGCCCTCCCACATGGGAGAGAGCTTGTGCAGTCCCTCCCTGGAGAGAACCCGCCTGAGCACGAGGTCTCCTACCTCGAGAGTTCTGGGGCGGATGTTGCGGCAGTGATATCGTCGTAGTGCTTGTTGGTACCTCGCCGCTCGCAGCGCGGCTTCTCGGCGACGTTCCTCCCCCAGCACGAGGTCCACCCCCCGCATGGCGTCCTGCTGCGCCTCGTCGAACGCTAGGACCCACACGGAGCGACGTCTGACCTCGTGAGGGAGGACCGCTTCGGCTCCGTAGACCAGGAAGAACGGGCTCTCTCCAGTCGGCTTGGTCGCGGTTGTGCGGATGGACCACAACACGGACTGAAGCTCGTTGTACCAACCTCTGCCGCAGGCCTCCAGCTTCTTCTTGAACGTCCTGGTCTTGAGGCCCCTCAGGACCTCTGCGTTGGCTCGCTCGGCCTGGTCGTTGCTTCGGGGGTGCACCACCGAAGCGTAGCATATCTACGTTCCAAGGTTAGCACAGTATGTTTTGAAGAGGTTACTGGTGAACTGCGAACCATTGTCTGTGATGATGCGGTTCGGCACCCCGAACCGGCTCACGACGCCCCTGATGAACTTGACCGCAGAACCTGCGGGGATGGTGCGGACGGCCTCTACTTCAGCCCACTTGGTGAACTTGTCCACGGCGACGTAGAGGTAGCGGTAGTCCCCTGGCACCCAAGGAAACGGGCCCAGGATGTCCAGCCCCTAGGCTGCGAATGGCCACGAAAGGGGTATAGTCTGCAGGCCTCCTGCCAGCTGATTGATTTGCTTGGCGTGGAACTGGCAGGCCTCACAAGCTTTCACCAGTTCGACGGCGTCATTGAGTGCGGTGGGCCAATAAAACCCACTGCGGAACGCCTTGCCGATGAGGGTCCGTGATGATGAATGATGTCCACAGTCTCCGCCGTGTATATCTTCCAGCAGTTCCTTTCCTTGCTCCCTGGAGATGCAACGCAGGGATACATCGTTTGGTCGCTTCCGGTAGAGCTCTCCATCCTTAATGCAGTATGCCGTGGCCTGCCGTGCCACACGCTCCGCTTCCTCCTCCTTCTCCGGCAGGGTCCCTTATGTTAAGTAACTCCAGAGCTCCGTGATCCAGCACCCCTCCTGAGGTTCCATCGTCAGGAGCAGGCGTGCTCCTGAGGCCGGGCCACAGACCGGGGCTCCTGAGGCAGGTGGCTGGGGGAGCTCCTCCCGAGGCTGAGCCGTGTTTGACAATGATGGCAGGGCTGAGGGCTTGAAGAGCCGCTCCTCGAAGATGCCAGGCTCCTGAGGTAACCACCTGGACGCCCATTTGGCGATGTCGTCGGCCTCCTGATTGGTGCCACGGGGCACTTGCTGCAACTCCAACCCCCAGAACTGCTTCTCCATCCTGCGGACCTCCGCAAGGTAGGCTTCCATGTGCTCATCTTTCGGCTCGTACACCTTGTTGGAGAAATTGACAAGGAGCTACGAATCGCCCTTGATGGTGAGGCGTTTCACCCCCAGGGCAGCTGCGGCCTTCAAGCCCGCTATTAAACCTTCATACTCCGCTATGTTGTTGGAGACCTTTTCACCTTGCTGGAAACAGAGCTGTACAGCATAGTAGAGCTTGTCCTGAGTGGGCGATATAAGCACCACCCCAGCCCCAGCGCCATGCCTGGAGAACGCCCCATCGAAGTACATGACCCAGCCTTCTGGCGCCTCACTTCCCGGGGAGAGGAACCGATCCTCGTCGGCCTTGAGGCCTGGTGCCTCCGTCCATTCTGCCACAAAATCCGCTAATGTTGCTCCCTTGATGACTCTGGTCGTGCTGAATTCGAGCTGAAACGCTTGCAGTTCTATGTTCCACTCAGCGACCCTTCCAGCTGAGTTAGGGCTCCTGAGCACTCTCTCCAGGGGGTATGACGAGACGACCTTGATGGGGTGACCCTAAAAATAGTGCCGCAGCTTGCGCGAGGCCACTAGTAGCGCGAGGAGGAGCTTCTGAGGCATGGGGTACCGTGCCCTCGCGTCCCGCAACACTGTGCTGACGAAGTACACTGGGTGCTCAACGAGGTTGGGTGCGTCAGTGCTGGTGGCGCCTTCCGGGGACCATGGCGCCTCCTAAGGCGATGAGGCCTCCTGAGGCTGGCCATCTGGGAGAGGGGCCTCTTCTGCCTCCGGTGCACTCCTCTGCGGCGGCTGATCCTCCTCAGCCGTGGTGGCGGTTTCTGTGGGCCTTCCTTATTCCTGTTTTGCCTTGTCCCGGGCTGCTGATGTGGTTTTGATTCGACGCTCCTCCCTAACCGCCACCAGGGCTGCGCTGGCGGAGTAGGGAGTGGCGGCGAGGTAAAGCACCAGGGGCTCTCGAGGGCGCGGGGCCACCATGACCGGAGGGCTGGTTAGGTATCTCTTGAGATCCTGGAACGCCTTGTCGGCCTCTTCAGTCCATTCAAAGGGCCCCTTTTTCTTCATTAGCTGGAAGAAGGGCAGCACTCGCTCCCCCAACTTGGAGATGAAGCGCCCCAGCGCGGTCACGCGCCCAGTGAGCTTCTGCATTTCTCTGAGGGTCTTTGGCGGGCTCATGTCCTCGACCGCCTTGACCTTTTCCGGGTTAGCCTCGATGCCTCGGCGGGACACGAGGAAACCCAAAAGCTTGCCCGAGGGGACTCCGAACACACACTTCTCTGGGTTGAGCCGCAGGTTCACTGCGTTGAGGCTCGCGAAGGTTTCCTCCAGGTCTTGTATCAGGGTCCTGGCCTCCCGAGACTTCACCACAATGTCATCGACGTAAGCCTCAACATTCTTCCCGAGCTGCGGGCCCAAGGTGATGTGCATCAGCCGCTGAAAGGTCGCCCCTACGTTACGCAGCCCGAATGGCATGCACGTGTAGCAGTACACCCCACACATGGTTAGGAAGGCTGTCTTTTCGACATCTTCTACCGCCATCTTGATCTGGTGATACCCAGAGAAGGCATCCAAGAAGCATAGCAGGTCGCATTCTGCGGTGGAATCGACGATCTGGTCGATGCGGGGGAGCGGGAACGGATCTTGCGGGCATGCCTTGTTGAGGTTGGTGAAGTCGACACACATGCGCTCCTTCCCTCCCTTCTTTGGTACAACGACAGGGTTGGCCAACCAATCTGGGTATCGGACCAAGCGAATGACCCCAGCGGCTTCTAGTTTGTGGGTCTCTTGGACGATGAAGGCCTGCTTTTCTGTGGACTGCTGCCTTGCCTTCTGCTTCACAGGGTGCACGTTGGGGCACACGTTGAGGTGATGCTCGATTACGCTCCTAGGGATCCCCGCTAACTGGTCAAGCTCCCAAGCGAATACCTTCTTGTTTGCGCGCAAGAACCTGACCAGGGCCTCCTCCTGCTCGGGCTCAAGGTTGGCGCCTATGGTGAAAGTGGCATGGGTGGACCCGTCCTCATCGACGGGTATCTGCTTGGTTTCTGCCTTGTCTTGGGTGAAAAACTGTTTCTTCTTGGCGGGTGCAGCCCCCTTGGGTTCGGGGGTCTCTGAGTCGGCGGGCTGTGCCGACGCCGCCGTCTTGAAGGCGAGCTTGAGCACTCGCAGCGCGTCTCCAGTGTCCCCGTGCACGGTGAGGACACCGCTGCTCCCGGGCATCTTCATGAGGTTGTGCGTCGCGGCCATGAACCGGGCCAGCGCTGGGTAGCCGAGGATGGCGTTGTAGGGGAGGCCGATGGGGGCGATGTCGAAGTCGACCAGCTCCGTGCGGAAGTTGTTGTAGGTGCCGAAGGTTACTGGGAGCCGGATCTGTCCCAAGGAGCTAGATGATCCGCCCCCAACGCCTGAGAAGGGCCGGCTGGGTTGCAGCCGTTCTAGGGGTATGCAGAGGAGGTTGAAGGCCTCATCCGAGAGCACGCTGAGGCCCGCACCGCCATCGATGAGAGTTCTGGTGACGGCCACCTGGCAGATGGTGGGGGTGCACAGCATGGGGAGCGCACCCGAGCAGGCCGAGTTGGAGGGGTGGTCCTCCGAGCTGAAGGTCATGCCGGCCTTGGGCGCCGCCCGGTCCGGGAGAGCCCCCTGCTGCATGGAAGCGGCGCTGACCCGACGGATGAACGGCTTGACGTGGTGACTTGTAGGCAGCGCCTGCGAGCCGCCCAGGAGGGCCGTGACGACCGGGGGTGTTGGTGTAGCGTGGTGGGTGGGGAAGAGGCTGTGAAGCTCTTCCCAAGAGGCCACGGAGGCTGCCGGCAGGTGGAGCAGCCATGCGCGTGGAGCGCCGGTGAGGGCCGTGGGGAGCCAGTTGGCCATGACCCTATCGTCACCTCCAGTTTTGAGGATGGCCTCCTCGTACGCCAGCAAGAAGGCCAGCGAATCAGTCGCGCCGCTGTAGCACGACGGCGTCGTTGGCTT
The DNA here is from genome assembly GCF_056163025.1 of Triticum urartu. Classification (NCBI taxonomy): domain Eukaryota; kingdom Viridiplantae; phylum Streptophyta; class Magnoliopsida; order Poales; family Poaceae; genus Triticum; species Triticum urartu. The sequence goes on along the minus strand of NC_141875.1, from coordinate 497,579,687 downwards.
GAACTTGTCCGGCCACCGTACCCGTTGCAGGGCTGGGGCCAGGGCTCGGAGCCCCCTGGCCCCTGTGCTGGCGCCGGCGGCCGTAGTGGGCGACGCGCTACTCATCGCGAGGCAGGTCGTGGCGGTGGCGGAAGGGAGTGCTCCGGTGCACCCCTACCTGGCGCGCCAAATGTCGGATTTCGGGTTCCGGCAGACCCTTGAGGTTCGAACACTGGGGTGCGCGCGGAGATTTCGCCTTCTACCTACCTGCACCCCTCCGCCTCGCTAAGATCTAAGCTATGGAAAGAACAGCACGAGAGACACAGGGTTTATACTGGTTCGGGCCACCGTTGTGGTGTAATACCCTACTCTAGTGTGTGGTGTGGTGGATTGCCTCTTGGGCTAATGATGATGAGCAATACAAGGAAGAACAACCTCGCGAGGGTCTGTTCTTGGCTGGGGCGACGAACTGCTAGGAGGAGTTCAGTCACCCTTCTCTCTCTCGCTCTCCTCGATTGTGATATGATCTCGGTCCCCCTCTTCTGTGGGTGGCTAGTCCTATTTATAGGCCATTTTGGACGGGAACAATTGGCCATTTTGGAGGGGAACATCTGGTACACTTATCCTGACTAAAGTTGGTCCTCGCCTTCCAAAGGCTCTGGTGGTGACGCTGGCTTGGGCTCCACAATGACATCTTCCCTGCCATTGGACTGGTCTTGGTCTCGTTGCACCGAAATGGGTGCCTTTGCTTGATGCTCTCGCCTACGCTTTCTCCCTTTGCACCAAAGAGGAAAGAAGGACACTGCGCGGGCTGGCGCCCGCCTGGCACCCTTGGTCGTCATGGCTTGCGTCACGGGCACGTCGTGAGGTGCCCCGCCTTGATCTCTCCGCCTCCTTGCGAGCCAGCCTGATGAGGCCGTGCCTGAGGAAGCTCTGTGTCGTCCGCCCCGCGAGGCTTGCCCCTCGCGAGGGTCTTGGGTCCGTGTTGATGAAGATGGGCCGTGCTGGGCCCCTCCTCGAGCCACGCCACAGGCCGCAGGCAGGCAAGTCTGGGGACCCCCGTTCCCCGAACGCCGACAACATGGTTGAGCTTGCCTTTCCCACTCATGCTAGCCAAAATCATCGCGACAAGTAGAGATACTACTTGTGATTCCAAATACCCTTAAACCAGTTTTGCCATGAGAGTCCACCATACCTACCTATGGATTGAGTAAGATCCTCCAAGTAAGTTGTCATCGGTGCAAGCAATGAAAAATGCTCTCTAAATATGTATGACTTATTAGTGTGGGAGAAAATAAGCTTTATACGATCGTGTGATATGGAAGAAATAAAAGCGACAGACTGCATAATAAAGGTCCATATCACAAGTGGCATTATAAAGTGACGTTCTTTCGCATTAAGATTTTGTGCATCCAACCATAAAAGCACATGCCAACCTCTACTTCCCTCTGCGAAGGGCCTATCTTTTACTTTTATCTCCTACCTTGCATAAGAGTCATGGTGATCTTCACCCTTACTTTTTACATTTTATCCTTTGGCAAGCATAATATGTTGGAAAGATCCTGGTATATATGGCTAATTGGATGTGAGTTTTCATGAACTATTATTGTTGACATTACCCTTGAGGTAAAACATTGGGAGGCAAAACTATAAGGCCCTATCTTTCTCTGTGTCCGATTAAAACTCCATACCCATAACTATTGCGTGAGTGTTAGCAATTGTGAAAGACTATATGATAGTTGAGTATGTGGACTTGCTGAAAAGCTCTTATATTTTGACTCTTTCCTATGTTATGATAAATTGCAATTGCTCCAATGACTGAGATTATAGTTTGTTAGTTTTCAATGAAGTTTACAATTCATACTTGAAATTGTGATTGAATTATTACTCTAGCATAACAAATCATATGACAAGAATTATGTAAGTTGTTGTTCTAAGAATGATCATGATGCCCTCATGTCCATATTTTACTTTTATCGACACCTCTATCTCCAAGCATGTGGACATATTTTTTGATTTCGGCTTTCGCTTGAGGACAAGCGAGGTCTGAGCTTGGGGGAGTTGATACGTCCATTTTGCATCATGCTTTTATATCGATATTTCTTGCATTATGGGCTGTTATTACACATTATGTCACAATACTTATGCCTATTCTCTCTTATTTTACAAGGTTTACATAAAGAGGGAGAATGCCGGCAGCTGGGATTCTGGGCTGGAAAAGAAGCAAATATTAGAGACCTATTCTACACAGCTCCAAAAGTCTTGAAACTTGACGGAAGACGTTTTCAGAATATATAAAAATACTGAGCGCAAGAAGTTCACCAGGGGGGCCACACCCTGCCCATGAGGGTGGGGGGCGCGCCCTACCCCCTGGGCGCGCCCCCCTACTTCGTGGGCCCCCTGGTGGCCCTCCGATGGCCATCTTCTGCTATAAGGAGTCTTTCGATGAGGAAAAAAAAATCATAAGCCATCTCCTCGGACGAAACTCCGCCGCCACGAGGCGGAACCTTGGCGGATCCAATCTAGGGCTCCGGCAGAGCTGTTTTGTCAGGGAAACTTCCCTCCGGGAGGGGGAAATCATCGCCATCGTCATCACCAACGCTCCTATCATCGGGAGAGGGCAATCTCCATCAACATCTTCACCAGCACCATGTCCTCCCAAAACCCTAGTTCATCTCTTGTTTCCAATTCTTGTCTCCATGTCCGGGATTGGTACTAGTAGGTTGCTAGTAGTGTTAATTACTCTTTGTAGTTGATGCTAGTTGGTTTATTTGGTGGAAGATCATATGTTCAGATCCTATATGCATATTAATACCCCTCTGATTATGAACATGATTATGCTTTGTGAGTAGTTACGTTTGTTCCTGAGGACATGGGAGAAGTCTTGCTATTAGTAGTCATGTGAATTTGGTATTCGTTCGATATTTTGATGAGATGTATGTTGTCTCTCCTCTAGTCGTGTTATGTGAACGTTGCCTACATAGCACTTCACCATTATTTGGGCCTAGAGGAAGGCATTGGGAAGTAATAAGTAGATGATGGGTTGCTAGAGTGACAGAAGCTTAAACCCTAGTTTATGCGTTGCTTCGTTAGGGGCTGATTTGGATCCATATGTTTCGTGCTATGGTTAGGTTTACCTTAATACTTTTGTTGTAGTTGCGGATGCTTGCAATAGAGGTTAATCATAAGTGGGATTCTTGTCCAAGTAAGGACAGTACCCAAGCACCGGTCCACCCACATACCAAATTATCAAAGTACCGAACGCGAATTATATGAACGTGATGAAAACTAGCTTGACGATATTCCCATGTGTCCTCGGGAGCGCTTTTCCTTATATAAGAGTTTGTCCAGGCTTTTCCTTTGCTACAAAAAGGATTGGGCCACCATGCTGCACTTTATTTACTTTTGTTACTTGTTGCTCGTTACAAATTATCCTATCACAAAACTATCGGTTGCCACTTATTTCAGTACTTGCAGAGAATACCTTGCTGGAAACCGCTTATCATTTCCTTCTGATCCTCATTGGGTTCGACACTCTTACTTATCGAAAGGACTATGATAGATCCCCTATACTTGTGGGTAATCATGCCGCATCTTTGCTACTAACATCTTTCAACTTATTTTTCTCTAGGAACATATCAAAAATAAAACAGGGGAGCTAAACGCGAGCTATTGATCTACAACATAGATATGCTAATACTACCAGGACTAAGTTCATAATAAATTAAAGTTCAATTAATCATATTACTTAAGAACTCCCACTTACATAGACATCCCTCTAATCATCTAAGTGATCACGTGACCCAAATTAACAAAACCATGTCCGATCATCACGTGAGATGGAGTAGTTTTCAATGGTGAACATCACTATGTTGATCATATCTACTATATGATTCACGCTCGACCTTTCGGTCTCAGCATTCCGAGGCCATATCTGCATATGCTAGGCTCGTCAAGTTTAACCTGAGTATTCTGCGTGGGCAAAACTGGCTTGCACCCGTTGTAGATGAACGTAGAGCTTATCACACCCGATCATCACGTGGTGTCTCGGCACGATGAACTTTGGCAACGGTGCATACTCAGGTGAGAGATCATCTTATAATGCTACCGTCAAACAAAGCAGAATAAGATGCATAAAGGATAAACATCACATGCAATCAATATAAGTGATATGATATGGCTATCATCATCTTGTGCTTGTGATCTCCATCTCCGAAGCACCGTCATGATCACCATCGTCACCGGCGCGACACCTTGATCTCCATCGTAGCATCGTTGTCGTCTCGCCAACTATTGCTTCAACGACTATCGCTACCGCTTAGTGATAAAGTAAAGCAATTATAGGGCGATTGCATTGCATACAATAAAGCGACAACCATATGGCTCCTGCCAGTTGCCGATAACTCGGTTACAAAACATGATCATCTCATACAACAAAATATAGCATCACGTCTTGACCATATCACATCACAACATGCCCTGCAAAAACAAGTTAGACGTCCTCTACTTTGTTGTTGCAAGTTTTCCGTGGCTGCTACAGGTCGAGCAAGAACCGTTATTACCTACGCATCAAAACCACAACGATAGTTCGTCAAGTTAGTTTTGTTTTAACCTTCGCAAGGACCAGGCGTAGCCACACTTGGTTCTACTAAAGTTGGAGAAACTAACACCCGCCAGCCACCTGTGTGCAAAGCACGTCGATAGAACTAGTCTCACGTAAGCGTACGCGTAATGTCGGCCCGGTCCGCTTAATCCAACAATACCGCCAAACCAAAGTATGACATGCTGGTAAGCAGTATGACTTGTATCGCCCACAACTCACTTGTGTTCTACTCGTGCATATAACATCTATGCATAAACCTGGCTCGAATGCCATTGTTGGGGAAAGTAGTAATTTCAAAAAAATTCCTATGCGCACGCAAGATCATGGTGATGCATAGCAACGAGAGGGGAGAGTATGTCTACATACCCTCGTAGACCGAAAGTGGAAGCGTTTATCAACGCGGTTGATGTAGTCGTACACCTTCATGATCCGTCCCGATCAAGTTCCGAACGTACGGCACCTTCGTGTTCAGCACACGTTCAGCTCGATGACGTCCTCGCCTTCTTGATCCAGCAAGAGGGGCAAAGTAGTAGATGAGTTTCAGCAGCACGATGGCGTGGTGACGGTGTTGGTGAAGAACAATCTTCGCAGGGCTTCACCTAAACACTATGAAAACTATGACGGGGGATAAACTAGAGGGGACGGGGTTGCCAGCACACGGCTTGGTGTTACTTGATGTGCCTTGGGTGCTAGCCCTACCCCTCTATTTATATGTTGAGCCTTGGGGTCGAAACTTGGAAGAAAAGCCTCCACAAAGTCCGTTTCCCGAAAGGCAAGAGTCCTTCTCGGACTCCAGGGCCAGACGCCAGGGTTCCCGGCGTCTAGACCCAGATGCCAGGGACCCTGGCGTCTGGCCCCTGGACTCCGCAAAACTTCCTTTTGCGCTTTCCAAAAACCTTGTGGGCTTTCCTCTTTGGCCCAAATAAAATGTTCTCGTACCCAAACATTTCGGGAAACATCCGGAACCCCTTCCGGTGAATTCCGGAACCCTTCTGGAGACCAAACACTATTATCCCATTTATCAAACTTTATCTCCAGACCATTCCGGAGTTCTTAACCATGTCCGTGATCTTATCCGAAACTCCGAACAACCTTCGATTACCAACATACATAACTCATAAATACTATATCGTCAACGAACGTTAAGCGTGCAAACCCTACTGGTTCGAGAACTATGTAGACATGACCGAGACACTTCTCTGGTCAATAACCAATAGCGGAACCTGGATGCCCATATTGGCTCCTACATATTCTACGAAGATCTTTATCGGTCGAACCGCATAACAACATACGTTGTTCCCTTTGTCATCTGTATGTTACTTGCCAGCGATTCGATCGTCGGTATATCAATACCTAGTTCAATCTCGTGACCGGCAAGTCTCTTTACTCGTTCCATAATACATCATCCTGCAACTAACTCATTAGTTACAATGCCTGCAAGGCTTATAATGATGTGCACTATCGAGTGGGCCTAGAGATACCTATCTGACAATCGGAGTGACAAATCCTAATCTTGAAATATGCCAACTCAACAAGTACCTTCAGAGACACCTGTAGAGCACCTTTATAATCACCCAGTTATGTTGTGACGTTTGGTAGCACACAAAGTGTTCCTCTGGTAAACAGGAGTTGCATAATCTCATAGTGATAGGAACATGTATAAGTCATGAAGAAAGCAATAGCAACATACTAAACGATCAAATGCTAAGCTAACGGAATGGGTCAAGTCAATCACATCATTGTCCTAATGGTGTGATCCCCTTAATCAAATGACAACTCATGTCTATGGTTAGGAAACGTAACGATCTTTGATAAACGATCTAGTCAAGTAGAGGCATACTAGTGACACTCTGTTTGTCTATGTATTCACACATGTATCATGTTTCCGGTTGATACAATTCTAGCATGAATAATAAACATTTATCATGATATAAGGAAATAAGTAATAACTTTATTATTGCCTCTAGGGCATATTTCCTTCACGAACCTCATAGGTTAACCGGAGTATGGTCCGCACCAGAGTGGTACGGCAATCCTTTCTGGATGTCATGTTACTAGACCATGACGAACCTACGAACTATGAGGAAGCAATGATGAGCCCAGATTCCGCAAAATGGCTTGAGGCCATGAAATCTGAGATGGGAACCATGTATAAGAACAAAGTGTGGACTTTGGTTGACTTGCCCAATGATCGGCAAGCCATTGAGAATAAATGGATCTTCAAGAGGAAGACTAACGCTAATAGTAGTATTACTATATACAAAGCTCGAATTGTCGCAAAAAGGTTTTTGACAAGTTCAAGATTTTGACTACGATGAGATTTTCTCACTCGTAGCGATGCTTAAGTCTGTCCGAATCTTGTCAGCAATTGCCACATTTTATGAAATCTGGCCAATGGATGTGAAAATTGCATTCCTTAATGGATTTCTTAAAGAAGAGTTGTATATGATGCAACAAGAAGCTTTTGTCAATCCTAAAGGTGCTAACAAAGTGTGCAAGCTCCAGCGATCCATCTATGGACTGGTGCAAGCATCTTGGAGTTGGAATATATGCTTTGATAAAGTGATCAAATCATATGGTTTTATACAGACTTGCGGTGAAGCCTTTATTTACAAGAAAGTGAGTGGGAGCACTACAACCTTTCTGATAAGTATATGTGAATGACATATTGTTGATCGAAAATGATGTAGAATTTTCTGGAAAGCATAAAGGAGTGTTTGAAAGGAGTTTTTCAAAGAAAGACCTCGGTGAACCTACTTACATATTGAGCATCAAGATCTATAGATATAGATCAAGACGCATGATATATTTTTCAATGAGTACATATCATGAAAAGATTTTGAAGTAGTTCAAAATGGAACAGTCAAAGAAGGAGTTCTTGCCTGTGTTGCAAGGTGTGAAATTGGGTAAAGACTCAAAACCCGACCAGGATAGAAAATAGAAAGAGAATGAAAAGTCATTCCCTATGCCCCAGCCATAGGTTCTATAAAGTATGCTATGTTGTGTACCAGACCTATTGTGTACCTCACCAAGAGTTTGGCAAGAGGGCACACTAGTGATCCAGGAGTGGATCACTAAACAACGGTCAAAATTATCCTTATATGACTAAGGAAATATTTCTTGTATATGGAGGTGATAACAGAGTTCGTCGTGAAGAGCTACGTCGATGCAAGCTTTTGACACCGATCTAGATGACTCTAAGTCTCGATCTAGATACATATTGAAAGTGGGAGCGATTAGCTAGAGTAGCTCCGTGCAGAGTATTGTAGACATAGAAATTTGCAAAATACATGTGGATCTGAATGTTGCAGACCTGTAGACGAAACTTCTCTCACAAGCAAAACATGATCACTCTTTCGGTGTTAATCACATAGCGATGTGAACTAGATTATTGACTCTAGTGAACCCTTTGGGTATTAGTCACATGAAGATGTGAACTAATCACATAAAGATGTGAACTACTGGTGTTAAATCATAATACGATGTGAACTAGATTATTGACTCTAGTCCAAGTGGGAGACTGAAGGAAATATGCCCTACAGGCAATAATAAAGTTGTTATTTATATTTCCTTATATCATGATAAATGTTTATTATTCATGCTAGAATTGTATTAACCGGAAACTTAGTACATGTGTGAATACATAGACAAACAAAGTGTCCCTAGTATGCCTCTACTAGACTAGCTCATTAATCAAAGATGGTTAAGTTTCCTAGCCAAAGACATGTGTTGTCATTTGATGAACGGGATCACATCATCAGAGAATGATGTGATGGACAAGACCCATCCGTTAGCTTAGCACTGTGATCGTTTAGTTTATTGTAATTGCTTTCTTCATAACTTATACAAGTTCCTATTACTATGAGATTATGGAACTCCCGAATACCGGAGGAACGCTTAGTGTGCTATCAAACATCACAATGTAACTGGGTAATTATAAAGATGCTCTACAGGTGTCTCCGATGGTGTTTGACGAGTTGGCATAGATCGAGATTAGGATTTGTCACTCCGATTGTTGGAGAGGTATCTATGGGCCCTCTCGGTAATGCGCATCACTATAAGCCTTGCAAGCAATGTGACTAATGAGTTAGTGGCGGGATATTGCATTACGAAACGAGTAAAGAGACTTGCCGGTACCGAGATTGAACAAGGTATTGAGATACCGACGATCGAATCTCGGGCAAGTAACATACCGATGACAAAGGGAACAACGTATGTTGTTATGCGGCTTGATCGATAAAGATCTTCGTAGAATATGTAGGAGCCAATATTAGCATCTAGGTTCCGCTATTGGTTATTGATTGGAGATGTGTCTCGGCCATGTCTACATAGTTCTCGAACCCGTAGGGTCCGCATGCTTAATGTTCGATGACGATTGGTATTATGAGTTATGTGAATTGATGTACCAAAGGTTGTTCGGAGTCCCGGATGAGATCACAGACATGAAGAGGAATCTCGAAATGGTCTAGACGTAAATATTGATATATTGGAAGGCTATATTCGGACATTGGAAAGGTTCCGAGTGATTCGGGTATTTTTCGGAGTACCGGGGAGTTACGGGAATTCACCGGGAGAAGTAATGGGCCTTATTGGGCTTTAGTGGAGAAAGGGGAGAAGGGCCAAGAGGTGGCGCGCGCCTCCCCCCTGCCCAAACCGAATTGGACAAGGGGTGGGGGCGCCCCCCCCTTTCCTTCTCCCTCTCCCTCTCTTTCCTTCTCTCCTAGTCCGAGTAGGAAAGAGGAGGGGAATCCTACTTGGACTGGGGAGTCCTAGTAGGATTCCCCACACGTGGTGCGCCCCCTTAGGGCGGGCTACCTCTTCCCTCCCCTCCTTTATATACGTGGCTAGGGGCACCCCTTAGACACACAAATTAATCATTGATCCCTTAGCTATGTGCGGTGCCCCCTCCACCATAATCCACCTTGGTCATATCGTAGCGGTGCTTAAGCGAAGCCCTGTTCAGGTAGCATCATCATCACCGTCATCACACCGTTGTGCTGACGAAGCTCTCCCTCGACACTCAGCTTTCGTGGGCCGTAACCGAGCTGAACGAGTGCAGATCGCGGAGGTGCCGTACTTTTGGTACTAGGACCGGTCGATCGTGAAGACGTATGACTACATCAACCGCGTTGTCATAACGCTTCCGCTTACGTTCTACGACGGTACGGAGACATCACTCTCCACTCTCGTTGCTATGCATCACCATGATAGATCTTGCGTGTGCGTAGGAATGTTTTTTGAAATTACTACGTTCCTCAACAAGACACACATGAATTGGAATTTATCCGAATACTCTATGTGATTCACTTATATCTTTTGAGCTAGATAATTTTGCTCTAGTGCTTCACTTATATCTTTTTAGAGCACGGTGGTGGTTTTATTTTATAGAAATTATTGATCTCTCATGCTTCACTTATATTATTTTGAGAGTCTTGTAGAACATCATGGTAATTTGCTTTGGTTATGTCGGGACCCGATACTAAGTCACACCGATCTAGCATGTAACACCTCATATCACTTTGCGGCCTCACGCATGGTATTCCCACGGGTGTCGCCTTACCATGGCCCAGGACCGTTTGCACCTTTTGGCTCACATATATGATAGTTTCGCTAGCACCCGTATGACAGAGAACCCGGGCCGACATGACTAGTCGTTAACCCAAAGTGGCACTAACTTACGGGGACATGCATACATGAATCAACATCGAGCATGTCGGTCAGCAGCGTGCGAATCCGGGCTGTAGCACTGGGCTAACAAGACTCCGGTGAACCGGGCTGTAGCAGGCTAGGCAGGACTCCGGATGTCACCGCGTGACATTTCCCTGAAGGGACAGACACAGGAACGAAGTGAATCACATGCCGACCAGTCTAAGTGTTCCGGAGCAGTAGTGTTGGGCTAGCAGGACTCCGGGTAAACCGGGCTGTAGCGGACTACCATGGCTCAGTGGAAGCACTAGACTACATTTCCCCATAAGAGAGGCTACCAAGGATAAACAACTAGGTTGTCGGATCCCACACATAGCAATACACATCACACGTACGCATAACATGGAAGTATGTGTTGTACAACATGGCATCACAACATAATGCAAACTCATATATATAAAGGCCCAAAAGAGCCACATAGCATTAAATACAAACAGGGGTCACATGACCCATCATTCAGAGCATACAAGCAACGGAAGCATTACATGTCTGAGTACAGACAACTACAAAAGAAAAAGGCTGAGAAGCCTGACTATCTACAAGTCCCTCCCAGGGGTACAAGATCGTAGCTGAGGTAACAAGCTACTCGTCGAAGTCCAAGCGGTACTACTAGTGAGACAGATGTCTCACCTGCAAAACATAAATAAAGCAAACGTGAGTACAAAGGTACTCAGCAAGACTTACATCAGATCCTATCATACATGCATTAGTATCAAGAAGGCAATGTGGGATTTAGTTGCAGCAAGCCAGCTTTGACTCAATGGCTATCCTGTTTTATGACTACGAGAAACTTCTTTGAGGTGAGGCAGCGCACACGAGTCGACTAACCACCACATCAATACACTACTATGGATTCATCCCCGTGTCCTTACGAGAAGGCCATCCATAGCACTCACACTTGTCTTGAGCATTTTAGAGTATCCATTTCAAGTTGTCTATGTACCACGTAAGCATCCAAGAAGTCCATAACCGAGGGCACGGCTATTCGAATAGATCATGATAACCCTGCAGTGGTGTACTTGTTCACACACGCTCTCACCACTTATCACCATCTCAACGTCATGTACCTTGGCAACCTTCAAGCGGAAGCCTGGTGAGGGTGTCGGCCATGACCTGACTAACCACACAAGTCTCTCATCCAGGTTCATCGCCTATTCGGGTTCCATCCGCAAGGAGATCCGGCCGGGGTGTCGCTCACGGCCCCAAACGATGTGAGTAGGGTTCCCAAGCCCACCATCCGGGTGCCACTTGGTACACCGTGCCACTGTGCCTAGTCTGTCCCAAGCCCACCTGGCCGGGTGCCACTTGGTAGACTACTAACACTACGTACAAACACCAGAAACTAGTTGCGACTCCTGGACAGAGATCACGTTGATTAATAAGTCGAGAGGGGTCGAGTTACCGGAACCCAATGTGTGGTAGTATTGAGTCATTGGACAACATACATAGAACTCAGTGCTTATGGACAGTTCTAGTGAGACAACCCACCATGTACTCCTACAAGGCCTCTCACCGCTACCTTTACCAAATCATGTTCACACACTTCACTCTCAGCATCAGAATATAGAACACTGCACTCCAATTCATTCCCAATGAATCAGACATGACACACTCTAAGAAATAGCAAGCATGGCATGGTAGGAACACAACAATGGCTTCAATCAACTCCTACACATGCTAGTGGGTTTCAACTAGTTACTGTGGCAATGACAGGTCATGTAGAGGAATGGGTTCAACTACCGCAGCACAAAGTAGAAGTTGAATCGTTGTTGTCCTAATGCAATAAATGAGAGCAGGAGCGAGAGAGTAGGATTGTATCGGAATGAACAAGGGGGTTTGCTTGCCTGGTAGATCAATAGGGGGGGCACTACTCCTCTGACAGGTACTCTGGATCGGTCTCCGGAGCAGGACCTATCGAGAAGGAACGTGTCGACAATCAAACACAAGCATATGCAACAATATGATGCGTGATCATGCCATGAGTATGTGATGTTTGTTTGAGTTAATGCATCTAGCATTCATTTGCATGAAGTCCATTTGAACCAAAGTTTCAAATGCAACTCCAAAATAAGCCTTTATAAATGCCATTCATGTGTTTCGTCATATACAACATGTATAAGTTGGTTTGTCATGCATGAAAATGGTACAGATGGATAGATTGAATTTTTCTGATATATTTTCATATATACATTATTTCAATCTGAGCTACGGTTGAATTTCTATGAATTTTTGAATCTTATATCATTTTCTGGAATTTCTTGACTTATTTTTAAACCAGAAAAATGATATATTGTGTCAGCATGACAGCAGCATTGCGTCAGCAGGTCAAAGGCGGCTGACCAGGTCAAACCTGACATGTGGGGTCCACACGTCAGTGTCTGTGGCTAATCCTAAATTAAATTAAACCTAAACTGGTTTAGTTAATGGGATTGGGCCCACGCGTTAGTGACCCAATTAGTTAACAGGGTTTTATTAGTTGTTAAACTAATCCTAAATTAGAAATTAGCAGGGCCGGGCCCCACATGTCATTGACTCAGGCGGGGTCCAGCCGGGGTCAAAGTGGGTCAAACCCACCGGCGCCTTGACACCAGCGAGGCCTGAGACGGCGGCGCGGCTCAGAAAACTGCTATAGGGCCTCGTTCGAAGCGCGTCTGGGTGCGTTGGAAAGCTCTTGCTCCCCCGCGTCGAACAGTGCAGGTGCTGGGTCGTGGGGAGGCCGGAGCTCGCCAGAGTGGAGCCCGCGGCGGTTGCGGGAGTTTGGGCGTGGGTGCGGGCAGCGTTGCGGTGCATGGCAGGGGCTGCGGTTGGCGGCGTGGGCTTGCTGGGGGGCTGCTGAGCGTGTTGGCGTGCGCGGCCGTGAGCTGCGGTGGCCAGGACGACGGCGGCGGAATGAACGGCGGCGAGGAGCTATGGCCGTGGTGGCAGCCGGGGCTAGAGGGCGCCGGAGGAGCAGAGGAGAGGGGGGTTCGACGGCGGGGCTCACAGCAGACTCGGGGACGTCATCGGAGCGCTCGGGGGAGGCTGGAGTCGGCGGGGCGGCGATGGGGATCCACGGCGGCCGGAGGCGAAGATGGCGATGGCGACGGCTCCACGGGGCGCTCCGGCTTGCGTGGCTCGGCGGAGAGCTTCAGAGCGAGGAGGCAGAGCTCCTGTGCGTGTCGGGGAGGCGAGGGGGAGGCGGTGACTACGGCAATGGCGAGTGGCGGTGATGGCAGCGTTCGGCCGTGCGCGGGAGAGAGACCAGGGGTGGGGGAGAAACGAGAGAGAGAGAGAGAGAGGGAGAGAGGTGCGGGGTGTCGCCGTGGCGTCGTCTAGGCGCGTCGAGGGGGAGCCAGGCAGGCAGGCTGCTGTCGGTGTGGCGCGCTCGCACTGGGGCATGCTCCGCTTCTCCTCTGCCTTCTGGCAAGAGGAGGGGGATGACTGGCAGCAGTGGTGGGCTGGGCCGGCCTGTTGGGCAACTGGCCAGGCCGTAGGTAAGCACAGGTAGGCCTTTTCCCTTCTTTTGTTTTCTTTTCTAATTTTTCTGACATTTGTTTTGACCTAGTAATAATACAAAATCATTTTATTTACTTCTGTCAAATTTTGCAGGGACCTAGGGGATTAATCCAAAGCCCCTCACCAAAATTCAGAATTTTTGGACATATATTATTTATATAGCAAATATATACCCAAAGCAATTAATTACTGGATTAATTCCAAATGCCCAAAATAAATACTTATGAGCTCTTAAAAATATTGGTTTGATTTTCATCTCTATCCATTATTTTCAGAGAGCAACATGAGCATTTTCTTGGACCTTTTTGGAGCAATTTTTTTATTTGGGTCATTTCCAGAAATGATTTTGAGGGTTTCACAAATCCCCATTTCAAATTTTGATGAAATTTAAACATGATGCAAACATGAAGGCTAGCCTATATCATACCAGAACTAGGGATGTGACAGGTTATAAAATTAGTCCTAATATGATGGGCATCCAAGATGGGTATAATAAAAACTTTCATATAGAGTGCATTAAATACTATGAGAAGTTTGATACTTGATAATTGTTTTGAGATATAAAGATGGTGATATTAGAGTCGTGCTAGTTGAGTAATTGTGAAATTGAGAAATACTTGTGTTGTGGTTTGCAAGTCGCATAGCATGCACGTATGGTAACCTTTGTGTGAAAAATTTGAAGCATGAGGTGTTCTTTGAATGCCTTCCTTATGAGTGGCGGTCGGGGACGAGCGATGGTCTTTTCCTACCAATCTATCCCCCTAGGAGCATGTGCATTGTGCTTGGTTTTGATGACTTGTAGATTTTTGCAATAAGTATATGAGTTCTTTATGACTAATGTTGAGTCCATGGATTATACGCACTCTCACCCTTCAACCATTGCTAGCCTCTCTTGTGCCGCGCAACTTTCGCCGGTACCATAAACCCATCATTTACCTTCCTCAAAACAGCCACCATACCTAGCTATTATGCATTTCGATAGCCATTCCGAGATATATTGCCATGCAACTTTCCACCATTCCGTTTATTATGACACTCTCCATCATTGTCATATTGCTTGCATGATCATGAAGTTGACATCGTATTTGTGGCAAAGCCACCTTCATAATTCTTTCATACATGTCACTCTTTATTCATTGCACATCCCGGTACACCACCGGATGTATTCACATAGAGTCATATTTTGTTCTAAGTATCGAGTTGTAATTCTTGAGTTGTAAGTAAATAAAAGTGTGATGATTTTCATTATTAGAGCATTGTCCCATGTGAGGAAAGGATGATGGAGACTATGATTCCCCCACAAGTCAGGATGATATTCTGGACGAAAAAAAGGGAGGCCATAAAAAAGATAAAAAGGCCCAAACAAATAAAAAATGAGAGAAAAAGAGAGAAGGGGCAATGTTACTATCCTTTTTCCACACTTTTGCTTCAAAGTAGCACCATGATCTTCATGATAGAGAGTGTCTTATTTTGTCACTTTCATATACTAGTTGGAATTTTTCATTATAGAACTTGGCTGGTATATTCCAATGATGGGCTTCCTCAAAATGCCCTAGGTCTTCGTGAGCAAGCAAGTTGGATGCACACCCACTTAGTGTCTTTTGTTGAGCTTTCATATGTTTATAGCTCTAGTGCATTCGTTGCATGGCAATCCCTACTCCTTGCATTGACATCAATTGATGGTCATCTCCATAGCCAGTTGATTAGCCGCGTCAATGTGAGACTTTCTCCTTTTTGTCTTCTCACACAACCTCCATCATCATATTCTATTCCACCCATAGTGTTATGTCCATGGCTTGCGCTCAGATATTGCGTGAAAGTTGAAAGAGTTTGAAAAGGCTAAGTATGAAACAATTGCTTGGCTTGTCATCGGGGTTGTGCATGATGGGAGCATTTTATGTGACAAAAATGAAGCATGGCCAAACTATATGATTTTGTAGGGATAAGCTTTCTTTGGCTATGTTATTTCGATAAGACATAATTGCTTGGTTAGCATGCTTGAAGTATTATTATTTTTATGTCAATATTAAACTTTTCTCTAGAATCTTTTGGATCTAAACATTCATGCCGCAATAAAGAGGATTGCATTGAAAATTATGTTAGGTAGCATTCCACATCAAAAATTCTATTTTTATCATTTACCTACTCGAGGACGAGCAGGAATTAAGCTTGGGGATGCTGATACGTCTCCAACCTATCTATAATTTTTGCTTGTTCCATGCTATTATATTATCTATTTCAGATGTTTAATGGGATTTAATATACTCTTTTATATTATTTTTGGGACTAACCTATTAACCGAAGGCATAGTGCAAATTGGTGTTTTTGCCTATTTCAGTGTTTGTAGAAAAGGAATATCAAACGGAATCCAAACAAACGCAATCCAGGAGACTTGGAGTGGAAATCAGAGACGCGACGAGGCGGCCACGAGGCAGGAGGGTGCGCCCAGGTGGTAGGCACACCCCCACCCTCGTGGGCCCCTCATAGCTCCACCTACCTACTTCTTTCGCCTATATATACTCTTATACCCTGAAAACATCCAGGGGAGCCACGAAACCACTTTTGCATCGCCGCAACCTTTTGTAACCATGAGATCCCATCTTGGGGCCTTTTCTGGCGATCTGCCGGAGCGGGATTCGATCACGGAGGGCTTCTACATCAACACCATAGCCTCTCCGATGATGTGTGAGTAGTTTACCACAGACCCTTGGGTCCATAGCTATTAGCTAGATGTCTTCTTCTCTCTCTTTGGTTCTCAATACAAAGTTCTCCTTGATGTTCTTGGAGATCTATTCGATGTAATACTTTTTGCGGTGTGTTTGCCGAGATCCAATGAATTGTGGGTTTATGATAAAGATTATCTATGAACAATATTTGATTCTTCTCTGAATTCTTATATGCATGATTTGATATCTTTGCAAGTCTCTTCAAATTGTCGGTTTAGTTTGGCCTACTAGATTGATCGTTCTTGCAATGGGAGAAGTGCTTAGCTTTGGGTTCAATCTTGCGGTGCTCGATCCCAATGACAGAAAGGGAGCCGACACGTATTGTATTGTTGCCACCGAGGATAAAAAGATGGGGTTTATATCATATTGCTTGAGTTTATCCCTCTACATCATGTCATCTTGCCTAATGCGTTACTCTGTTCTTATGAACTTAATACTCTAGATGCATGCTGGATAGCGGTCGATGTGTGGAGTAATAGTAGTAGATGTAGAATCGTTTCGGTCTACTTGACACGGATGTTATGCCTATGTTCATGATCATGCCTAGATATTCTCATAACTATGCGATTTTATATAAATTGCTCGACAGTAATTTGTTCACCCACCGTAATATATGCTATCTTGGGAGAAGCCACTAGTGAAACCTATGGCCCCCGGGTCTACTTTACATCATATAAGTTTCCGATCTATAATTCTAGTTTACTATTTATTTTGCAATCTTTACTTTTCAATCTACACAACAAAAATACCAAAAATATTTATCTTATTATCTTTATCAGATCTCACTTTTGCAAGTGGACGTCAAGGATTGACAACCCCTTAATCGCGTTGGTTACAAGGTTCTTGCTAGGCGATTTGCGTGTAGTCTCCTACTGGATTGATACCTTGGTTCTCAAAAACTAAGGGAAATACTTACGCTACTTTGCTGCATCACCCTTTCCTCTTCAAGGGAAAACCAACGCATGCTCAAGAGGTAGCAGACGCCGGCCGTAGGAAAGGAAGGATGAAGGCTAGCCCCCTCTTGCCTTCTCTCGCACACCCTAGTAAAGGAAAGGGGGGCGCCTCCCCTCCTGCCTTCTCCTCTACTCCTTAGGGAGGCAAGAGGGGGGCACGGCCAGGGCAGGCACCTAGGGCAGCCTCCCCTCCCCCCTCCACCTATATATATGAGAGGAAGGGAGGGGGCAACACATAGACCATGATTCCTGAGCCGTGTGTGGCGCCCCCTCTTCCTCTAGTTTGTCCTCCGTCCTAAACTGTTGATTTTGGTGAAGTTCTGCGGAATAGTTTCACCACCACCGTCACTACACCATCGTGCTGTCGGAACTCGTCTACTGCTTCGCCCCTCTTGCTTGATTGAGAACGTGAGGGCTTCATCAAGCTGAACATGTGCTAAACGCGAAGGTGTCGTACGTTTGATACTTGATTGGGACGGATCGTGAAGGTGTATGACTACATCAACCGCGTTGATAAACGCTTCCGCTTAGCGATCTACAAGAGTATGTAGATGCTCTCCCCATCTTGTAGCTATGCATCTCCATGGATAGATCGTGCGTGTGCATAGAATTTTTTTCCATGCAATGTTCCCCAACAGTGGTATCATGAGCCAGGTCTATGCGTAGATGATATGTACGAGTAGAACACAAAGGAGTTGTGGGCGGTGATATTCATATTGCTTCCCACCAATGTCTTATTTTGATTCAGCTGCATTGTGTGATGAAGCGGCTCGGACCAACCTTACATGTCTACGTACATGAGACTGGTTCCACCAACTGACATGCAACTTATTTTTCATAAAGGTGGATGGCGGGTGTCGGTTTCTACCACTTTAGTTGAATCAGATTTGACTATGGTGGTGCTTACAGAAGATTAAATAGACCTTGCAGAAGATTAAATAGCAACTTGATAATCACCTTGTGGTTTTGTGTAGGTAAGAACGGTTCATGCTAGTTGCCCGTAGCAGCCACGTAAAATTTGCAACAATAAAGTAGAGGACGTCTAACTAATTTTTGCAAGGCATGTTCTCATGTGCTATGGTCAAGATGTGATATGATATATGTTTATGTATGAGATGATCATGTTCTCTAATAAGTTCATGACTTGCATGTCGATGAGGGCGACAACTAGCAGGAGCCTTAGGGTTGTATTTAATTATTGTATGACCTATGTGTAAATCACTAAGCCCCATGTAATTGCTTTACTTTATCGCTATGCGTTAGCAATAGTTGTAGAAGAAATAGTTGGCAAGACAATCCCAAAGCAACGATGGAGATCAAGGTGTCGTGCTGGTGAAAATGGAGATCATGCTGATGCTTTGGAGATGGAGATCAAAAGCACAAGATGATGATGGCCATATCATGTCACATATTTTGATTGCATGTGATCACTACTGCAGGATGTTGCTAATGCGACACTACGATCAGAGACCCTTCGAGAAACTATGTGCAATGCAATAATCACAAACGGTGGTGTATGGAAACCGTCAAAAATGTATAAAACGTTTACGATGACGGATGCATCAAACACGGTTCAGATTTTAGTTGTGTGTACGTTGAAGGGCATACGGTTCAGTTCAATTAACTGTTTGCGATGAGGAGGAACAAAAGAAACAGGCAGCTAGATGAAGGCATGTGCGATACACAACATATGGTTCACTCGGATGAACTATTTGTGATTAGGCAACACAAAAGAAACGGGCATCCATATTAAGGTGTGTGCGATATACAGCATACGGTTCACTCGGATGAACTGTTTGTGATTAGGCAACACAAAATAAATGGTCAGCCAGATCAAGGTGTGTGCAATATACGCATGCGGTTCACTCGGCCCTTGTCGTCAGTGTGTGACCTCTGTGGCAACCGTTCGCTCCCCAGGCGCCTCTTCATGTACCGTGGCAACCATCCACCGACTCTTCACCTTTCCCTCTCGATTTGGAACTGCTGTCGCATGCTAGCTCTTCCTCCCTCCTCCATTTGCCTTCACCCTTCCTTCTGCCATTGTTTGATCGTCTTCTCCATGGAGGGAACAGGACGAAAACGACCCTGTTATTCTTGCCCCGATCTAAATGATGACACGGTGGAGGAACTCATTGATCAGTGCTACGTCATCACCTCGGCTAGCATGGCAGGTTCGTTCAAGACCATTCTCGACTCAACTAATAACATCATTACAAGGAACCCAAGGGTCCAGGAGCGGTTTGATCTCCCCTATCTTCTTCGTCGTGACCCTGCTGACTGGCACAGGGATGAGGGAAGCCTCGGCTTGTGTAAGTTGATGCCGCTTGATAATGATACGTATGATATTAAGATGCCATCGCTTGAGGGCAAGGCTTGGGCAGGCGCAAATGGAGATTCGGTTGTTTATATTGGGTACAACTGCGAGTGGGAACTTCTGAATGTGTACACTCATCACCGGGTTCCACTTCCAAAAATCTTAGACGACTGCCCAGAGGTTGAGTACACCGGTATTCTACGTGAGTTCAAATACGATCATGCTGACTGTCGTCTACGGAAGATAGCAATTTGTCGAGTTCCCAACCGCTCTTGGGATTACACGAACTATGAAGTTGTTGCTATCTTCGACAAGCTTGTTGCCGTCCTTACTTCCATGCCTCGATGGATATTGCTCAAAAATCAATTTTTGTACACGGATGAGTACTGTGATGCAATTCAATACGAGGGTCTTGTGTTTGCTACCACCACTCATGGAACTGTTTTTGCATGGAATCCTGATGCTTTTGGTACGTTTGTCTTCCACCGTAATAATAATTGTTTCATCCACATGCATGCGGGTTAGCTAGTTTCCCTTTACTAATTAACCTTCTTGTGTTTCCAAGGTCCTGTGAACATTCCACCACCTATACTTGAAAATTTTGTAACCAAGGGGGAGATGACAATGCTGATGATCACGAGCATGCACTACAAAAAAAATACACTTCCATGATGATACGTGTTTTCTGTCATGCATGTACATCCATGACGATTTTATGACAGAATCAAGATAGTCATACCTGTGCTGTCGTAGAAGTGTTCCATGACATTACCAAAATTATCATCACGGAAGTGTCCACTTCCATGACGATAAATCCCGCGTCACAGAAGTGCTTTCGTCAAGGGCGACCGACACGTGGCATCCACCATAACGGAACGCCGTTAAGCTATCGGGTCGGGTTTTGGATCCGATAATCCATTAACAGCCTCGACCAATGGGGATTTTCCACGTGTAAAATCATCATTGGCTGGAGGAAACACATGTCGGCTCATCGTTGTGACAGATGTCATCCACTCATTGGACAGAAGGCGCCTATGATACGTCGACACATGGCACGGCCCAACAGAGGCCCATTCCTGTGAAAAGGCCGGCCCGTTTGACTTGGTCAAAAGGTGGCGGGCCGGCCCATGTAAAGCCTGTTAACGGCGTGTTTGCATATAGCCCATTTACAGCCCGCTAACCCAAGGCCCATTACGCCCTGTCCGAATTAGGCCCAGCAGCGTCATCTGGGCCACCCAATATGATTCCATCCCATTTTCACTTCTGGCCCATGTATGGCCCATGACGTCTTTCGGCCCATATGAGGCCCTATGTAACTCTTGGCCTATTAACGGCCCATGGTGAAACTGTCCCGTAATGAACAGTGTATCACTTTACACCCATTAACGGCCCGTGGTGAAACTGGCCCGTAATGAACATTGTATCACTTTATACCAATTAACGGCCCGTTATTCCGTTGGGCCATTTCTAGCCCATGTTATCTTTCGGCCTTCTCAGAGCCCATTTATTCTTGGGCTCATTTCCAGCATTCGTTTACTTACGGCCCGTTACTGTCATTTTCTGCTTGTGGGCCAAATTCAGCCCGTGGTTATAGTCGGCCCGTTTGTGGTCCATTAATACGTTGGGCCGTTTTCATAGCGTCATCAAATACGGCCTATTAACAATGGCCCGTTATGGTCGGCCCATGAACGGACGATTCCAACTCTAGCCCGTTTACGACCATAATGCGGCCCGTTATTGGCCCATGTTTGGCCAATCGATCATACTTCTCGTATAAGGCCCATTGATGATACGACCCGTAGAAGGCCCATTGTTTCTACGGCCCGTAGAAGGCCCACTATTTCTACGGCCCGTAGAAGGCCCACTGTTTCTACGGCCCGTAGAGGCCCAGTGTCACTACAGTAAATATTAGCCCATGGTTATTGTGGCCTAGTTTTAAAAAAATATGTTATTGCAGCCACTAGCAAACCGCGGAAAAAGAACTGCAATGACTACAAGCAAACAAATAAACAAGACAACAAGGAAATAAATAAGCAAGCAACTTACGCTAGGCTATCACGGCTATCACACATATTACATCCACTGGGCATCAACGTTCGCCACCAGTGCAAACAAATGCGCCGACAAAAGAATATACGAAACTGAGAGCACTTCAGAAGGCACTAGGTCTGGCCAGGTCACCCCCCCCCAAAAAAAACTGAACAAGCTGAGTAGACCTCAGTTGTGTCAACGATAGATGCATCAACACTAGATTTAAGGCATGATGGTGCGCACAGCAGTCCTCTGACATCTTCATTGCATCTTTGACTTCAAGTCGGAGCTGAGCTGAAGCAAGCCTTTCCACTTTAAGTTGAGACTGAAGAAATCGAACTGATTGAGGCAGCGACTGCACAGAGGTTGTCTCACACCTGCTGGTGAGTAGCTCCAACTCACTGTCTTCATCAAGACAGGACCTTGGGGTCATCTCACTGTCCTCAAGATGGTTTGGCTCACTATCTTCCCTAAAGTTCTGCCTGGCGTAAGAGATACGAGTCTGAAAGAGAAACAAGGACACACGTAATAGGTTTCACAATTATATAAGCAAATAAATGGATCTGTTCTACATAAGGAACATGTTTTTACAACTACAATTTGAAATTGGTAGTTGTTGCAAACATCCAATCAGATGTAAACAGCAAAGCAAACAGCAGTGGAGGAAATGATGCCTATCCAAATCTATACTAGAACAAACTTTGAAGGATTGAGAAGGATGAACTTACATTACATGTTAACACGGGCTGGACAAAGCCCTTCTCCATGTTAATGGAAGGATAATTCAATAAATTCCTCAAAGAAAATTCTTTATAAGCATTGCCATTATTCTACATTTTGCAAAGAGTAAATATAGATCAAATAATATTGGAAGAAATAGAGGATAATGAAGCTCAGGTGCAGACTAATGATACATAATCAAATAGCAATTAATTAAGTACAACGTTACAAGGCAAAAGGGAGATAGGTACTGACAAGAGCAATGCAGAGCCCATTATTGTTTTGAGATCGTATGATCCTTTGAGCAAGGAGATTCATCTGAAATTAGTTTTCATACAAGAGAGAAGGTAAGGCACAAGCAGAAATTTAGGAGTTCAAATTTTGAATTGATATCATAGACAGTACCTGACGTTGGGCTCCCAGCAGTTCTAATAGGGGTTTGGCCACTGGAGTAGGGGTAAAGTGTGGTACAGTTGGGCCTGTATTTTCTGTGGCTACTGATCTATCTGATTTAACAGGTATCACTACCTTCTCGAAATACCTAGTTTGTACTCCTTGAGGATCTGCACTCACCCTCTTCCTTCTGGACATCTATTACGAAAGAACAACATTTGACTGGAAAAACATAGTGTGACGACACATGGAATAGGTACAGAAAATGGATAGGTATGGTGTAACAAAGTAGAAGCAATGCAAGAGATCAGATGCAAAATATGTGCGACCAATACAACTTTGCAAAATTAGAGCAAGCACCTTGATGGGTGAATAAGATAGGCCATCCTCCACCATGCCAAGTTTGTTAGCCAGTGGATCATTCCGCAATATTCCTCTCTTGCGCCCATTCTCATATTCATTTTGATAATGTTCAATATCTGACATGCATGAAAACATAAAAACAAGTGAGATTTTCTTTGTAATGCAGAAGTGATTCTAATCCAATACCGCCTCACTGTAAACCCCTTTGTGCTATCTC
The DNA here is from genome assembly GCF_056163025.1 of Triticum urartu. Classification (NCBI taxonomy): domain Eukaryota; kingdom Viridiplantae; phylum Streptophyta; class Magnoliopsida; order Poales; family Poaceae; genus Triticum; species Triticum urartu. The sequence continues at coordinate 497,556,187 of NC_141875.1, read as the reverse complement.
TGCAATTGTTTTAAAGATGCCATGCATGCTGTAATTTGTTGTGTGCATTAATATAATGTGGCCTACTACTCAAAATATGAGAGCTGTAGAAGTGATGACACTTCGCAGATGATAGCTTCAACATATAGTAAAGAAGAACAAGTCGACCTGACCTGACAAATTCAAAATATACTAAGGGAGAACAACTTGACCTGACCAGTCGACTGCAAGAGAAGAGTATCATCTTAAAGAAGAGCAAAAGAGCAAGCAGATTGAAGATATTACAAGTCTTTCAATACAATGTCAGTTGGCCACCCATGATGAACAAGAGCGCACATAGAAATACTATTCTTTCCGGTCTCTCCATATGTGGCTCACATGCATTTCGAAACGGAAGTAGGAACATTTAGCTAACCAATTAAACATCTCTCAGTTTTACTAATATCAGCAATAATATCAGATATGAATTTGTACAACTAAGCTTGTTTAGCTCGATGGGTGGAGCAGTGCTATTACGATGCGAACCACGTAGGCTGATTGTGGTCATCATAAAATGGGGAAAACATAAGCATGATGAGTACAGTGTTGACCGTGGCAGTGGGATGGCAGATCTGAAGCTGCAAACCGCGCAAAGGGTAGTTAGAAACCGATGTTTGCTTTGAAATAACAACTAAGATTTGGTATGGACAAGAAAGTACGGTCAACAAGTGACAAAGAAATGCAATTATGCTGTCTCTCTATATGTCGCGACATGCATTTGGAAACTCAAGTGGGACCTTTAGCTAACCAATTAAATGTGTCGGTTAACTAATATCAGTATCATATCACAATCATATTTGAATAACTAAGCTTTCGAATTCTGAGTGTTGTGTTGTTTACTTGAAGGGTGGAGTAATGCTAGTACGACAGAAAGCACCTACGCAGATCATAGTAGAGTAGATAAAAGGGGAAAACCCTAAGCATCAAGAGAAAAATTAGGAAAGTGGAACTAGCTGGACCAGTGGGTGGCGCACATGCTTTTTGAAACGAATATAGGAACATTAGGTGACCAATTAAATGTTCTCTGTTTTAGTGATATGAGCATCATATCAGATTCGTATTTCAACATGTAAGCTTTGGGTTGAGGTCTTGAGGAGCAGTGCTAGCACGACACAAAGCACCTACGATGATGGTAGTGAATATAAAGGGGGGAAACCATAAGCTTTACGAGTATAGTGCCCGTGCCATGGCGGATCTAAAGGTGCAAACCGGACAAAGCTACTTTGCAACCAATGTTTGCTTTCAACTAGCCACTACGATTTAGTACGGACAAGAAAAGTACAGTAAACAAATTACGATTTATTTTCCGGGTGAGATCAATAATGTAAGCACATATGGAAGAGTACCACCTCTCTCGCGACACCGTATAGGCCTATGCTGATACGTTGAGGGTGTTGCGGGTGCGATGGCTATCGGTGGCGGGGAAGAAGACTTTAGACGGCAGACAGCCGAGTCAGGGGATATATCATGTTGCCGTGGACGACGGCGCCGATGAAGCGAGAGGAGGCGATGAAAGGATCCTGGTCCAGCGCCGTGGATGAGAGACGTCCATCTCTTGCAGTGGACGGCGGGGTAGGGGTAGCGGCTCCGGCAAGGTGGAGGATGGGATGGCGGACGAAGGAGGCTGGCCGCAGTGCGGAGGTTGTCGTGCCGCCGAGGTGTATGAATGGGGAAATGGAGGGGAGGGGGGATCTCAAACTTTGGGACGTGCTTCTCTGAAATGGGGGAAAGTTACGAACTTATCCCCCGTTTAAAATTTCGGACATCGCGTTGGTTGGGGATAGGACGGTAATCTCGCATCTCCCAAATATTTGCCGGTAACTATTTCAGGCGAGGAGAGGGTGTTTTACCGCCCACGGTTGGCGCCCATGGTGTATGAACGGGGCTGACAGGTAGGGCGGTTGTGTCACGTCTGATGGAAGTTACACATCTGCCCCTATTTAAAATATTAGCCTACATCGATTTCAGACGAGGAGAGTTTGTTTTTCCGCCCACCGTGTATGAATGGGGAAATGGAGGAAGAGACACATGTCTTTCGGACGAGCTTGAATCAAATGTGTTTTGCCGCCCACGTTTGGCGCCAACCGTGTCTGAATGGGCTCAGAGGCCGTCGTGTCATGTCTGATTGAAGTTACTAGTCTACCCCTATCAGCATCAGTGTAAATCCGGTCTATAAGGATGTCAAGTGTCAGGGGTAGACAGTAATTTCCATCTCGCAAACACTTGCTTCGGGCAGCCCACAAATTATAGTGGGTGTTTAGCCGCTCCGTTCGAAACTTGGGAGAATTAGCATTCACGTTTTCCCTGGGACCTGGCAAACTAAATTCAAATCCAATTTGTATTCGATTACGAATATCCACAGATAATTATATGTTTTGTTATTTATTTCTTCGAAACCACAAAAAAGATTTATTCCACCTTTATATATGATTATGATTTAGAAATGTCATGATCTTTGAATTCAGTAGGTTGGGTACACTTTGAGTCAAACAGTTATTTCATCCAATATAATATGCTCACACAAAAAACAGTTCACCTTATGTCAATCGTACAAGTACTAAGGATTACTTCGCCTAAAAAATTTGGATCATTACAATACATGGACAACATAGGGGGTCTTGCAACATAATCCATTCAGATACATGACACAACATGCAAGTACAATAATCTAATGACAATTTCAACTGGTATCTAAAGAAGAACCGGGATTACCTTGGGCTTCAGATAGCAGAAACAGAAGGACCTCCTCCGTCTTCAAATGCAACATTCTAACTTCCTCCAATTTTTGGGTTGCTTGCATAATGCGTGCCGCTAATTCCGTAATTTCCACACCATCTCTTTCTGCCTCTAGTAGAGCCTCAAGCACTATAATAAATGTGCTCAGACTGCTCTCCGGCGGTGTTGCCTATGAACTGCTACCATCTGGTAACATGGATGGCGCAGTGCTTCCACAAATAGATTCTGGGGTTGTACATTGTGTCCTAGTGTGAACGGCATCCTGAAAGGTTTCCGCTGGACATCAGTAAGAGATAGTTATTGTATGATCTAGGCAGTAAGCTTACATGTTAAACGACGGACGAATTATTGCCGAGCATGGCAAACTATATTTAAATGGTTCGAAGCAGCATCAGCCGAAAAGAAATTAAAATGGTAAGATGAAACTAGGGATGTAAGTGGCAAATAAACGACATCCGCCAGTCCCATGTAGTTAGTTTTTGCTACCTCCCTAGTTCATTTTCCTCAAAAAAACAAAACTCTTTTGAATTATCATACCACTAGTGGACTTCAATCAGGATTAAACGGGACCCAGTTGACATCCCTAGTTGAAAGGGAGTGTACAACCGCTATATTTAAGTTGCCAAGGCATCTAAGCAGTTGAAATAATCTGAGAAAGCACTTAACAGTAAGGCCTCATATAAACTACGAAGACAGTCTTGTGATGAAGTTGAGAGGAAAAGTTAAGGACTCAAATGAAATAGGCATGCATTTCTTTACGACAGTACATCAGGCACTGCTGACATATTGGCAAACTCAGGTATAGTGTAACAACAAATAAGCATTTGAATCAAGCAATATAGCAAAGCAGACAACTGAACTATTTGTAATTCGGTAGGATTACACGTTGAGGGTACAAGCCAAGAAAGCAGCCCACTCGCATTACATTTCACATGTACTAAAACACACTGACTTACCATATGTTGCTATGAAGCCTAGCTGTTGTTGCAATGTTCTTGGAAGATATCGTTAGCATCCCATGGTTGCAAATCTAGTTGTTGTAGTTTATTCTGCACCATCTATTTAGGTAAAATTAATTTTAATTGCATGCACAGGTCCGAATTGATCATCAATGGTTCATATAAACTAATGAAAGAAGGGTGTGTGCATACACGACAATATATTTGCTTCCCTCTATTTTTATACTTGTTCGAGGTGCTAGCCCCAAAAGAACAAATATTTTGCTTGATGGGGTTGGAAGCTCCATACTTAATAGAAGCATCAAATTAGTCATGCAACTTGGGAAGATCAACAACACACAAACAAGTAATGAACAGAGGCTTGGAGCAGTTATGTAATAGCTAGCATCAGAAAATGTAGGGTAAAACAAACAAAAAGCAGCGGAACCACACGCTAGTTTACTGATATGTAATTAAGCATAGAGAACATTAAGTAGTCTGATGGAACCAACATGTGGCATCAGAACAAAACTAAAGCATATTAACTATATGTGCACTGGTATGTAATTTAGCACATGTAACATGTTCACTGCCAGAAGTATGGCCCTATAGGTGCAAGCAGAATAACGCGTCTCATGAAAAACTGAATGATGCCCTGAAGAAATTCAAAGGTGCAGTGCTTATATGCTAGGAAAGTGAATGTAGGCTCCGGCCGTTGGATAATAGTACCTGATTCTCGGCGGCGTAAGGGTATCGTTCTCATACTTGGTAGCTACGGATCATCGATGGTGCTCGTGTTGCGGTTGAGTTTGGGCCGGCTGTTTCCGTCGCTGAAGCGGCTCCGGTGCTACGGTTGCGGCGCCTGTCGACATACAAGAAAGCTCATCTGTGGTAAGTGAACAGTTGCATGATAAAGAGAAAAACCGAAGGAGTACAAATCGAAATAACCTGATGAGCCTGCGGTGTCGGTAAAGTAGGGCCGGTGGAGTTGAATATGGCGTCCGTGGAGCGGGTCTGGTGAAGTGGACGACGGCTTCGGCGGGCGCATTGTACAGTGCTTTCGGTGAGGCGGATCTGTTGCGGCGGACGAGGGCTTGTATGAAGTGCCAGCGAAGGGGCGGGCGAGGGAGTCAATGAAGGGCCTACTCTGTGGTGGACAAGGGCGTCGGTTAAGCAGATCTAGTGCGGTGGACCATGATGGCGGTCAAGGAGATCTAGAGCGGTGGACAAGCCAGTTGCTGAAGCAGCTCCGGTGAAGTGGTGAGTTGGCAGTTGGGGGTTCCACGGTGCGGAAGGTAGATCCCGCGGGGTGTGAGGTCCACTGTCGGTGTCAAAACCGGCGGATCTCGGATAGGGGGTCCCAAACTGTGCGTCTAGGCCGGATGGTAACAGGAGGCAAGGGACACAAAGTTTTACCCAGGTTCAGGCCCTCTTGATAGAGGTAAAACCCTACGTCCTGCTTGATTAATATTGATGATATGGGTAGTACAAGAGTAGATCTACCACGAGATCGGAGAGGCTAAACCCTAGAAGCTAGCCTATGGTATGATTGTTGTTCTGTATGTTGTCCTACGGACTAAAACCCTCTGGTTTATATAGACACCGGAGAGGGTTAGGGTTACACAAAGTCGGTTACAATGGTAGGAGATCTACATATCCGTATCGCCAATCTTGCCTTCCACGCCAAGGAAAGTCCCTTCCGGACACGGGACGAAGTCTTCAATATTGTATCTTCATAGTCCAGGAGTCCGGCTGAAGGTATAGTCCGGCTATCCGGACACCCCCTAATCCAGGACTCCCTCACTAGCCCCTGAACCAGGCTTCAATGACGACGAGTCCGGCGCGCCGATTGTCTTCGGCATTGCAAGGCGGGTTCCTCCTCCAAATACTTCATAGAAGATTTTGAACACAAAGACAGTGTCCGGCTCTGCAAAATAAGTTTCCACATATTGCCATAGGGAGAATAATATTTACACAAATCTAATCTGCTGACGTATTCCGTAGTGTGACGCACGACGGCCAAGCCTTTATTCGAATCGTTTTATTATCCCACCTCAGCGCGTCATGCGAGGCGGTTTCCTTGGCACGTCTTATTAAAGCAGAGATCGTGTCCCCTTATTCTGGGATTCTCATCAATACGGGCGTGGGTAACCCAACCGCGCCATTGATTACGGCGGTTGGAGATAAGCGAGTTTTACCAGGCTGGTGGGGACACGTAGTTGCGTCCACCCATATAAGGGGATAAGGATCCACCTTTTCACCTACGCCTTCTTCCTCCTTTGCTTATCCATTTTCGCACACTCGAGCTCCAGCGCCCAAGTCCGCACTCCCCACCTCAACCTTCTCCAGCCATGTCCGGAGCGGGAGGCAAGTGGATGGTCTCCTCCGTCACGGAGGGACACATCAAAAAACTGAGGAAGGCTGGATACTTGTCTAACGACATCGCGTACCGGCTTCCTGAAGAGGGGCAGCTCCTCCCCACCCCAAGGCCCCATGAGAGGGTAGTGTTCCTTCCCCACTTCCTCCGTGGACTGGGCTTTCCTATCCACCCATTCGTCCGGGGACTCATGTTCTACTACGGCCTGGATTTCCATGATCTGGCTCCGAATTTCATCCTCAACATCTCGGTGTTTATCGTCGTGTGCGAGGCTTTCCTATGCATCCGCCCCCATTTCGTCCTATGGCTCAAGACTTTCAATGTCAAGCCGAAGGTGGTGCGCGGCAACCAGGCGGAGTGTGCAGGCGCCATGGTGGGAAAGATGCCCAACATCTTATGGCTCAAGGGCTCCTTTGTGGAGACCCTGAAGGGGTGGCAATCGGGGTTGTTTTACATCATCGAGCCGCGCGACCCTGAGTGGGTCGCAGCCCCCGAGTTTTGGTCCGGACCCCCAACGCGGCTCACGTCCTGGAAATAGACGGGCCCGTCGTGGGGCAGCAAAGGAGAGGTGACCGGACTGCAGACATGCATCCAAACCCTGGTGGACAAGCAGCTCAAGCTTGTCAACGTAGTCCAGGTCATGCTCATCCGCCGGATCCTCCCGTGTCAACAACGGGCCTTCAATCAGTGGGAGTTCAACCCGGCGCAGCACCGAACTCTGAGCAGGCTCTTCGACATGACGTACGAAGATGTCTGGAAGGTGCTTTTCAAGGGCGCCGAGGCTCCCGCATTCGCTACCGAGGATCGCGGATTCAGCGCGCAGTGTCATGCCAGCGCGGTAAGTCGTATGTGCCTTTTATAGGGTATTAGTTTTTCATAGTTTAACTCTGTGTGGGATCTAAGCTCCCTTACCTTTGACAGGTTTGGCAGGCGAAGTCCGGACAGATCGACTGTCCGGCTCCTTTGCCCGAAGACCCAGCCGATGCCCGCTTGGCGAAGTTGCTGGTTCCGGCACCCTATGTGGTGCCGGAGAAGAAGGCCACGAAGAAGGCCACGGGGACTCGAAAAAGTACCTGGCGCCGGGAGGTGTCGGGTTCATCATCCGACGGCTCCAAGGCGCATTCCTCCCATGAAGACGAGAAGGAGGAGGAAGAAGAGACCTCTCCCCCTCCAGCGGGGGGAGAGAAGAAAAGGAAGGCCGCCCTCACTGGGGAGGCCAAAGGGTCCAAGAAGGGGAAAACCCTTCCTCCGGACTACTCCACCGACGCCGACGACGGCGGAGAGGAGTGGCCGCTCAGGGCCAAGCCCCTGGCGAAATTGTAAGTATCCGGATACCAGAGTAATTCATAGTATTCCTTTATTGCACAGCTTTCCCTTATGTCGAATATGTTTATGCAGCCCACCCAAAGACCGGCTCGACGCGTTGTCGAGCGGTTCACTGGACTCGTCGGATGTGAATTCGCTTCCGACGACTTCCTCCCCCTGGCCTATGGACGACGCCGAAGTGTTCTCCCAACAGGTTCCAAGCCACGAGGAGGTGGTCCTGGAGGCGCCGCAAGGCAACCTCCCGGATTCCAGGAGTAAAGGGGATAAAACCCCCCAGGGCTCCAAGTCCGGCTCTAGGTCGAACACCGCTCCGGAACCTTCAAAGGTTCCAGAGTCCGGCAGGCGACCTCCTTCCAAGAGGAGCAAGCCCACCGTGCCAGTGACCCCCGTCCAACCGGTGGCGCCGGACAATCTGTTGGAGGTGCTCAAAGGCGCCTCCATCGACGAGGAGCACCGCACCATTATGAGTGCGGTGGTCCAGAAGGTTCAGTCCGCCAAGAGCGGACTGACTAAAGCTTGTACTAGCCTTTTAACAGGCTTTGAGGTAAGTAAAGAATGTGTAAATAATATTACCACATAGACAGTAGCTCCTGATGCTCTGTTTGGCGTTCGGGAAGAAAAGCCGGAGAGAGGATCAAATAAAATTCGCAGGAGTCTAACAAAAGGGAGTCAATATGCGTATGCAGGCTTCTCTGCTGGCGTCCGCCGCACTGACTGCGGAAGTGGACACGCTAAAGCAGAACCTCGAGCAGTCCGAGCAAGAGCTCGGGCGTGCCAAGAAGCAGCGTGAGGACAAGGAAGGTAAGAATTACCTTGTTTAAATATATATAAAAAAGGTGCAATTGCAAAAATGACAGGATTATCGTGGCTATTGTAGGGGCCACGTCGAAGGTGGCGACCGTTAAGCAAGCGTTGGTCGAGGCCGAGAAGAGGGCGGCCATGGAGCGCACCGAGCGGGAGAAGTATGAGGCCCAGGTTGGCAAGGTGCAGAAAGAGCTCCAGGCTCTGATGAAAAAACATGAGAGTTTGGAGCTTGACTCAAAGTCGCGAGCGTCCGAGCTCGCGATGGCTATTGAAAATGCCAAGTCTGCCAAGGCCGAATCCCAGAAGACCCTCCAGGAGTTGGATGCGGTGAAAACGATAGCGGCGGGTAAGGCATTCTTTATGCAAAGCAAACACATAAGCGTGAGTTACTTGTTACTTACCCGAATCCGGAGCTCTCCAGGAGCATTCGTAGATCTTCCCCGTAGCGTGTCCAATGCCACCACATTCTATCGAGCCGAGGAGGGTAACTCGACAGAGAAGGTGTTCTGGGCTCAGTATGCTGAGGCCGGACACCCCGTGCCCCTGAGCGACCAGTTGAAGCAACTGGTCGAGCTCCACAAGGCGGCCGAACAGGCCATGAAGGGCCTCATAGTTCGGCTGTGGCCTGGAGAGGCTCTGCCTGGGAGCTATTTCGGGCTGGTGCGGCGGCTGGTGGGGGCCTGTCCAAGGCTCGAAGTCATCAAGTGCTCTGTCTGCATTGAAGGTGCCCATAGGGCCCTTGCCCATGCTAAGGTGCACTGGGGCAAGCTGGATGCTGAGAAGCTTGTGAAGGACGGGCCGCCACCGGGGAAAGAGCATCGCAAGCCCGAGAATTATTATACGGATGTTCTGAAGGGTGCCCGCCTTGTGGCGGATGAATTTTCCAGGAATGTAATTTTTGAGTAAAACTCGCTCGTTTTGTCCTGTGCGCTGAAAACTTGTTCATATGCGCTAAGCAATGCTGTTGGAATTTAAAATATTACCTTCTGTGTGGCTGTTTATCAATTCTGAGAGATGGCGAGTCGTCGGCTTCTGCCCCCGTGCCGCTAGTTCTGGGGTGTTTGGGGATAAACCTGGGCGCTCTTTTTCCCATGTTTGGGTCCTTCGAGGGAGGCGCTCAGCACAACGAACAAGGCAATCGGACTATAATGCGTGAACACTCTCACTTAGCCATAGAATTCTATAATTTTAAATTTCAGTGAAGCCCCTGGTATTCGGAAGACCGAGATTGGGGCGCTATCCACGCCTTGGCCGGACAGAGTTGACTCCTCGCTCTAAGCGGCATAAGTCTTTAGGGACTCGAAAAACCTCTCGAACAGCGACCGGCTCTTGCTTCATCATGACAGTCAGTTTTAGCTTTCTCTACTGAGGTGCTCGACCCAGCTCAACTGGGGCACAATCGCAGTAGTTCTCCTAGTGCTATATCGGCCAATATAGCGGAACGTAAGGCACCAAAACATAGGAGCCGGGCAAACCCAACTATTGACCCAAGACATGATTCGGAGCCGATGCATATAATGCTATAAGTTCGGGGTGCCGCACTTGTTAAAGTGTTCGGACTTCTCACACCATATTGAGGGGTACTAAAGCCCCTGGCGTATTTTGGCCATACCAAAGTGTACGGGTGCAACATGTCGTTAAGGAACATATATTTGTAAAAAAAGAGTAATTCAAAAAGAGACAAAAGCTATGAATTGTTTATTAAAAAGGTCTGCGATCAAAGCAAAATGATACAAATAATGCGATAAGCAAAAGGTTGGACTATTTAACATGTCCGTTCCAGGGGCAGGCTGCGGAATGGTATGCGAAAAAGGTATAGTGCTCATGATAGAGACCACCTGGGAATTCCGTAATGCGGCATGGCTTGTCTGCTTCCCTGGTTCTTGCATCGTTTGTGCGGCAATTGAACTACCGAACAGGCCTTCCGAATAGTGGAGTCCTGAAAGTAAGAGAAAATTAAAAAATCGGCAGCCCCTGGTGCGGTTTAAGCCGTGTTTCGGGCGTGCCGTGATGGTGCCCCTCCCCCTGTACCCATGGTATTTGTAGAGCATAGTTATGTACGCGAAGTACTGGTGACGCATTTTTGCGAGGGCTGGGGTTGGGGCCGCATTGCTACGCCTGCTCGGAACGTGCCAGGTGGTCTTGTTGTAGGTTACTCCGGGCGCGCTTGATGGTGTCCGGACGTTTAATGGCCGGACTGGAGAACTACCTGGAGAGGCTGCTTTGTACTTCCGCAGCAAGGGCCACCGTGTGCTCCTCCGTTCGGAGAGAGCGTTCGGTGTTTCCATTGACCGTAATTACTCCTCGAGGGCCTGGCATCTTGAGCTTAAGGTATGCGTAGTGCGGTACCGCATTGAACTTGGCCAATGCGGTTCGCCCGAGCAGTGCGTGATAGCCCATGCGGAATGGGACTATGTCGAAGATTAACTCCTCGCTTCGGAAATTATCCGGAGATCCGAAGACCACTTCAAGTGTGACTGAGCCTGTACAGTTGGCCTCTACACCTGGTATTACTCCTTTAAAGTTCGTTTTGGCGGGCTTAATCCTCGAGGGATCTATGCCCATTTTCCGCACTGTATCCTGGTAAAGCAGGTTCAGGCTGCTGCCACCGTCCATAAGGACTCTAGTGAGATGAAATCCGTCAATGATTGGGTCTAGAACCAATGCGGCGAATCCGCCATGATGGGTGCTAGTGGGATGGTCCCTTCGATCAAAGGTGATCGGGCAGGAGGACCATGGGTTGAACTTTGGGGCGACTGGCTCTACCGCATATACGTCCCTTAACGCGCGCTTCCGCTCCCTCTTGGGGATGTGGGTTGCGTATATCATGTTCACCGTCCACACTTGTGGGGGAAAACCCTTCTGTCCACTGTTGTTCGGCGGCCGGGGCTCTTCATCGTCATCGCTATGCAGCCCCGTGTCTTTATTTTCGGCATTTAACTTGCCTGCCTGCTTGAACACCCAACAATCCATGTTGGTGTGATTGGCCGGCTTTTCGGGGGTGCCATGTATCTGGCACAAGCGGTCGAGTATTCGGTCCAAACTGGATGGGCCCCTAGGATTTCTTTTGAATGGCTTTTTCCGCTGACCGGATTTATAGCCTCTGAATCCAGCATTAACTGCCGTATCCTCAGCATTGTCGCCGTTAATGCGGCGCTTCTGCTTGTTGTGATGCGACCTACCACTACTCTCCCTGGTATCCGAATTACCAGGGTTCTTGGTCATATTGTTGCTATGAGCAAGCCAGCTGTCTTCTCCCGCGCAAAACCGGGTCATGAGTGTCGTGAGTGTTGCCATAGATTTCGGCTTTTCCTGTCCAAGGTGCCGGGCAAGCCACTCGTCACGGATATTGTGCTTGAAGGCTGCTAGGGCCTCTGCATCCGGACAGTCGACTATTTGATTTTTCTTTGTTAGGAACCGTGTCCAGAATTGCCTGGCCGATTCCTCTGGCTGATGAATTACGTGGCTTAATTCATCGGCGTCTGGTGGTCGCACATAGGTGCCCTTGAAATTGTCGAGGAATGCGGCTTCCAGGTCCTCCAAACAACCGATTGATCCTGCTGGCAAGCTGTTAAGACAATGACGAGCTGGTCCTTTAAGCTTGAGTGGGAGGTATTTGATGGCGTGGAGATCATCGCCGCGGGCCATGTGGATATGAAGGAGATAATCCTCGATCCATACCGCAGGATCTGTTGTGCCATCATATGATTCGATGTTTACGGGTTTGAAACCCTCGGGTATTTGATGATCCATTACTTCGTCTGTGAAGCATAGTGGGTGTGCGGCGCCTCTGTACTGGGCTATATCACGACATAGCTCCAATGAGCTTTGTCTACTGTGTTCGGCCCTACTGGATTTGTGTCCGGCGTGACGGTTACCATCTCGAGTTGTGGGGCGCCCACGCGATCCGTAGATCGATCTTGTTTGCCTTGCCTTGTCCTCCAACATATCTCGCAGGTCTGGCGCATTCTCCCGTGCCTTGGTACGGGGTGGGGCTAGAGTGGAGGGCCGAGAGGCCTCTCTGTCGCGGCCACGAGGTGGCTGGTCAGCCGTATCAAGTGCTGGTGATGTAGGTTTAAGTTCTTCCTCCTCTAATCGGGGTACCACCCTGCGCTTTGGGTAGCTCTTGGAGGGGCATTCGAGTTTATGCTCTTCGGCCGCAAGGACTTCAGTCCATCTGTCGACTAGCAAATCTTGATCAGCTCTAAGCTGTTGCTGTTTTTTCTTGAGGCTTCTTGCCGTGGACATAAGCCTGCATTGAAAACGCTCTTGCTCGACGGGATCCTCTGGCACGACGAATTCATCATCATCGAGGCTTGCCTCGTCTTCGGAGGGAGGCATACAATTATCTACCTCGACCTCTCTGTCTGCCGCTCTCTCATGAGGGCTGGCTTCTCCATCCTCCTGTGCTGAATCTTGCTGGAGGTGGTTTTCTTCGGCACTCTCCGGAGTATTATTATCTCCCGTGCTGGAATCACCGTATTTGCTTTGGCGGGATTTTGAGCGGCGCCGCTGACGCCGGCGCTTAGGCTGTTTCTTGGAGGGGTCATCCTCCGTTGTTCCATCGCCATCTCCTTTTGGGGTGTCCACCATGTATATGTCATATGATGAGGTGGCTTTCCAGGGCCCAATAGGCACTAGTTCTTCATCGTCTCCTGCATCGGCGTCCATACCGTCAATGTATTTGGAGTCGAAGTCGAGCATGTCGGTTAAATTGTCGACAGTGGCTACAAAGTGGGTGGTGGGTGGGCTTTGAAATTCTTCATCGTCCGTATCCCAACCTTGCTGACCGTAGTCCGGCCAGGGCTCTCCTGATAAAGAGATAGACTTTAGTGTCTTCAAAATATCACCGAAAGGCGAGTGCTGAAAGATGTCCGCGGCAGTAAACTCCATGATTGACGCCCAATCGGATTCGATCGGCAGGGGCGCGGAGGGTTTGGAGTCCGGAGAGGAGTCCGGCTCCTTGGAGTCACGAGTCTCGCAGAGTGTGGGGCTGGAGTTCGGCTCGATCGCCGTTGGGATCGCAGCCCCCGAGGCGGCGTCCAACCACCCATCCTCGATCGGCGCAATTGGCTCCGAATTAAGGGTCGGAGCCGATGCGGGTGCGGCCTCTAGGGCACTGTTCGGCGGCAGAGCTAGATCATGCTCGTCGTGACAGTGCGGCGCGCTCGGCAGTGGCTCGGATCCGTCGAAGATCAAGTCCCCGCGGATGTCAGCCGTGTAGTTTAAACTTCCAAATTTGACCTGACAGCCAGGGGCATAGCTTTCGATCTGCTCCAGATGGCCAAGCGAATTGGCCCGCAGTGCGAAGCAACCGAAGACGAAGATCTGTCCAGGGAGGAAGGTCTCACCCTGGACTGCATCGCTATTGATGATCGCAGGAGCCATCAACCCTAACGGCGACGACACAGAGGAACTCTCAATGAAAGCACCAATGTCGGTGTCAAAACCGGCGGATCTCGGGTAGGCGGTCCTAAACTGTGCGTCTAGGACGGATGGTAACAGGAGGCAAGGGACACGAAGTTTTACCCAGGTTCAGGCCCTCTTGATAGAGGTAAAACCCTATGTCCTGCTTGATTAATATTGATGATATGGGTATTACAAGAGTAGATCTACCACGAGATCGGAGAGGCTAAACCCTAGAAGCTAGCCTATGGTATGATTGTTGTTCTGTATGTTGTCCTACGGACTAAAACCCTCCGATTTATATAGACACCGGAGAGGGTTAGGGTTACACAAAGTCGGTTACAATGGTAGGAGATCTACATATCCGTATCGCCAAGCTTGCCTTCCACGCCAAGGAAAGTCCCTTCCGGGCACGGGACGAAGTCTTCAATCTTGTATCTTCATAGTCCAGGAATCCGGCTGAAGGTATAGTCCGGCTATCCGGACACCCCCTAATCTAGGACTCCCTCATCCACCGCTGCGGCGGAGTACTAGATTCAACGGCTTGCCGTGGTTGGGGGGGGGTCGGGGAGGGGAACGGGAGGGGCTCTGGGGAAGAATGTTGGGGGCAAAGAGGGGAAAACAATGGAGTTACCAAAGCAGCCCTTTTTCGTTCATGTGGCAGGGGTGAAACAGGAATATCACAAGGCTAAACTTTCGGGCGTGTGATATTTCGATGTGAGCGGGAAGTTTGAAAGCTTTTGGCACCTAAAATTATAAGTATTCTGCTCGCGTACGGCGTACTATAATATCATGGCCGACAATTTTTTTGTTTTGCACACAAAAAATGTGCAAGTTTATAAAATCAATGTCTCCAACTCGAAACTTAGATTGTCCATTCAATTCAAATATGGATCATTGAGCTACTACAAGCAAATACCATCATACGGTCCAATTCAAATGAAATTCCAAATGTGTTTATCCTAATATGATGACAAAAACAAAAATGTGTATGCGTATGAATAAAGTGGATGATTATAAAGTTTGAACATGCCCGTATGTGTATATCTCTAGGTTTGATATATGAATTTGAAATCACGAAATCCCGGCTTAAAAATGTATCTCCGTTTAAAAGAATTACAAAAGCTAATGATGGAGTCGAATTCCAAAATTCCAATCTTAGGTTTGTAATTCTGGTACATCAAGGTATATCACGCATGTTCAAAAGTATCGTTATCTCATAGTACAAACTGTGAAATAAATTGATCAACCATGAGTGCACAATATCTCAAATACGCTAAAGTCCCTCAAATATAGACACCTCACTCTTTATCTGAAGTCAACCCCCCATGACCACCACCACACATACACACATAGAGAAGTCTTCTCTCCCCCAAACACCAACACACGAGCACATTAACACCCCTCTCTCTTGTAAAGTCCGGACCCCAACATAGGTCTCTATCACTTTGTCTCTCGGGAATGCACACATCTCTTCCCTCACTCTCTAGGTCTCCCGCTATCTCTCTTACCCAAGCACACGCACTATGTAGAGTGTATATTTCCCATACACACAAAATGTCGCCCCCACGTCTATCTCCCTAGTTATGTGGTTCTCGCGCACTCACCTCACACACCACCCCACTGCAAACAAGCACACTTTGTCTCCTTGTGCACCACTCTCCTCTTTCTATCTCTCCCACATGCGGACCCGCCCCAGCTCCTTCCCGGTATACATATATGTCATGACTCTTTGCATAGATCCCTAATGTATAATCGTTCTCGATTTTGCACATTGTTCTATACACCATCTATTCTAGATCTCTCAAGAAGTCCCTATCACACACATGATGACTCGCTTCCGTTGCGTCTCCGTTCATAGGCCAATTTCGGACAACATCAATATTGTCTCCCTATCTATACGCCATTTATGGACACAAATGACCCCTCTCGCCCCCTCTCTTCCTCTCTCTCTCTCCGTCGCTAGCTCTCTCTTTCTCTCGCTCTCACACCCCTCTCCCACACACACAATCGATGTCTCTTCCAAATAGTCTGCTCCCCCCGCCCGCACCCGTGCTATCTCGCTACTACACATGTCACACCATTCCCCCTTCCCTTATACTAAGTTTACATCATTAGTGGTCTCTCTGCTCCACACACACCCTCTCCCTCCCACACACAAACGCGTGCAGAAACACACACAGACACGCACAAACACCCATTTATCTGGATCCTCATCTCTCCTCATGTCCGCATGTGTATCTCACACACTCACTCTCTAATTATGTATATATGTCTCCACGTTACACAACACAAAGCCCCATGTACATGTCTCTCTCTATCCTCCACACACATAGACACAAAGAATCTATTATCATTGCCTCAGTCTCTAACATATCACACACGCACTCTCTCTCTCTGTCTCTCTCTCTCGCAAACACGCTCAACAAGGGTTTCCCCGTGAATAACTTACCGTCTATTCATCAACAGTCGTGGCAGTACGGCGAACACGAGACGTGAAAAAGAATAAATCTACACGTGCTTAGACCACCTAGTATGACTACTAGGACTAGATCAAGCCAAAAAGCGCGCCACCATCACCCCCTCCTTGTCGGGGACGGGAAAATCTTTGTTTTACACAATCGATAAGTCATTGTGCTAAGGCCCCATATGCCGAGGCGTTGAATAGAATGTAGATGCTAGTTTACGGAAGCAAGTATCGATAATACGTTTGTATCTCCATACTTATATTTCTTATCTTATAAAAAACCGAGTTGGTGATGATGGTACGTGTGAAAACTTGCAATTAGACCGTCCGATCTATATCTAACGGATGGAAATTAAACTAAAAGATACCCGCACCCCTCTCCACATTTGCGGACAAGGCCTTCCCTCGTTCATCCTTATCTCCAACAAACCTCATTGTTGAGCAATTAAGAAAGGAAGCCTCTGGAACAAACTGGCCTGGTGGCCGCTGCCGGCGTTGTCAATCCCCATGCCTCCGCTCAGTCCGACCACCAACCACCACCACACCCCACTCCTCTTCACCTTATCTCATATTTCTCGAGATATCATTAGTTTTTACACATGGGATTACTCCCGCAAGGGTTAATCACAACAAGTGTTTTATAAAAAAGATGCATCTTGATGTTCCGTGCAATGCACGGATCTTGCTAGTACTCCTACACAAGACTAAGTTGGTGATGCTGGTGTGTCTGCCATCCGTCGTTTCTGACCACTAGATCTACACCTAACGATTGTGAGGTAAGTTGTTGCCTTTTCTCACCAACATCCCACTTGTCTACCAATTTGCAGAAAAACCAATAATTAGTATCTTAAAACCAACCACATCCCTCCCTGACCTCACCAAAACATCCCAAGGAACATATTCTAATTGAAACATAAAATATCTCTAGTGACATATGTATATCAAAATTAGAGTGTTTTGTACCAAGTTTGTGAATAAGTATTATTCTAATTATGATTCGTTGCAACGGACAGGAACATTGCTAGTATTTCCAACCATGCATTTTTTCCTAGTATTCCATAGTTTCGAGTTTTCCATCAAGATATTAGTCACTCATGGTTGATATTTACTTTCAATCATGTACACATATGCACTATGTAACTAGCCTTGCTTATTGGCTTCCAAAGCATAACTTTCACTCCTACTTACAATATGTAGAGTATTTAACAAAAAACTACCACTTTCAACCAGCCCTAGGAAGAATCTATTGTACAAAAAATAGCAAAAACATACCCAAAATTTCTTAATCCACGCCAAAAAGTACCTAGTACTCCTACCGATTAGGTTCGTTTAAACCCATTTATGACAGGGTTGGCCCACACGTCCGTGCTGACAAGGCAGCTTAAACCAACACATTTTGTTTGACCGTTGACACGAGGGACCCACATCTGACCTTCTATCCTGTTATTCCCCCTCAACTCATTATTTTTCCTAAACATTACTTCAAACAGTACTGATGCGTGTTCGTCGGTGGCGCCGGTGATGAGTGAGTTGGCCGCCGCTCCGCCCGACGGGCCGGACGCCGCGCTGGCCTCCGCACGGGTTGGCAGGCTGGGTCGAGCTTGACTCACGAGCGAGCAAGCCGCCGCGCTGGCCTTCGCTCGAGCCAGGTGGCTGGCCTTAGCGCGGCGCGCGCGAGCAAGCCACCGCGCTGTCGTGCCAATCTAGCTAGCAAACCTTGCAGACAAGCAGCTGGACGGAGCTATCTTGGCTAGCTAGCGGCTGCGAGCGCTGGACGGAGCTGGCATCCGGGCTGCCGCAACATGGGCTCCGCACCACCGACGATTTTGACCTCACCTTCTGCCGGCGGTGGTAGCTGCGTCCCATGGCCGAGGATGACTAGGTGGACGGGCCGGAGGTAGGAGGTCACTCGAGGATTTTGTTGATAAGGTAGTCTTATTGAGGGAGTCCTGGATTAGGGGGTGTTCGGGTAGCTGGACTATACCTTCAGCCGGACTCCTGGACTATGAAGATACAAGATTGAAGACTTCGTCCCGTGTCCGGATGGGACTTTCCTTGGCGTGGAAGGCAAGCTTAGTGATGCGGATATTCAAGATCTCCTACCATTGTAACCGACTCTGTGTAACCCTAACCCTACCCGGTGTCTATATAAACCGGAGGGTTGTAGTCCATAGGCAATCGACTCCATACACAACAATCATACCATAGGCTAGCTTCTAGGGTTTAGCCTCCTTGATCTCGTGGTAGATCTACTCTTGTACTACCCATATCATCAATATTAATCAAGCAGGAGTAGGGTATTACCTCCATCAAGAGGGCCCGAACCTGGGTAAAAAACATCGTGTCCCTTGTCTCCTATTACCATCCGGCCTTGACGCATAGTTCGGGACCCCCTACCCGAGATCCGCTGGTTTTGACACCGACATTGGTGCTTTCATTGAGAGTTCCTCTGTGTCGTCGCCTTTAGGCCCGATGGCTCCTTTGATCATCAACAACGATACGGTCCAGGGTGAGACTTTTCTCCCCGGACAGATCTTCGTCTTCGGCGGCTTCGCTCTGCGGGCCAATTCGCTCGGCCACCTGGAGCAGATCGAAAGCTACACCCCTGGCCATCAAGTCAGGTTTGGAAGCTTAAACTACACGGCTGACATCCGCGGAGACTTGATCTTCGACGGGCTCGAGCCACGGCCAAGTGCGCCGCACTATCCTGAGGGGCATGATCTAGCTCTGCCCCCAGACAGTGTCCTGGAGGCCGCACACGCATCGGTTCCGACCCCTAACTCGGTGTCTATTGCGCCAATTGAGGATGAGCGGTTGGACGTCACCTCGGGGGCTGCGATCCCGAAAGCGATCGAGCCGAACGCTAGCCCCGCACTCTGCACGACCCGTGACTCCGAGGATCCGGACTCCTCCCCGGACTCCGAACCCCCCACGCCCCTGCCAATCGAATCCAATGGGGCGCCGATAATAGAGTTCACCACCGCAGACATCTTTCAGCATTCGCCTTGTGGCGATATCCTGAACTCTCTCAAGTCTCTCTCCTTATCAGGAGAGCCCTGGCCGAACTACGGTCAGCGAGGATGGGATACGGACGATGAAGAAATTCAAAGCCCACCCACCACCCACTTGGTAGCCACTGTCGACAATTTAAACAACGTGCTCAACTTCGACTCCGGAGACATCGACAGCATGGATGACGATGCAGGAGATACCGACGAACCAACGCCCATAGGGCATTGGACAGCCACCTCATCTCACGATGTGTACATGGTGGATACCCCTAAAGGAAGCGACAATGAGGAAAAAGGGGATGGGACGGGAGATCGACCCCCCGAAAAGCAATCAAAGCGTCGGCGTAAACACCGACCCAAGCCCCGCCTCGACAAAAACCCAGCCATAGAGCAGGACGAGCCGGTAGACGACGAGCAGGCCTTAGAGCAACCGTCCGAACAGGGCAACACGGATAGAGAAACCGAACATCCCTCCCCCGGCGAAAAAGGCATTCCGGACGACCTCACGCCGAATAAACCTATGGAGCAGAAGAATCTCCACGAAAGGCTCGTTGCAACTGCACGCAGCCTAAAGAAGCAGAAGCGGAAGCTAAAAACAGCGGAAGACGCACTCCAGATTAGATGGAGCAAAGTAATCAATACCACAGATAAGTACGGCGACAGTCGCCGCACTAAAAGCTATCCGAAAAGAAAGCTACTGCCTGAATTCGACGAAGAGGCCCTAGAGCCCTCGCATTCAAAAAAATGAAAAAGCCACACGGTCGGATAGACAACCCCATAAAGGGGCAAGCGGCGCCGCACCTAAATCGGCATGCGACCCACATAAGGATTCGCATCATGGCCCAGTCAGGTCCATTTATGGGCCAAGAAAGCAAGCTCTCGTAAGCAACGCTATGAAGCCATCATCAGAATCCGGCACACCCAAATACAGGGGCGCCGCACACCCCCTATGTTTCACCGATGAGGTCCTGGACTATGAATTCCCAGAGGGATTCAAACCCGTAAACATAGAGGCATATGATGGAACAACAGACCCTGGAGTCTGGATCGAGGATTATATCCTCCACATACACATGGCTAGAGGAGATGATCTCCACGCCATAAAATATCTACCCCTTAAGCTTAAAGGGCCAGCCCGGCATTGGCTTAAAAGCCTTCCCGAAAACACAATTGGAAGCTGGGAGGAGCTCGAGGATGCTTTCCGAGAAAACTTTCAAGGGACCTATGTCCGCCCTCTGGATGCAGACGATCTTAGTCACATAACTCAACAACCTGGAGAATCAGCTCGGCAGTTCTGGAATAGATTCCTCACTAAAAAGAATCAGATAGTCGACTGTCCAGACGCCAAAGCCTTAGCAGCTTTCAGGCATAACGTCCGAGATGAATGGCTCGCCAGACACCTCGGCCAAGAAGCCAAGAACAATGGCCGCACTAACAAGCCTCATGACCCGCTTTTGTGCAGGGAAGGACAGCTGGTTGGCAAGGTGCAGCCCCAGCGACCCAAGTACATCCGAAACTAGGGGTGGAAACGGAAAACCGCGACGCAACAAGGACCGTCGCCGGACTAAGGACAAAAGTCCGAAGAGCACGGCAGTCAATGCCGGATTCAAAGGCTCACGACAAAATCAGGAAAAATCGCTCCCTCAGGATAATAGGGACGATCCATCCAACCTAAATAAAATCCTGGATAGGATATGTCAGATACACAGTACTCCCGGGAAGCCTGCTAACCATACCCACAGAGACTGTTGGGTTTTCAAACAATCCGGCAGACTCAATGCCGAACACAAGGGGCTCGACACACCAAGCGAAGACGAGGACGAACCCCAAAAGCAGAGCACCAGGAAACAAAAGAACTTCCCACAAGAAGTAAAAACAGTGAACTCACTTCACATAACAAAACGTGCGGCGCCCGTAAAGGTACGCACCACACGGCCCATCCCCAAAGGGTCCTGCCACTGGTTGTCAAAACCGATCATCTTCGATCAGCTAGATTATTCTAGGAATATCAAGAATGTAGTCTGGACTGCCTTGATACTCGATCCAATAATTGGCGGACTCCAGTTTTCAAATGTCCTTATGGACAGCGGCAACGGACTAAACCTGATATATCAGGATACAATCCAGCACATGGGGATTAACCCAGCAAGAATCCGCCGCAGCAAAACCTCCTTTCAAGGGGTAACACCTGGTCCGGACACCCATTGTATGGGTTTTCTCCGGCTCGAAGTTATATTCGGCTCTGCTGATAACTTCCGCCGCGAAAAGCTGACCTTCCATATCGTCCCGTTCTCAAGTCGCTATCAAGCACTACTGGGACGCGAAGCTTTCGCCTGCTTTCACGCAATACCGCATTATGCATCTCTCACGCTTAAGATGCCCGGTCCACGAGGCATCATCTCTTTGAAGGGGAAGCACTAAAGTGCACCTCCCCAAGCGGGGGACTGTGCGGCCGCTTTGACAGCCCCACAGTAAAATGGCCTCACCGGCCAAAAAACTTCGAAATAAGTCATTAAAGACCACAAACGCGGATAGACGAGTTCGGTACAAAATCATCATTGATACAGGCTTAGTGGCAATATACCCCCGCACTAGGGGCTCCATGCACATACAATAAGAGACAATAAAGCTCAATTTTATATATTTTACTTTACACTTTGTTTATTTTAAACTTCTGTTCGGCACGACCTGTTTTCAACTCAGTTCCTCTCTTTTACAGATGAACGTCGTGCGGCACCCGTCCAGGATACGGCACAACGGAGACACAGGCGCAGACGTGCAGTAGGGACCCGTCCTAAAGGATTCTTTTTCGATTAAGACCCTGCGTAAACCTTTTTTACTGTCTCTTGTTGCTACACATCCCCTGGTTTTTTCTGATATAACCAAGGAGGAGGCTGGCGTCTTGGCATGTGGCCACGTCAGAAATTTTTGCACGTACCTGGACACTAGGGACTTTTTTAATAAAGAGTGTTGTTTCGCCCGCACTCATAAAGACCGAACACCTTAGGGAGTGTTCGGCGTCGCAAGTTTTGGCATTATATGCATCAGCTCCAAATCATGTCTTTGGTCAAATGTTGGGTTGCCCGGCTCCTGAGTTCGGCTACCTTACGTTCCGCTCTATCGGCTAAGGTAGCACCAGGAGAACTACTGCGATTGTGCCCCCGGTTCGGCCGGGCGAGCACCTCAGTAGAGAAAGCCGAAAACTGACTGTCATGATGTAGCGTGAGACTGGTCAGCCACTCAATGACCTATCGAAATCTATCGGATTCCTCCGCTTTAACGAAGGGCCGCTTCCCGGTCAGGCACATACACGCCCCGAATTTGGACGAGCGCATTTACCACCAAGGAGCTACCTAAAGAGTCTCATTGTCAAACTCCTATGGCTAAGTGAAAGTGTTAAAGCATTATAGTCTGGTTGTCTGGCCCGCTGCGCTATCACCTCCTTTGTAGGACCAAGACGTTGGGTTAAGTGTGAAAATGCGTCTTCTGCGTGCACCCCCGCACTATGTGCGTGGGGGCTGAAGCCAACGACTGCCATCTTTCAGATTATATATATATATATATATATATATATATATATATATATATATATATATATATATATATATATATATTAAAACGGCCGCACAGGAGGTGTTCCCAATACTTGGAGGCACAAGTATAAAAAAAGGCCACTACAGTTTATCAAATTATTACTTTATAATTACATATGCTATCATAACATAGCATCTTTCAGGCACTGCGTCGATATTACACGAGTGCCTTCAAGAACTTCCTGAAAATAGTGCTCGGAGGGTACTCGGCTTTTGTCTGAATCTCGGGACGCAACAACGATGGTCTCCATCTCTGCCCAGTATGTCTTAACACGGGCAAGAGCCATCCTAGCGCCCTCTATGCATGCTGACCTCTTCATTGCATTTATACGCGGCACCGCGTCAAGGAATTGCTGCACCAAGCTGAAATAACTCTTCGGCTCCGATCTCCCCGGCCACAGGTGACCCATGACGTACTTCATGGCGAGTCCAGACAACCTATTCAGTTCGGCCCATTGAGCCAAACGATCATCCACTGCCAGTGGACGCTCTGGATTGTGAAACTGCAACCAGAAAAGCTTTTCCACTTCACGATCTTTCTGATCTCGAAAGCGTTCGGTCGCATCAGCAGCACTCGCTGCCAAGTTCAGATAGGTATCCTCCACACTCCATATCCGGTCCAACGGAGCAAACTTCGGATCACAAAATTTCCTTCGCAGCATAAAGGGCTTTCCAGCCGCAATCTGTTCGGCCTGACGTAGCTCCTCCTTCGCATTTCTCATCGCAGAGCAAGCGTCCTTGGCATCGGCAACGGCCTTCTCTAAGTCCGTCTGTCTCGCCCGGTCTTCTTTCTCAAGAAGTTTGCAACAGTCTGCAGCGCTCTTTAACTTCTCGGCCATCTCTTCTTTTCTTCGGCAGTGAGCAGCCTGTTCGGCTCTCAGCTCTTCAAGGGCCTTCTCGGCAGCCGCATCGCTTTTTCTGGCATGCTCCTTAGCTCGGGCAAGTTCTGCCCTAAGATTCTCCATGGTGGCCATACCATCTGCGTCAAGCACACACATTGTAAGACATTGGCATGAAGCTCCTCTTACCTGATGCCGCCCGAAGAATTACATACCTTGAGCCTCATCAAGCCGCTTGTTGACAAGCGCGATGTCGGCATCTGCCACGTCCAGTTGTCGCTTTAGTTCGGCTACATCATCAGTTCGGCTAGATTCCGGACACCTCGCCACCTACATTCAAAGGCGACATCTTAGACCTGGGATTATGGTCCTCTGCGTGCCGTCATTTCTTGACAACGCGCAGAGTCTCAGGGGCTACTATCTACACAGGGCGCATCTTACTTATGCGCAACTGACAAAAGTGTACACTATCTAACGTACCTCAAAACCCGTCAGTAAACTTTTGACGGCCTCATGCAATCCGCTTTCTGTGGATGAAATCCTTTCAATCACCGTGCCCATCAACGCACGGTGCTCCTCTGAGATAGAAGCTCGCCCCAGCAGAATCTTTAGCTCCTCCGGCCGAGCAGCAGACGGTGCCAGATTTGTCCTATGGCCTCTTTCGAAGGCCGCACGCGGAGAGCCTTGGGGGGCCACATAGCTATCTTCCGCCCCTGGCGGATTCAGAGAAACCCTCCGCGACGACACCTCAGGGTCGCCTGCCTCGCTAGGCGGTACGGCAGGGGGAGGCGTCCCGCTCTCCATCATCTCCGGAAGAAGATCCCTCGAAGACGAGCTCTGTTGAGAAGGGCTGAGGTCCGAGCTATAAGGTAAAATTTTGGTTAATCTTCTCATATATAAATCAAGGATTTCTTTCATCCCTCAAAAGGAAAATCTCTCTCTACTTACGGCTCGCTGGAGGGCTAATCCCTTTGAGGGCGTAGTTCGGCCGAGGAACTCCCCGGCGTCGGACCCTCTGACGAGGATTTTCTCCCCCGCTTCGGGGCCATGGTCTCCGGGTCGTCAGAGGCGGCCCTCTTCTTCCGCTTGGGAGAGGAATTGTCGGTTCCTCCCTTCGGAGCAGCCTCCTTCGAGGAGGCCATAGTTCCCTTGTCCTTCCCCTTACTTCCCTCCAAAGGCATTATCTTCAACATCCTGACAAGCACGGGATCCAGCCTGGTTTCGGGAAGGGGAGCCTGACACCTGATCAGCTTTGCCTTCGCTATCCACTCCTGTTTAAAAGGACAACTCTTTTTGGGGCAAGTTTATGATGATTATATGGATAGTAGGTCCGGGCACAAGGTTACTTACTTCGGTATCCGAGCGATTGCAGCTTAGGCTTGCGTCCTCGGTCAAATCCGGACACATCATTTGTGATCCGAAGAACAGTTTATACATATCCACGGGCATTGCGCCCATAAAATGATGGAGAGCTCATGGTCCCTTTGGATTAAACTCCCACAGACGAAGGGAGCGATGTTTGCCGGGCATTGTTCGGCGAATCAGCATGACCTGCATCACCTTGACCAGGTTGATGTCTCTTTCTAAGAGATCCCTGATGCAGCCCTGCAACAAGGGCACGTCTTTGGATAACCCCCAATCTAATCCTTTGTTGACCCATGACACTAGCCGTGATGGGGGACCCGAGCAAAAGGCAGAAGGCGCCACCCACTTGGCGCTCCTGGGAGCGATGATATAGAACCATTCTCGTTGCCACAAGCCGAGCTCCTCTTGAAAGGAGCCGTCGGGCCATGGAGCATCAACATTCTTACTTATGACAGCGCCTCCGCACTCTGCGTGCCGTCCCTCGATCATCTTCGGCTCCACTCCAAAAGTCTTGAGCCATAATCCGAAGTGAGGAGTGACACGGAGGAACGCTTCGCACACAACGATGAATGAGGAAATGTGGAGGATGGACTCTGGAGCTAAGTCATGACATTCCAGCCCGTAATAAAACAGCAGCCCCCTCAGGAAGGGATCCATCGGGAAGCCTAACCCCCAAAGGAAGTGAGACATGAACACTACGCTCTCACCGGGCAAGGGACTGGGAATAGCCTGCCTTTGAGCAGGCAACCTATGCGAAATTTCGGCGGTCAAGAACTTAGCCTCTCTCAACTTTAGCACGTCCTCTTCCGTGATGGAGGAGGGCATCCATCGGCCTTGAAGGTCGGAACCGGACATTGTTGAAGGTCCGAAGCGCCTGGAATCTGGAGCCTAGGGTGTTGGAACTCGAGGCGACGGGCGAACTCGTTTGAGATTGGAAAAAGGAGTAAGGCCTTGGTCTCTTTATAAGAGGTTGAATACCAGGAGCCCTCCCCGTAACTGTTTAGGACTCGCTTTTAATCGAGAAAACATGCTAACGGGCATGATTGGGTTACCCACGTTCGTATTGATGAGAATCCCGTAAAAGGGGGGCACACGATCTCTGCTTTGACAAGACGTGCCAAGGAAACCGCCTCGCAAAACACGCTGAGGTGGAAAAGTGAAAACGATTCGAGTAAAGGACTTGGCTGTAGTGTGATGACGCACTGCGGAATACGTCAGCAGATTTGATTTGTGTTAATATTATTCTTTCTATGGCAATATGTGGAAGCTTATTTTGCAGAACCGGACACTACTCTTGGTGTCTACAATCTTCTATGAAGGACTTGGAGGAGGAACCCGCCTTGCAATGCCGAAGACAATTTGCGCGCTGGACTCGTCATCATTGAAGCCTGGTTCAGGGGCTACTGAGGGAGTCCTGGATTAGGGGGCATTCGGGTAGCCGGACTATACCTTCAGCCGAACTCCTGGACTATGAAGATACAAGATTGAAGACTTCGTCCCGTGTCCGGATGGGACTTTCCTTGGCGTGGAAGGCAGGCTTGGTGATGCGGATATTCAAGATCTCCTACCATTGTAACCGACTCTGTGTAACCCTAACCCTATCCGGTGTCTATATAAACCGGAGGGTTGTAGTCCGTAGGCAATCGAATCCATACACAACAATCATACCATAGGCTAGCTTCTAGGGTTTAGCCTCCTTGATCTCGTGGTAGATCTACTCTTGTACTACCCATATCATCAATATTAATCAAGCAGGAGTAGGGTATTACCTCCATCGAGAGGGCCCAAACCTGGGTAAAAAACATCGTGTCCCTTGTCTCCTGTTACCATCCGACCTTGACGCACAGTTCGGGACCCCCTACCCGAGATCCGCTGGTTTTGACACCGACACTTATCTTAAGTCTGCCACGTATGCAAGTGGTAGTAGTTTCTTGGCATTTTAGTGGTTTCTTGCATTATTAGAGCAAGTACAATAGAGCTGAGTCAGCGGGCTATAAGAAATAAACTAGTATATTTCTGTTTAGTTGGAGGAAAGAGAAGAGGAGAGAGAAGGTAAGCGGGCTCTTCGTGAAGAGCCAGCTCTAGCACGTGCTCCTAGGCACTTTGTGAGAATGAGAAGTGGGCCACATAATAAAAAAGTAGTACACTCTTTTGATCTATTATTGTACATGTTGGCTATAAGATGGGCTATAGATGACATGGCACTGGCTTATAGCCAGCAGTTGGCTATACTATTAACCATGCTCTTAGGGTTTCTTGTAAGGAACAATGTACGTACTACTAGCGACAAAAGGCGATTCTAGGTTGCGTTGTACTCCAACGAGTACTACTAGTGGTCGCGGGAGTGTATACCTCGTTTTGTGGGTTCGATCCCGGCCGAACGCACGGCGGCCTTTTAAAAAAAATAGTACTACTACACTTTGCTGCGAGCCAATATTTTACATGGGTAGTTTGAGTTTTGAAGTCAAACGGACGTGCGGCCCCACAATCTGGGTGCACTGGACAGCCTAGCCACGTGAACGGGTTTTCCTTGCCAGCTAGCCGCACCTCGCGTGCTCACCCTAGCCGCACCTCTCTTGCAGCTTCCTCATCAGCTAGTAGCATATTTAAACTAGCGCCTCCCAATTAAGCCCGAGGAGCTGGAAAAGCCTGGCGCGGCATTGGGAATTGTGCAATATGGCTCTGTACTAAAAGTGCAACTATCCCTAGGTGGTTTTGGTAATTCCTAACAACATATAGCTCATTGAGCTAATGCTATTCCAAGATTAATATTTCAGGAAAAGCTCAATCAATGGCATGGCATGGATGAGGAAAGTGGACCTCTCAAAATATTAAGGACAAAAAGATTGGCTCAAGCTCAAAGCTCAAGACTCTACATTTTATATTTTAGTGATCCAAGATCACATTGAGTCTATAGGAAAAGCCAATACTATCAAGGAGGGATGAGGTGTTGTTTAATGAGGTTCTTGCTTCATAGTGCTTAGTGATATGCTCCAAAACCCTCAACTACCTTCCCACATCCACATATGACCCAAACCAAAAGTCAAACTCAGCCCCACTGATTCTCTCTATCCGGCGCCACCGAGTTTCAAATGTCATAGCCACTGCCACAAACCCTAGGCAAATCGGTCTCACCGATAGGGATCTCGGCCACACCGAGATGGGGTTGTAATCTCTCTGTTTCCCTTCGTAATGTTTCAGTCCTACCGAGATGAGCGATCGGTCCCACCGAGATTGCAATGCATGGGGCTTAGTCCCTCCCATTGACATGTTCATATTTCAAGCTTCCTCTGTTCCCTCCATATGGTGATACTCCCTCTGTTCCCAAATAGTACGGATTAAAAGCCTCCCTTTGTTCCCAAATAGAGAGTATTTGTCTTTCTACAGATTTCAAGAAGTGACTAGGTACGGAGCAAAATGAGTGAAGTGAGCGTAGAGGCATAGGGATACTGTAGAAAGGAAGTCCTCGCGATCCATTATTCCCCATCTCTGTCAAAGAGAACTATTCAACTAGTCTTTGCCGTCAAGTGACAATACACGCTGCAGCAGATGGGACACGTAATTAATAAGCTGAACCAGCGTGTTGGTGTTACTAAATCGGCCTTACCCAGTACTGCCATCTCTTCTTCTTCCTCCTCTTTTCCCCATCGTCGGCGGCACACCATTTACCCCCGCTCACTGCTCGCCCGCCCGCGCCATCTTCCTTGGTAGCTCGCGCATACCATATCCCCCCGCTCACTGCTCGGCCACACGAGGAGAAGCTTCTTCGCTCGCCCACCCGAATCCACTTCCCCGCTGGCTCGCAGGCATCGAAAACCCCAATGGCAGAACCGACTGACACGCAGAGCCGCGATTGAAATTCCCTCCCCGATGTTCTCTTGGACAAATCTGTAGTTGTATGGACCTACTCAGCACCGTCCGTCTAGCCGCATGCTCAGTGCCTTTGTACCATCTACTCGTCTACTACCGGCCGGCTCTTTTCAAGACACCTTGCTTGCTGATGCCCGATCCTCACAGGTGGCCCAGACACCGACTTGACGATCCTACGGAGGTTGTCGTGGTGCCCCTTGACATGCTACCACTACCCGTCCACATGTCCTTCATGCGCGGCCACTACTGGGCGGGCATGAAGGCCAAATGGATCTTCCTCATCCACCACACCGGTAGTCCGTGGCGTCTCATGGATATCTACACCCAGCGAGAGATCACCCTTCCATCGTAGGATACCGCCGCCATCGAGCCTCGCGGCCCGCCGGACACTCCTGCCTACTACGCACGAGACGCGTCAAGCTTTTGGCTCAACCTCTGTATGCAGAAAGTTGTAATCTGCGAAGTGCCCACACCATCAGAAGACTACATGGACTACAAGCTCATTGCCTTGTTCAACATGGGATTAGTCTATCTGGAATTCGGTCGCCATACATGTTTATGGATCATCATCAATCCTGTTGAGGCAACATTTCTGTCTGATGCTATAGTGCACGATCGCATCGTTTACGCGGTCGACGCACAGATTGGCTGCCTATACTGGTGGAATCTATCATCGTGTAATTGTTCTATCTCATCTCATCTTTACCTTATGAATACGACTGCATGTTCATTTGTTACAAATTTAGAATGCATAGCATGTCTATAACCACATCATTTCTATATGTTCCTCTCATTTCCTACATTTGTATGACCACACATGTTATTGTTAGAGTTGATATGAGAACAATTGGCATCTAATGATTGTTAGAATACATATTATGAGCATAACATCATGATTGCTATATGTTACTCTCGTTTACAAGATTTTTATAACAACACATGTTATTGCTTAGAGTTGATATGAGAACAGTAGTAGTAAGTGCTATGGTAGAATATGAGTAGGCGCTGTCATAGCTGTTTTCCTCTCATAGTTACATGATGTTTGAACCATGACATATTGCTAGAATATGAAAGCCATAGGCTTATTCTTTGAACTTGGGGTATGATTATGACCACGGCATTGCAATTCTCTGTCTATGATATGTGTCACTGTTATAATAATCTTAATTCCACACATACTCTGAACATGATTGTTTATTTTTGTCCTTTTGGTCTCCAATTTGAATTGTCGCAGCAGACACAAATGCGCTGGCCTTCATGATTCCAGGACCTGGAATCATACCAGCCGATGGGTGGTGGTTTATCGCTCGTTCAGCTGACGGCGGTCATTTGATGCTCATTCGCACATACCAAATTGACCAAACCATTACATCAAACCACATGCAGTACAATGCGTGGGGCGTTCGTGACATTGATGGATATGGCTGCTTCGTGTTCGAGAAAGATCCCAGCTCCGTTGGGCCATGCGTATTCAACTGGAGGCGGGTTTACAGCCTCGGTAACCACTCCTTGTTCCTCGGGCTCAATTATCCGATCATCCAACCAATCATCGATCATATCACCGGCGATGATTACTGTGCTATGCAACTTCCATTCGCGAGGTGGGCTGTGTTTACACATCATACCATGGGTTTCATGAATCACCATATCCAGAGATTCGTCGACACAGCTTGGTGCCAGATAATCTTCAGTGTGTGAAAGGAATCAAGCTTCCATGCGATGGATGACTTTTGCAAACCCGACATGCTGCGATGTGGTTCATGCCAACAGCAAATATGCACAACTTGATTCGTGCTGATATCTAGACTGGGCCATGTATTCTGCTGCTGTAGCACGACCCTCTTTTGTTGGATATTATGTACTGTTGTTAGTTTGAAGCACTCCTCTGGTTTGAAGGATAGATACCTTCCTGGGATCAAGTGCATCCTAACTCACCTGCGTAGGATGTACTGATAATGATGATGGAGATGCTGTGTAGAAGCCATATATATAGTGTTATTATTCATCACCCAAGGTGCAAAATAAGTTATTTTTCGCCCGAGGTAATCTTACGATTA
This sequence comes from Triticum urartu, assembly GCF_056163025.1. Taxonomy (NCBI): domain Eukaryota; kingdom Viridiplantae; phylum Streptophyta; class Magnoliopsida; order Poales; family Poaceae; genus Triticum; species Triticum urartu. The sequence goes on along the minus strand of NC_141875.1, from coordinate 497,525,380 downwards.
TTTCATAATTAAATTACATTTGCAATTTAAATAGTTGCATTCCTATTGATTCACTACGTAAAATTTGGCATAAAAAAAATAAAAACATAGGTCATAAGACAAGAAAATTTGCAGTTTATATGTATTTTATACTATGTTTTTACGTTTGTAATTTTACATAACATAAAATATTTTCTACAACGATTATATATTTTCTTACGGTATCTTTTTACGTCGGAAATAAGATAAAACTTATGGAACGTAAAATTACGGGGCATTGATGGTAAAATAGAGGGGGGTGAAGAATAACTATTCATCACCCTATATATATATGGCGACTGCGTAAACGATGCCATCCAAGATCACATTGAGTCTATAGGAAAAGCCAATACTATCAAGGAGGGATGAGGTGTTGTTTAATGAGGTTCTTGCTTCATAGTGCATAGTGATATGCTCCAAAACCCTCAACTACTTTCCCCGTCCACATATGACCTAAACCAAAAGTCAAACTCGGCCCCACTGATTCTCTCTATCCGGCGCCACCGAGTTTCAAATGTCATAGCCACTGCCACAAACCCTAGGCAAATCGGTCTCACCGATAGGGATGTCGGCCACACCGAGATGGGGTTGTAATCTCTCTGTTTCCCTTTGTAACGTTTCGGTCCTACCGAGATGAGCGATCGGTCCCACCGAGATTGCAATGTAAACTCTCTGTTTCTCTTTTGTAACATTTCGGTCCCACCGAAATGAGCGATCGGTCCCACCGAGTTTACCTGACCAACTCTCTGGTTAGCTTATTACCAAAATCCCACCGAGTTTGTGTAATCAGTCACACTGAGATTACGTTATGCCCAAACCCTGACCATATCGGTCCTACCGAGTTGCATCTCAGTCCCACCGAAAATCCTAATGGTCACTAGGTTTGCTGAATCGGTCTGACCGAGTTTCTCCATTCGGTCTCACCGAGATTGGTAAACTGTGTGTAACGGTTAGATTTTGTGTGGAGGCTATATATACCCCTCCACCCACTCTTCATTCGGGGAGAGAGCCATCAGAACATACCTACACTTCCAATACACATTTTCTGAGAAAGAACCACCTAGTCATGTGTTGAGGCCAAGATATTCCATTCCCACCATATGAATCTTGATCTCTAGCCTTCCCCAAGTTGCTTTCCACTCAAATCTTTTTTCCACCAAATCCAAATCCTGTGAGAGAGAGTTGAGTGTTGGGGATACTATCATTTGAAGCACAAGAGCAAGGAGTTCATCATCAACACACCATTTGTTACTTCTTGGAGAGTGGTGTCTCCTAGATTGGCTAGGTGTCACTTGGGATCCTCCGACAAAGATTGTGGAGTTGAACCAAGGAGTTTGTAAGGTCATGGAGATCGCCTACTTCGTGAAGATCTACCGCTTGTGAGGCAAGTCCTTCGTGGGCGATAGCCATGATGGGATAGACAAGGTTGCTTCTTCGTGGACCCTTCGTGGGTTGAAGTCTCCATCAACGTGGATGTACGATAGCACCACCTATCGGAACCACGACAAAAACATCCAAGTCTCCAATTGCGTTTGAATTCTCCAAACCCTTCCATTTACATTCTTGCAAGTTGCATGCTTTATTTTCCGCTGCTCATAGACTCTTTGCATGCTTGCTTGAATTGTGTTAAGATTGCTTGACTTGTGCTAAGATAGCTAAAATCTACCAAAGGCTAAAATTGGGAAAAGGATAGATTTTTATTTGGTCAAGTAGTCTAATCACCCCCCCTCTAGACATACTTTCGATCCTACATGTACGTAATGTGCTCTACTACTACTCTGTAGCTTGTGGCATTGCACGCATGGACTTCACTCCATTATCAGCTCTTCTATAAAAGAAATTCCTCTTGACGTGTTTTTTTGAAACGGAGGCAAAATCTTTGCTTCATCTCATTCATAAAGAAGGAACTACTAACAAAGTTCGACGAGATCCATTACACCTCCAGAAATGGAAGCGGAAAGCCTAGTCTCGTTGTATCAAATAACTCAAATGTTCTGCCCCCGCAGTAACTGTCGCTGATAAACAGGCTGCTAGTGTGTGCGTGAGAGGAGCGGCTGAGTAGGCCAGCTACGTGAGAGGAGCGGCTGAATAGAGCACCGAGAGTACCCACTAGGCCACTACGCAGGTGTACTTCCCCTGCATTGATAGTACAACGATGGTTCTAGAGAACATTAGTACCCTCCACTTCCAACTGTAGCTCCTTGGCCCTGAGATTCAAGAGTTCAAAACTGGTGCACTATACTAGACTAGACTAGAAGTACAGCACATCGCACTACTAGTTGAGAAAAGTAGTACTAGTACTGCTATAGTACGAGTACGTACTCCTCCGTCACATAATGCAAGACGTTTTTGACACTAGTTGGCGTGTACAAAAAATGGAAAAAACATACCCAAAATTTCTTAATCCACGCCAAAAACTACTACCTAGTGCCAGATGAACGGCGCCGAGTTCGACCCCCATGATGCTACGTGGGTGCCGAGGAACACTCTTGGAGAGTACTCGCTTTTCATCGGGGACAGCTACCCCATTGTGAAGCAGATGCCACCTTCCGTGCACGACACGGAAGGCCCTCCGTTCATGAAGCATGGTTGTTTCTTCAGTGCGCACCACCGGATGAACGACATGCTATCCCTGATTTATGCCGCTTCAGCTTGGATGAGTCTCCATCGTGTGGAACCGGACTAGAAAGCTGCGACAATGATTCCCGTTGCCCACCGCTATGGATCGTGCCATCCATGAAGAACACCTGGGACTGGAACCTGGAGGAGGACATCTAGCCCATCTATAACGTGTAAGTGGAGTACGGTAATTGTGAATGGTAGCGCGGTGAATATATGTAGACTAGTCGTGCACAAATTTATCACATAAATTGGAGATGAACTTGTGTGGCATACTGGCATTTGTCCTTTAGAATTTATTACTAGTAAATGTGTTATTTGTACATGCAACTTGTGTGGTTGTTGCATGGGCTCCAACACGCTCTTTGAGAAAAAAAAGGTGGCACAACTTTGGATATACGTGACGTGGCGGCATCATACAGTGGCATCGTTCGCTATAGTTGTAGTACACCCCTACTAGGACGACAACTCCTATAAAACCTTGTGCTTGGCTGTTTGCCTCTTCGGGGGGTTCAACAGTTCGTACTCGTGTGAACCTTGCACTTGGCTCTTCGCCTCTTCGGAAGGTCCAACAATGATGATACTACAGTACAATATGCTTCTGGCAATCTGACACCGATTGAACTGCTGCACGTCCACCGCGAGGGCGAGGGTGAGGGAGAGGGAGAGGGAGAGGGAGAGGGTGCTATAGTCATAACCCTCTCCTCGTCCTGCGAACCACCGCGCGCGTGGGCGAGGGAGAGGCGTAGTAAGCAAGCTTCTCCTCGTTCGGCGAGTTGACGGGACACATCAAAGCAGTACTAGTACTAGTAGTAATAGTCCATACTGCGTCCTTTCCGATTAATATGGCTTAATTTGAAACGAGAAAAATACACTGGCGGTCAACGTATGTAACAATACGCTCTTTACGGTCACTATATATAGTTCTGCGTCGATTATATGATCACTAGCTCATCCTAGAGCACCGTATTGCACCCTACTGACCGGCCACATAGTCGACGTGGCACTTTGTTGACTGGTTAAATTGTCACCTGGTTTCTGGGTCCCACCTGTCAGTTGGCAGAGCAAAGAAATCAGTTAAACAAAACTTTACGCAGGCGCGACAAGAGTCCAACCCTTGCGCGCGAACCACCCTGGTTGTGTATGTGAGTGCATGCACGTGTCCTCCCTCGGTCTTCCAACAAAGAGTGTACATCGGCTATAAAACAAAGAGTGTGGTACATGATGTACATCTACACTTCCAATGCATTTAGCCTTTAATCTAAATCGACATTGATTTACTAATGCACCAACTTGTGTTGTAGGTATAGGCTACATGTCTATCCTTAATTACAGCATGCAACGACCTTCATTTAATCTTCTTATCTCAATGGTCGCATGCACACATAAGTCTGCTACTTTTGGGCGTTAATTATGCCCTGGTCAATGTGTAAATCTCTAAATGTACAGTCTTTCACGGACGTAGGGAGTAGGTTGAGCACTTGAGCGTGAGCGTGTGTGTTGCGTCGTGTGCTGTGTGCCGCATGGGTGCGTGAGTGTTGCGTGCGTCCATGTGTACGTGTTAGTGTTCCATGTTGCATGCATGCATGCATGGGGCTTACTCCCTCCCATTGACATGTTCATATTTCAAGCTTCCTCTGTTCCCTCCATATGGTGATACTCCCTCTGTTCCCAAATAGTATGGAGTAAAAGCCTCCCTTTGTTCCCAAATACAGAGTATTTGTCTTTCTACGGATTTCAAGAAGTGACTAGGTACGGAGCAAAATGAGTGAAGTGAGTGTAGAGGCATAGGGATACTGTAGAAAGGAAGTCCTCGCGATCCATTATTCCCCATCTCAGTCAGAGAGAACTATTCAACTAGTCTTCGTAGTGAAGTGACAATACACGCTGTAGCAGATGGGACACGTAATTAATAAGCTGAACCAGCGTGTTGGTGTTACTAAATCGGCCTTACCCAGTACTGCCATCTCTTCTTCTTCCTCCTCTCTTCTTCTTCCTCCTCTCTTCCCCATCGTCGGCCGCACACCATTTACCCCCGCTCACTGCTCGCCCGCCCGCGCCATCTTCCTTGGTAGCTCGCGCGTACCATATCCCCCCACTCACTGCTCGTCCACACAAGGAGAAGCTTCTTCGCTCACCCGCCCGAATCCACTTCCCCGTTGGCTCGCAGGCAGCGAAAACCCCAATGGCAGAACCGACTGACATGCAAAGCCGCGATTGGAATTCCCTTCCCGATGTTCTCTTGGACAGATCTGTAGTTGCATGGACCTACTCAGCACCGTCCGTCTGGCCGCATGCTCGGTGTCTTTGTACCGTCTACTCATCTACAACCAGCCGGCTCTTTTCAAGACACCCTGCTTGCTGATGCCCGATCCTCGCAGGTGGCCCAGACACCGACTTGACGATCCTATGGAGGTTGCCGTGGTGCCCCTCGACATGCTACCACTACCCGTCCACCTATCCTTCATGCGCGGCCACTACTGGGCGGGCATGATGGCCAACTGGATCATCCTCATCCACCACACCGGTAGTCCGTGGCGTCTCATGGATATCTACACCCAGCGAGAGATCACCCTTCCATCATTGGATACCGCCGCCATCGAGCCTCGCGGCCCGCCGGACACTCCTACCTACTACGCACGAGATGCGTCATGCTTTTGGCTCGACCTCTGTATGCAGAAAGTTGTAATCTGCAAAGTGCCACACCATCAGAGAACAAAGTAAGCTTCTTTTGAGATGTTAACTGCACTGCATAATGCACTCATCAACTAGAAAAATGAAACTTGAGTACCCCACTAGTTAACTGTACCGCATAATGTATATCCATTTTTCCAAAATGTAAATCAAAATGAATTGCACCAAAACAATACACCCATTTTTTATACTGTACAATACACACTTCGTTGCAAAACTGAAGATTTCTATGGTTGCTAATGGTTCTAAACTTCTCATTTTTTTACCCGTCACCCTCTCATGTGCCTCCATACTTCATCGATGACCCAACTGAGCTGCAACCGAGAGAACCTGCACTTGTGGCCATCAGGTGGAAACAAAACTCAACAAACACTAGGTGGAGGCGCCAGGTGAGGCATCTCGAAACCGAGGTAGATGTAGCCAGGAGGAGAGGTGTTATGTGCTACATGCAAGCCGTACTGCACTACAGACTCGGGGACCAACATCACATAAAAAACTGAAAAATAACATGCATCAGGGGGGATGACGAACTACACATGCGCCACTGATGAGCTGCATCGGGCGCTGAGGTCAACTGCACCGCCGCAGTTTTTGTGGACTGTATAGTTGTGGTCACCGGGGACTGACCAGAAGGATGAGGTCGACCCTGACCCGCTGGATGTCGCCGTTGGCACATGAGCTGGGGAGGAGAGAGCCATATCAGGCTCACCGGATCTAGGGAGGGAGCCTTGGCCAGTGACGAGGTAGTTGGGGAGGCCGCCATCAAGTTTGTCGCTGGGTAGGGGAGACAAGGGGAGGGAGGGAAGGGAGGGTGCCGCCGGCCATAGCAACGCAGGATCCGTCAATCCAGCGCAGCGCCGGCCGGTCAGGAGGGAAGGGAGGGCATCACCGGCCATCCAACATAGCACTGGCCGGTCGGGAGGGTGGGCGCCATGGGAGAAGGCTGCAGGGGGGCGGCGCCGACGGTGGATGATGGAATGCTGCGAACACCGATCTAGCGCCGGACAACTTGGGGGTTGGTGATGCAGGGCAGCACTATGGAAGATGGAGGTTCCTAGATCCGGCAACCACCGTTGCGCGCCGATGAGGGGAACCAGGAGGAGGGAGGCGGCGGGGCGGCGCGAGCCCGATCCAGCGGCGGGTCGGGGCGGTGAGGCGGCAGTCGGGGAGGCGCGAGGCGCGGTGGGGCGGGGATCCGGCGGCGCGGGGTTGGAAGGGGTAGAAGATTGGGGGTGGTGGAGCCGTGGCGCGGTGGGGCTCGCCGGGGTGGGCGCGGTGGAGGAAGGTGGGGGCGAGGCAAGGGAAATGTGGAAGAAGGTGAGGTAGTGCTCTGGCGGCGGCGCCGCCGGTAGAAGGTGGAGGGAGGTGGGGGTTTTGATCGGGGGAAGAGGGAGGTGGGTGTCGTGCAGGAGCTGGGGGTGGGCTTTGTTGCGGTTTGGTTAGTGGTAGTGTGGTGGTTTGGTTCGCAGGGCGGTGCGGAGAGAGGGGTTATCAGAATAAGAGGAAGTGTTGTTAGCAAAAGGTCTTAAGAGGTGTTATTAGCATAGGCCCACCCTATATATATATATATCAGTTAGGCTTCAAGTGCATACTTGTTAGTTAAACCTATGTATAAATTGTGACACTAAATACGACTAGTAAGTAGTACAGTAGCAGTACTAGTAAACGTCGGTCAAATTATTCATCATGTCCACACATTTAATTGACGTGACAACACACTGTGCGTGAGGTGACACAAGAATCCCAGTGGCGTGTTCGGGTATTCTGGACTTCAGATTTGGAGTACCACTTATCTGTCGAAATCTTTCATCATTCACTTAAAACAGTCGATTGAGCATACATTGAGTACCATATAACTGGAATTACCGATGCAAGTCAAAGAAGGATTGGCCGGTGCTGCCGGCTGGCATCAAGTTCGATCCCACGGATCAGGAGCTGATCGAGCACCCGGAGGCCAAAGTGAGTGCTGGCAGAGCGAGCACGGCATATGCTACACCCAACCTGAGAAACTTCCAGGTAAGACACGATCGGCCGTCTACTTGCACAAACATATTCCTTTGTTTATAGCTCTATTTTTATTTTTAGACGCAGACCTGGTGAAGCAATTACAATTTGACAGTTAATAAAAAGTGAAACAAGTGACTGCAACATGCCAAAGATGTTATGAAAATGCCAACTAGGTGCACTAAAACCTGTATTCCACAATACTGAAGGTATCACACTGAGTGACCTAAGGAAGCATTTATTCCAGCACAATTCCAGGGCGTTCAAAAGGGGCACGTGTCGCAAGATACAATCGGAGTGCGGCATGCATGCGATGTGGCACAAGACTAGCAATACCTTGCCGGTGATGGTCAACAGCCGGCAGACGGGCAGCAAAAAAGGTTATGGCGCTGCACACCAACAAGAACTTCGACCACCAGAGGACCAACTGGGTGATGCACCAATACCACCTCGGGGACCTGGAGCAAGAGAAGGAGCGGGAGCTGGTCCTCTGCAAGATTTTCTACCAGACAAACACTAGGTCCAGAAGTAAATAGATTATAAGTTGGTTTGGTATTGGTAGTTGTACTACCTTGTCGTCCGCAAGTTGGTATTGTTCTTAACGATCTTTTGGTATGAACTTGCATTTGCTTCCAACCATCATGCCGAGGGTCGATGTGGATATAAAGCTGAATCATTTGTTTCGAAACGAATTTCAGGCACCTGATTTTTATTTGATGGGCAGTGTCTGTGTCAAAACCGGTGGATCTCGGGTAGGGGGTCCCGAACTGTGCGTCTGAGGAGGATGGTAACAGGAGGCAGGGGACACGATGTTTTACCCAGGTTCGGGCCCTCTTGATGGAGGTAAAACCCTACGTCCTGCTTGATTTATTCTTGATAATATGAGTAGTAGAAGAGTTGATCTACCATGAGATTGGAGAGGCTAAACCCTAGAAGCTAGCCTATGGTATGATTGTATGTTGTCCTACGAACTAAAACCCTCCGGTTTATATCGACACTGGAGGGGGCTAGGGTTACACAAGGTCGGTTACAAAGGAGGAGATATACATATCCGTATTGCCTAGCTTGCCTTCCACGCCAAGGAGAGTCCCATCTGGACATGGGACAAAGTCTTCAATCTCGTATCTTCATAGTCCAACAGTCTGCCCAAAGGATACAGTCCGGCTGTCCGGAGACCCCCTAATCCAGGACTCCCTCAGTAGCCCCTGAACGAGGCTTCAATGATGATGAGTCCGGCACGCAGTGTTGTCTTCGGCATTGCAAGGCGGGTTCCTCCTCCGAATACGCCACGGAAGAGTTCGAATACAAGGATAGTGTCCGACCCTGCAAAATAAGTTCCATATACCACCGTAGAGAGAATAATATTTCCACAAATCTAATCTACTGACACGTTTTGGCAGCATGACAGCACGCCATGGCCTGGTAATTATTCGAACCATTTTTCTTTAACCAGCCCCGCACATAACGCGAGGCGGTTTCTTGACACGACTTGTCAAAGCAGAGATCATGTTCCCTTTATTACGGGATTCTCATTAATACGGACGTGGGTAACCCAACTGTGCCTAGGACTCCTAGATCTTAGGCAAGTCCCAAACGGCCACGAGGAGGACGCTTGATATTCACCCTCTTTATAAAGGGACAAGGCTTTTACTTTTTTCCCTCCCGTGCTTAATCGAATCCTTCCCCCGCCTCGAGTTTTAACACCCAAAGCCCAGGTCAGGTGCTTCGGACCTTCAATCATGTCCGGATCCAGCCTTCAAGGCCGGTGGATGCCTTCCCCCGTCACGGAGGAGGATATCAAGAAGTTGAGGGAGGCCAGATATTTGACCGCTGAAATTTAGCTTAGGCTGCCCGCCCGAGGGCAGGTCGTCCCTACTCCCGAACCCAACAAGAGCGTTGTGTTCGTCTCCCACTTCCTTCGAGGACTAGGCCTCGCTCTAGATCCCTTTGTTAGGGGTCTTATGTTCTATTACGGGCTGGATTTTCACGATCTGGCCCCAGATTCCCTTCTTCACATCTCGTCATTTGTTGTCGTGTGTGAGGCCTTCCTCCGCATTACCCCTCACTTCGGCCTGTGGCTCAAGACCTTCGATGTGAAGCCAAAGATGGTCGAGGGGCAGTACGCAGCGTGCGAAGGTGCTCTTATAAGCAAAATTGCTGACGCTCCATGGCCAATGGGTTCCTTTCTAGAGGTGTCCGGATTGTGGCAATGGGAGTGGTTTTATGTCACAGCTCCCCGAAGTGCCAAGTGGGTAGCTACCCCCACCTTTCGCTCGGGACCTCCACCACAACTGATGTCATGGATCAGCAGGGGGCTGAGCTGGGGTCCAGCCAAGGACGTGCCAATATTGCAGAGCCGTATCCGAGATCTCTTTGAGGGAGATTTCAGTCTGGTTATAGTAATGCAAGTTATGCTGGTCCGTCGAGTCCAGCCTTGCAAACGCCGGCCCCTCCGCATGTGGGAGTTCAACCCGGAAGGACCGCGCACTATTCAGAATTTCCTCGGCATGACACACAAGGAGATGTACAAATCGTTCTTCGGACCCCAAATAGAGTGTCCGAACACTACCGAGGACGTGGGCCTGAGCAGCAACCGCACCGCTGCCCAAGTAAGTAATCCCATGGCCGAACACACTGCCCTTTTATTTATCATGACATCATTCTGAAGAATCGCTCTTTGACTAGGACTGGATAACAAAGGCGAAGATGATGCGGTGTTTGGGCCCCCTTCCTAAAGGCTTGGACAATCCGGTGCTGGAAAAGATGCTCGAGCCAGCACCTTGCCTGGTGTCCTCAAAGGAAGATGAAGGGGGGAATAAAGAGGGCGAAAGCGGGCCTCCATCGCTACCTATTCCAACCGAGGGAATGAGCGCCTCCGCGAGGGAGGATAACCAAGGGAAAGAATCTGACATTCTCTCTCCCCGGGGAAGGAAGAGGTCTACCTTTGAAGATCTTGAAACTAAGGTTTCCAAATGGGAGAAGAAATCTCTGCCAGAGGGACCTGCCTCGGAGGGTACTCTTGCCGCACAATGTCCGTGTGGGGATCAACCCTCTATCGAGCTGTAAGTAAAAGGTTATTCAATAACGAAAATATCTTGCTCTATTTCTGAGGAAAATAATTGAAGCATTCATCTTGTAGTTCGGATCTTAGCCCTTCTCAGCTGAGCTCGTCTTCGGGGGATCTTCTTCCGGAGATGATGGAGAGCGAAATGCCTCCCCCTGCCACACCGCCTTACGAAGTGGGCGACCCTGAGGTGTCATCGCGGAGGGCTTCTCCTGATCCGGCAAGGCCAGAAGGTAATCCTATGGCCACCCGAAGTCCTCAGTATCCGTCTCTCGAAGAGAGCAATCAAAAGATTCCGGCACTGTCTGGTGTGTGGTCGGATGTACGGAGGGATCTGCTGGAGAAAGCGGATATCTCAGAAGAGCACCGCACATTGATGGGTACGGCGATTGAAAGGATTTCGTCCACCGAAAGCGGGCTACATGAAGCCTTTATGAGTCTACTGACGGGTTTTGAGGTACGTGAAATGATGTGCATTTTTGGAAGTACCGCACATTTATACTTTTGCCCAAAAGTGCTATGATGCCTCCTGTGCGGCCGTTTATGTATATATGTATATAACCTGAAAGATTGCAGTCGTCGGCTTCAGCCCCCACACATATAATGCGGGGGTGTTCGCAGAAGATGCATGTTCACACTTGATCCAGCGTCTTGGTCCATTAAGGAGGTGATAGCGCAGCAAACTAGGCAACCGGACTATAATGCTTTGACACTTTCACTTAGCCAGAGGAGTTTGACAGTGGGGCTACTATATAGCCCCTGGTGGCTCCTCACTCATCTGAATTCGGGGTGCGTACATGCCTGGCCGGGAAACGGCCCTTCGTTAAAGCGGAGGAATCCCGAAGATTCTGCTAGGTCATCGAGTGGTTGACCAGTCTCACGATATATCATGACAGTCAGTTTTCGGCTTTCTCTACTGAGGTGCTCGTCCGGATGAACCAGGGCACAATCGCAGTAGTTCTCCTGGTGCCGCCTTAGCCAATAGAGAAGAACGTAAGGCAGCAAAACACAGGAGCCGGGCAAACCCAACATTTGACCAAAGTCATGATTTGGAGCTGATGCATATAAGGCCAAACTCGCGACGCCGAACACTCCCTAAGGTATTCGGTCTTCATGATGTAAACCAGGCCTAAAAGGTGCCCTTTGTAATAAGCCCCTGGTGTCCAGGTACGCGCAATATTCTAACGTGGCCACATGCCAATATGTCAGCATCCTTCTCAATTGTACTGGGAATCCGAGGGATGTGTATCAACAAGAGACAGTAAAAAAGGTTTCCGCAGGGTCTTTATCTAAAAAGAATCCTTGGAACGGGTCCCTGCTGCATGTCTGCGCCTGTGTCTCCATTGTGCCATATTCTGGACGGGTGTAGCACGAAGGTCATCTGAAAAAGATAGAAACTTAATTGAAAAGTTGACGTGCAAAAGGTAAGTTATACTAAATAAACAATATATAGTTCAAAATGAGTAAAGTTGAGCCCGATTGCCACTTGTGCGCACGCGTTGAGCCCCTTGTACTGTAATAGGGGTATAGCCATCAAACCTGTATCAATTACATATAGCTGTACCGGACTCGTCCAACCGTGTCCGTGGTCTTAACAACCTGTCAGATGCTTTAGTTGGTGAGGCCGTTTAGTGTGCGGCTGCCAAGGCAGCCGCACGGTCTTCCGCGCACAAGGAGCGCTCAATATTTCCATTTACTGTAATGATGCCACATGGACCAGGCATCTTAAGCATGAGGGAAGCGTAATGCGGTATTGCGTTAAAGCGAGCGAAAGATTCGCATCCGAGTAGTGCTTGATAGCCACTTTGGAACGAAGCGATGGGGAAGGTTAAATTTTCGTTGCGGAAGTTATCGGGGAAGCCGAATATAACCTCTAGTAGCAGGGAGCCCGTGCAATGGGCCTCTGGGCCTGGTGTTACTCCTTTAAAGGTAGTATTGCTGTGGCTAATTTTTGTTGGGTCTATCCCCATTTTGCTGACTGTGTCCTGATATATCAGGTTTAAACTGCTGCCACCGTCCATCAGGACTCATGTGAAGTGGTATCCGTCAATTACTGGATCTAATAACAAAGCAGCCCATCCTGCACGCCGGATACTTGCCGAGTAATCCCGGTGGTCGAAGGTGATCGGTTGGGACGACCAGTGGCAGAACTCCGCGGTGATAGGCCCTGGGGCATGTTTCTCTAGGGGTGCTGCTTTGTTTCCCCCTTTTATCACATGTAACACGTTGACTGTTTTGACTTCTGCTGGGAATTTCTTCTGTTCCGCAGTGCTTTGCTTGCGAGGCTCGTCCTCGTCTTCGCTTGGTGTATCCTGCCCCTTGTGTTCGGCATTGAGCTTTCCGGACTACTTGAAGACCAAACATTCTCTATGGGTATGATTTGCAGGTTTATCGGGGGTGCTATGGATCTGACATATTTGGTCCAGAATCTTGTTTAGGCTGGACAGTTCGTCTCTATTGCCTTTGGAGGGCAGCTTTTGCTGACCTGGCCGAGAGCTTCTGAATCCACTGTTTACCGCCGTGCTCTTCGGGCTGTCTTCTTTATTCCGGTGCTTATTTTTGCTGCGTCGTGATTTCCTGTTTCCGTCCCTGACTTCGGATGTACTTGGGTCACTGGTGCTGCATCGGGCTAACCAGCTATCCTCACCCGTGCAAAAGCGGGTCATGAGGCTTGTTAATGCTGCCATTGTTCTCGGCTTTTCTTGGACGAGGTGTCTTGCAAGCCATTCGTCTCGAACACTGTGCTTGAAAGCTGCTAAGGCTTTGGTGTCCGGACAGTCGACTATTTAGTTCTTTTTAGTGAGGAACCTGTTCCAAAGCTTTCGGGCTGACTCTCCAGGCTGTTGAGTTATATGACTTAAATTGTCTGCATCCGGTGGTTGGACATAGGTCCCTTGAAAATTTTCCCGAAAGGCGTCTTCGAGCTCTTCCCAGCTTCCAATGGAGTTTTCGGGGAGGCTTTTAAGCCAGTGCCGAGCTGGCCCTTTGAGCTTGAGGGGTAAGTACTTGATGGCGTGGAGATCGTCTCCCTGAGCCATATGGATATGGAGGATGTAGTTCTCAATCCAGACCCCAGGGTCAGTTGCTCCGTCGTACGCCTCTATGTTTATGGGTTTGAATCCCTCTGCAAATTCATGGTCCAGCACCTCATCGGTGAAACATAGGGGGTGTGTGGCACCCCTATATTTGGGTGTACCGTGGTGTTCGTATGTTTGTTGTGTTGCATTGCATGCTGGAGCGTGCTTGCGTGTCCCATATATGGATCTGGTTGCACCGTCCTTTTGATGCGAGCCCTCGCGTGGATCGCGTACTGGCTTATGTGCGGCGTCGTTTGCCGCTCTATGTTGGCCACGAGGTCGTCTATCCGACCGGATGTCCATTTTAATTTTTGGTTGTGGGGGATCTAAGGCCTCCTCATCGAATTCAGGTAGCAACTTTCCCTTCGAGCTGCTCTTGGTGTGGCGATTACTGCCATACTTCGCTGCAGTGTTGAGTACTTCACTCCATCTGATTTTGAGTGTGTCTTGTGCAGCCCTGAGCCTTTGCTTCTGCTTTTTCAGACTCCTCGCAGTGGCAACCAGCCTTTGATGGGAATTTTGTTGCTCCGGGTGCCTATCCGGTGTGATGTCGTCCGGACTGTTATCTTCGACGGGGTCGGGTTGTTCGGTTTGATTCTCCGTGTTGCCCTGGTCGGGCGATGGTTCACCCTGCTCTATCGCTGGGTCTATATGATCGCTGTTTCTGCCGAGGCGAGATTTGGAGCGGCGCTTACACCGCTGCTTTGACTGCTTCTCGAGGGAACAACCCTTCGCTGCGTCCTTCCATTCCTCGTCGTCGTTTTCTATGGGTGTGTCCACCATGTATACATCATATGATGAAGTGGGCGTCCAGTGCCCTATGGGCAGTGGTTCCTGTTTGTCTCCTAAATCGTCGTCCATACCGTCGATGTCTTCGGAGTCAAAGTCGAGCATGTCGGTCAAATCATCGATAGTGGCTACTAAGTGGGTGGTGGGTGGGCAGCGAATTTCTTCGTCATCCGCATCCCAATCCTGCCGAACATAGTTCGGCTCGGACTCTCCTGACAGGGAGAGAGACCTTAATGATTTCAGTATGTCGCCGAAGGGAAAGTGCTGAAAGATATCCGCGGAAGTGAACTCCATGATCGGCGCCCAGTCGGATTCGATAGGCACGGGCGCAGGCGGTTCGGAGTCCGTGGCCGGGGAAGAATCCTGTAGTTCAGCGTCACAGCTCCCATGAAGGGTAAGGTCGATATTCGGCTCGATCGCCACTGAGAATACGACCTCCGTGGTGGGGTCTATCCACCCGTCCATGGATGGCGCAATTGGCTCAGAATTGAGGGTCGGAGCGGTTGCCGGTGTGATCTCATGAACACTGTCTGATGGTAGAGCTAAATCATGCTCATGGTGACCGTGCGGCGCACTCAGCAGGGTCTTGAATCCGTCGAAGATCAAGTCTCCGCGGATGTCGGCCGTGTAGTTTAAGCTTCCAAACCTGACCTGGAGGCCAGGGGCATAACTCTCGATCTGCTCCAGATGGCCAAGCGAGTTGGCCCGCAGTGCGAAGCCGTCGAATACAAAGATCTGTCCGGGGAGAAAAGTCTCACCCTGGACTGCATCGCTATTGATGATCGAAGGAGCCATCAAGCCTAATGATGACGACAAAGAGGAACTCTCAATGAAAGAACCAATGTCGGTGTCAAAACCGGCGGATCTCGGGTAGGGGGTCCCGAACTGTGCGTCTGAGGCGGATGGTAACAGGAGGCAGGGGACACGATGTTTTACCCAGGTTTGGGCCCTCTTGATGGAGGTAAAACCCTACGTCCTACTTGATTTATTCTTGATAATATGAGTAGTACAAGAGTTGATCTACCATGAGATCGGAGAGGCTAAACCCTAGAAGCTAGCCTATGGTATGATTGTATGTTGTCCTACGGACTAAAACCCTCTGGTTTATATAGACACCGGAGGGGGATAGGGTTACACAAGGTCGGTTACAAAGGAGGAGATATACATATCCGTATTATCTAGCTTGTCTTGCACGCCATGGAGAGTCCCATCCGGACACGGGACGAAGTCTTCTATCTCGTATCTTCATAGTCCAACAGTCCGGCCAAAGGATATAGTCCGGCTGTCCGGAGACCCCCTAATCCAGGACTCCCTCAGGCAGCATAACCACCCGCCGTTCGAATTCCCAGTTCTCCAATTTTTTCGAAACAAGTGCATGCACTTATTATCACGATAAAAAAACAATATCCATGCTGCATCCCAGTTATCAGTCTGTACTTGCAGAATTCTCTCGTTTATTGAGCACGTATATTGTTTTTTCAGGTCGAGCAAGTTTCAACTGGGCTGTAGACTACCCAGGGTTAGTTTTGTTTTTAACAGGCCCAGCCCATAACGACAACGGGGCACAAAGATCCAGCAGGTATCTACTAGCCTCTGGCCCGCCAGCATTAGTTATATTTTGTCTTACAACATCTGCATGCATTTTTTTTACTGAATGAAACACACAGCCCAGTTCTATTTTCCTCTTGAAACACATGTCCTACATCCGTTTTCTAATCTCTACCTATAGTTTTACTAGTTCATATACACGTATCATTATATTGAAAACACATAAAATTCCCTTTTCATATTTACATCCTTATTTTTGTTGTTTATTCCCACCCAGCACTGATTTTTTACCACTGGTTTTCCCTTAAACCAACTCAATTTTCCCACATCTTATTTGCTTACAAAAACAAAATGATTTTTTGGCAAATCAATAAGTTCTTAAAAAATGTTTATCATTTCGGGATTACAACAGTTCAGACTCCACCGAAATATGCAAAATAAGGTTGAACTTTTTGACCGTGGTCCTGGGCAGAAAATGGGTTGTAATAAATTACTTAAGAATTAGCAAATGGGCTGCAAATTATAAAAAATAGCAAATGGGCTTTATGTTGTCTGCCACAGATTTGGAGGCTGACTTGTGGGCTTACTAAGTTCATGCGTACACAAGGTTTCTCAAAAAAGAAACTTAGTCAACAATCGACTCTACCAGCGTCAGACCGTTAGATGTCAATCTAATGGCAATCGTGCTACTTCAGTCTCTGATCTTCCTGCCCCCAGCCACCCAAACCAGCGCCGTCGGAACCGCCTGCTCCCACCTCCCATGGCCGGCAGTGCTGCCGGGCAGGCCTCATGGCCCCATCATACTCGCATCCCTGGCCTGTCTATCCCTCTACTCACCCACACCTCTTGTTATTTTCCGGCGACGGCAGCCGAACCAGTCAACCCTCGTACTCTCCACCGCGTGGGCAGCCACTGCCGTATCTTCCCTGGCTCCGTGTCATTCCCTTCGTAGGCCTTGCCGTCATCGACCTTCCCTGCTGCTCTCAGAGCGGCGTGGTCAACGATGTCCATCCAACGGTCGTAGTGCTTTTTCAACCTCTGGTCTTCTTGCCCCAGCCACCCAAAGCAGCGCCGGTCGTGCCGCATGCTCCTGCTTCCCATGGCCGGCTGTGCTGCCGCGGAGGTTTCACCGTCCCCATACTACTCCCACCACTGGCAGGCCATCCCTCCACTCACCCACTCCCCCTATTATTCTGCGGCGACGGCAACCTCACACCGCAGCCGAACCAGTGAACCCTCGTACTCCTCTTCCCGTGGGCATCCACTGCCGCGTCTTCCCCGGCTCCGCATCGTCCCATTCCTAGGCCTCGCCGTCGTCCACTACCATGGTGCTCTCGGCGCAGCATGGTCAATGTGGTCAACGACCGACTTCCATCGGAAGAGTACTGTACGTGGAGAGGCTGACAGCTGGGTCCAGGCAGCCGCAAGGAAGTGCCTCCTTATTACGCACAAAATAATTATTCCTCCACCTGACAGGAGGGACCCACCGGACAGGCCACCAGTATTTCACGGAAAAACGTTTCCCCCCCTGACTGCTGGGACTCACCGGACGGGCCACCGTATTTCGTGAAAAAAACGTTTGCCCCTGACTGCTGGGACCCACCGGACCGACCATCGTATTTCGTGAAAACAACGTTCCCCCCGCTGTCAGCTCGGACCCACCGGAAGTGCCTCCTTATTACGCACAGAAAAATGAATACTCCCCCAGCTAGCTGGGACCCACCATGGTGGGAGGCTGGCTTGTGGGTCTACTAAGTTGACGGGGACGGAGGGCTTTGTCAACTTAGTCAATATGAACGATTCTAGCTCCATTTGCAGTACGATGTCCATCCAACGACCGTCGTGCTTCTTTAATCTCTGCTCTTCCTGCTCCAGCCGCTCAAACAAGCGCCGGCGGGACTGCCTGCTCCCTCCTCCCCGCGGCCGGCTCTACTTATGTGCATGCCTCACTGCCCCACCGTACTACCATCGCTGGCCTAGCCATCCCTCTACTCACCCAAACCTGTTGTTATTCTCCGGCGATGGCAGACGAACCAGTAAACCCTCGTACAGTCGTACTCCCCTCCGCGTGGGAAACAACTGCCGAGTCTTTGTTGCCTCCGTGCCATTCCCTTCCTAGGCCTCGCCGCCGTCCACCGCCTTGGTGCTCTCGGCGCGGCTAGTCAACGTGGTCAACGACCGACATGCATCTGAAGTGGACTGTACGTGGAGAGGCCGACAGCTGGGTCCACAACCGCACGCAAGGAAATGCCTCCTTATTACACGCAAAATAATGATTCCTCCACCTGACATCAGGGAGCCACCGAAAGGGCCTCTGTATTTCACGAAAAAAACGTTAATGCCGCTGACAGCTCAGACCCACCAGTGATATCTTTGCACGCAAGGAAGTGCCTCCTTATTACGCACAAAAAATGAATACTCCCCCTGCTAGCTGGGACCCACTATAGTGGCAGGCTGACTTGTGGGCCTACTAAGTTGACGGGGACGGAGGGCTTTGTCAACTTAGTCAATATGCATGATCCTAGCTCAAGTGACCGTACGCTGTCCATCCAACGGCCGTAGTGCTTCTTCAACCTCTGGTCTTCTTGCTCTAGCCGCCCAAACCAGCGCCGGTCGTGCCTCGTGCTCCTGCCTCCCGTGGTCGGCTGCAATGCGACGGAGGCCTCACCGCCGCCTACTACTCCCACCGCTGGCCAGGCCATCCCTCTACTCACACACACCCTGTTATTATGCGGCGATGGCAGCCTCACACCGCAGCGAACCAGTGAACCCTCGTACTCCTCTACGCGTGGGCATCCACTGTCGCGTCTTTTTCGGCTCCGCGTCGTCCCCTTCCTAGGTCTCGTCGTCATCCACCGGCCTGGTACTCTCGGCGCGGCGTGGTCAACGTGGTTAAGGAACGACTCCCATCGTACGTGGACTATATGTGGAGAGGCTGACAGCTGGGTCCACGCCTGCAGCAAGGAAGTGCCTCCTTATTACGTGCAAAATAATTATTCCTCCACCTGATAGTGGGGACCCACCGGACGGGCCACCGTATTTCACGAAAAAATGTTTCCCGCTTGACTGCTGGGACCCACTAGCGACACCTTCGCACGCAAGGAAGTGCGTCCGGGCAAAAAAAAACAAAACGATTCGCCCCCCCCCCCTGACTGCTGGGACCCACCAGCTACATCTTCGCCCGCAAGGAAGTGCCTGACAGTTGGGACCCACGTGGTTGAAGCGTACGTAGCATTGTCATTCTGGTCGCGAATGTGTACGTACATTCTGGTCGTAGTAGAGGCGCGCACATGTCGTAGTAGAGGCGCACATGTAGCATGTACACGTCCGTACATCGGCCAGGGTGCAAGAAAGAAAATACGGCCACGTATGTGTACATATGGGCGGGGTCTCGAACGCCTACTCGCGCATACGTACGGCCAGGGCTCGTGTACATGGCTGGGTCGGAACAGAGAAATATCGTCGTCGTCGTGTTCATGGGGAGGCAATGGAATGCTTCATGTTCATGGGGAGGCAACGGAATGCGTCGTGTTCATGGGGAGGCAAAAGAATGCGTCGTGTTCATCGGGAGGCAACGGAACGCGTGGGAGCCAACCGGCTGGGTCGGAATGGAATGCGTGGTCGTGTTCATCGGGAGGGCTTGGATGGAACATGTGATGGGAACGAGGCCTGGCGTACCGGAGAACGGAGGAAATAGACCTCCTACGGTCGAAATGGGGGTCCTGTTGATCGGGAGGGGTGTGGCATACCGCAAAACGGAGGAAATAGACCTCCTACGGTCGAAACGGGGGTCCTGTTGATCGGGAGGGGTGCGGCGTACCGTAAAACGGACGAAATGGACCTCCTACGGTCGAAACGGGGGTCCTGTTCATTGGGAGGGGTGTGGCGTACTGCAAAACGGGACTCCACGGGATATTGTTCATCTCCACCGTCGACCTCCTCCAGCCTCCACGGGCTACCGTCGACCTCCTCCAGCCTCCACGGGCTCCTGTTCATCCAGCCTCCACCGCGCGCTACTCAACCGGCTACTATTCAACCACCCCTCCACAGGCACCCCTCCACCGTCTACTGTTCATCCAGCCCTCCACACCATGGGGTCCTGTTCAACCACCCCTCCACGGGCACCCCTACACCGTCTACTATTCATCCAGCCCTCCACACCATGGGGTCTTGTTCATCCAGAGACAATGCCACCGCTCACTGTTCATCCAACCCCCTCCCCCCTGCAACGCTCACTGTTCATCCCAGAGGCAGCATCGATCGGCTTCACTTAGCAGCAGTAGCGAAGGAATCGCTCGATCGGGTTGAGTTAACAGCCATCGATCGATCGCTCGGGTTCAGTAACGCGTAGCCTGCAGTGCAATCGCTCAGGTTCAATTAGAGCCCAACGCCTCGCTCGGGTTCAGTTAGAGCCAACGCCTCGCACACACGCGCGTACATGTACGAGAGAAACGCGCATCGCTCGGCCCCCGACCTCCCACCATAATGGGAACTCCCTGAAATTTTCCTCGCCCTCGCTTCTACCATGGTTTTTTCCATCATGGACGGCCCAAAGAATGTCATGCAGCTGCGTCTCCGGCCCGCCCAGGACGAAAAGCCCATTTTCTGTCATGATTTTTTGTCATAGAAGTAGGAGCCCACCACATCTATGATGATACCGGGTTTTGTCAAAATTATCGTCATAGAAGTGTCATATGTATGACAGAAAAAAATTTCATTCGGCCCAAAATGTCACGGATGTGTCTTTTTTTGTAGTGATGAGGAGGAGCAGGACCCATATACTCAGTGGCGCCTGGCAACTTATTCCGATGGATCTCCTCTTCTTGTCTGTATACAGGACTGCTATTGTTACTAAGGAAGCAGGTGTTGTCTCGCATGGTCACACTCTCCGGACCTATTCCAACATCCATTGCAGGGTATTCAGGATGGATACTAGTGTACTAGCGCCAAGACTTGGAGGGAACTCACTCTTCCTTGGACAAAATTATCCAATGATGGTGGAAGGCGATCCAGCTGCTATTGACACAATGTTACTACCATTTATGAGAAGCAATTGTATCTATACCTCGGACATTTCTATGCTTCCCTACCATCCCAATATGGGTCCTGACATAGGCCGCTTCAGCCTCGATGATCATTGATGCGTTGGTCTCAAGATTAACAGTAGCTGGCCCTTCCTAGAGAGTCACTTCTGGTTCAAAGCAAGTGTTTCCAACACCGACGAGTGGTTGAGCTGAAGTTCATTTCATCGCTTTGTTATTTCATGTGTGAGAAAAACTTTAGTAGAATGTTTTGTTGGAAATGATCTATAATCCAACGTCTATCCTCGTTGTCGTTGTGGGTTGATGACTTGTTGTATGCAATCAATGGTACATTTGCATCTGCTAGTGGTGTCCGTACGAAAAGTGCTAGTGATTTTAGTTGCAAAAATTAGATAGTGCTAGTGATTTGTAGCTGCATATTTTGACAAATCGCAGTGTTACAATGTTGAAAAATGGCAATGTTACTAGATAAACAAATGTCGATCTTTCTAGTTTGACAAATGGCAACATACCCAAAATCACCTATATGCAAATCTTACCCAATTGTTTGTACATGCTTGCACACGGGTCATGCAAAACAACCGTTTGCATTGAAGGGATGCAGAAATCCTGCTCGGCACATTTTCCCTTGGCTTCCTGGGGAAGCTGTCGGTTTGCATACGGGTGTTCTAACTACATCGTTTGCGATTAGTGTTTTATATTTAAAAACCATTGACGTTTTTTTTTTCAAAAGAAAAAGTATGTACATTAAGAGAGAAAAATGCAAGTTCATTTAAACCATATCTTTCATTCAGTCACACTGTGAATTTATATTCATATGATCGAGAATTCAAGATACATTATTAAACCCCAAAAAAACTATTTTTGGCGGTGGCGGAGGCAGCGTGCCGCGCCGTCGTTGTCGTTCACGTCCTCCCGGATGCCGTTGTTGAAGTCTTCAAGGCAGCACAAAATGTTCTTCACTTGTAAATCAAACATCATGTCGTCGCGCGGTCGACGGGCGGGCGCGGGAGGAAGGCAACTATTGCCGCTGAGAGGTAGCGGTCGACGGCAGCATCCCATGCCGCTGAGGGAGGCGCGCGCACGGGCACGACGGGTGCAGCCAAATGCACGGGGACCGGCGCCGCGGTGGGTGGAAGGGCATGCACGGACAGGGGCACGGGCGCGGCGTGTGCAGCCAAACGCACAGGGGCCGGCGCCACGGTGGGTGAAGGGGCGCACACGGGCACGGGTGCTGGCATGTACACGAGCTCACGCGGATCTGCGGAGACCTCGTTGATGCCCGCGGCTTCCAGCTCTACGATAGTGCTCGGCGACCAGCCCGTCAATGCTACGGGGATGGTCGTTGGCACGGGCACGGGGATCGGAGCTGGAACATGAGCGGGGGCAGCAACCGCCGCGGCCAGCTCGTTCCGGGCCATGTCCATGAGGCCCCATTCCTCCTTATTTTCTATCTCCTCCGGCTCGGAGTCGACTTCACCAAACTTGAAGACTAGTGACAGATGATCATTCTACGCCATGGCGTTGGTGGAGGTCTGCGGGAGGGAGGGGAATGGGAGGTGAACAGTAAGGCCAGCCGTATTAAATAGCGGCTCGGGCGCCATTAATGGAGAGGAAGGCGGGTGGCCATGGAAGTCAAAGGTCCCCCTTTCCCAGTGAGCCTGCACAGCGTACAGCTCGCACGCTTCCCGATGAGCCTGCGCATTGGAGTTCAGTTTGCACACCTCTCGGCCAGCTTGCGCACTGGACTGCGCCCGCACACCTCCCGTTCAGTCAAGGTCAAGCAGTTGTCCGCACGGCACCTCCGACGGCCATTAATACCGAGACACGTGGCATCACATGAATGGTTAATAGAACGCACACGGTTTGAATTATACAAACATTTGAGATATTAAAGTTGCAGCTATTTTTTCAAAATGCCTTTGTTGGCTGTCATTATTCGAGAGCGCCTTCTCTCAAAATGGACACGAAAAATGCCACAACATGTCGGGTGCCATTCCATGGTAGCATGCCAAGTTTCATGAATTTCAGACGAGTTTTAGATTTACTAGAATTTAAAAACCAAGCATCTCAATGTTTTGTCAGCAATCAACGGTGCTCTGGTGTTTGAAATTCATTCCCATTTCTTGCATGGGACCTAAGCACGCACCCAAGGACACATATTTGATTTTTCAACCAATTTATATGCATTGGAGCATGTGCATATAGTTCAAATTTGAATTATGCACATAAATGTTAGTGCATAAAAATGTCCAAACGAACACCAAAAAATCCCAAAAATTGACACAACACTCATGTTGTTTTATACGTCTCCAACGTATCTATAATTTGTGAAGTATTCATGCTATTATATTATCTATTTTGGATGTTTATGGGCTTTACTAAAGACTTTTATATTATTTATGGGACTAACCTATTAACCGGAGGCCCAGCCCAAATTGTTGTTATCTTGCCTATTTCAGTGTTTTGAAGAAAAGGAATATCAAATGGAGTCCAAACGGAATGAAACTTTCGGGAGAGTTATTTTTGGAACGGAAGACCTCCAGGAGACTTGGAGTAGACGCCAAGGGAAGCTTCGAGGAAGCCACGAGGCAGGGAGGCGCGCCCTACCCCCCTGGGTGTGCCCCCACCGTCGTGGGCCCCTCGTGGCTCACCTGACCGACTTCTTTCACCTATATATGTCCATATACCCTAAAAACATCGGGGAACAAAATAGATCGGGAGTTCCGCCGCCGCAAGCCTCTGTAGCCACCGAAAACCAATCTAGACCCGTTCCTGCACCCTGCCGGAGGGGGATCCCTCACCGGTGTCCATATTCATCATCCAGGCACTCTCCATGACGAGGAGGGAGGGGACGAGGGTATGTACCAGTAGCTATGTGTTTGATCTCTCTCTCTGTGTGTGTTCTTGAGGTGGTACGATCTTGATGTATCACGAGCTTTGCTATTATAGTTGCATCATATGGTGTTTCTCCCCCTCTACTCTCTTGTAATGGATTGAGTTTTCCCTTTGAAGTTATCTTATCGGATTGAGTCTTTAAGGATTTGAGAACACTTGATCTATGTCTTGCATGTGCTTATATGTCGTGGCAATGGGATATCACGTGATCAACTTGATGTATGTTTTGGTGATCAACTTGCGAGTTCCGTGACCTCGTGAACTTATGCATAGGGGTTAGCACACATTTTCATCTTGACTCTCCGGTAGAAACTTTGGGGCACTCTTTGAAGTTCGTTGTGTTGGTTGAATAGATGAATCTGAGATTGTGTGATGCATATTGTATAATCATACCCACGGATACTTGAGGTGACATTGGAGTATCTAGGTGACATTAGGGTTTTGGTTGATTTGTGTCTTAAGGTGTTATTCTAGTACGGACTCTAGGACAGATTGAATGGAAAAAATAGCTTCGTGTTATTTTACTACGGACTCTTGAATAGATCGATCAGAAAGGAAAACTTTGAGGTGGTTTTATACCCTACCATAATCTCTTCGTTTGTTCTCCGCTATTAGTGACTTTGGAGTGACTCTTTCTTGCATGTTGAGGGATAGTTTTATGATCCAATTATGTTATTATTGTTGAGAGAACTTGCACTAGTGATAGTATGAACCCTAGGCCTTGTTTCCTAGCATTGCAATACCGTTTGTGCTCACTTTTATCATTAGTTACCTTGCTGTTTTTATTTTTTCATATTACAAAAACCATTATGTACTATCCATATTGCACTTGTATCACCATCTCTTCGCCGAACTAGTGCACCTATACAATTTACCATTGTATTGGGTGTGTTGGGGACACAAGAGACTCTTTGTTATTTGGTTGCAGGGTTTTTTGAGAGAGACCTTCTTTATCCTACGCCTCCCATGGATTGATAAACCTTAGGTCATCCACTTGAGGGAAATTTGCTACTGTCCTACAAACCTCTGCACTTGGAGGCCCAACAACGTCTACAAGAAGAAGGTTGTGTAGTAGACATCAAGCTCTTTTCTGGCGCCGTTGCCGGGGAGGTGAGAGCTTGAAGGTATATCTTTAGATCTTGCAATCGAATCTTTTAGTTTCTTGTTTTATCACTAGTTTAGTTTAGAAAATAAAATTACAAAAAAATGGAATTGAGTTTGCCTCATACGCTTCATCTTTTTAATATTTTTCATGAGAATGATGGAAAGGAAAATTGTGCTCAAGTGCTAGAAGAAGAAGTCTATAAAATGTTTGGCACCAAATCTTTAATGATAAGCATGATTGCATGTTGTTAGTATGAACTCCTTGAATATCCATAGTACTAATGATGATTGCACAAGTCATAATGAAAATGTCTTTTATAAACATGTCAATTTTTGTGGAGTGCATAGAGTTTGCAAGTACACACCAAATAGGGAAGATAGATTTTGCAAGAGGCATAAGTATTAGGAAACTATGTGGTTGCAAGAAAGGCTAGATGTTTGTGTTGAAAATTTAATCTTTCTTAGCCATACTTGTGAACTTTGCAATGAACATGGTCATTTAAGTCTCCAATGCAAATTGTTTCGTGATCAAATCGTGTCCAAGAATTGTGATGATTTGATTTCCCTTGCATATCATAATGAACTTAGTTTGCTTTTGGGTTATGAAGAAATGAAACGTATAACTAAGGATCTTCCAGAATTTGTCCTTGATAAAGTTCTTGATTTTGATCTAGAAGAACTTTTTATGTATTGTGCGGTGAATTGCATTGAAAATCCTTATCTTGCCAATTACATAAATACGAGAAAACAAATAGAATATGAAGAGAATACTAACAAAAGGGAACAGACTTCCAAATATCCTCCTATTATTTCTTATGATGAATCAGGTAATGAGGAGGAGCCTTCTATTCAACCAATCTCATTAATAAGGAGCTCAAAAAAGAGGCTTAAACCCACACATGATGTGAAGAAGAAAAAGAAAAGACGGAGAAGCAAAGGTAGAAAGGTATCCCTCCCAAATGATGTTTCTCCTATTGCTCATTGTGATGATGATAATTGCTATACCATTGGTGCTATCCATTCTATTAATGATGAGAGTGATTATGCTTATGATATGAAAAGGCCCAAACTTGGGGATGCTATTTTGATGAGAATGACATGTTTGAGAATATATTTGCTGCACTTAATGTTTGTCCCAAGATTGATGATGCTATGTTTAATGAAGATGATATTTTTAGCCTCCCAAGTTTTGATATGCAAATTTGTTATGATGATAGCATGCCCCTACTTATGATGATTATATTGATGAAAGTGGGTTTGGAAGTGTGTCAACTTCAGGAAGTAATGATCCCACTATTTTGAAGGGTGTTGAATCTTATTGTGATAATTATGAAAGTGGATTTGGAGAGGTCATGACTTTATTTAGTAATGATTCCACTATCTTGTAAGAGGTTTCAATCGATTATGATAAGAACAAAGTTGCTACTTATGATGATTATTGTGATGATACTTATGCTATAAAAAGTAGTGATGATTATATTTATAAAACTTGTCATGATTATGATTACCCTTTTTTTGAACATTACTCCTTTAATGTGGAAACAATTTATAGTATTCGAGTTTCTTATGATACTCCCACTATTCCGAACGAGAAGAATTTTGCTTATGTGGAGAGTAATAAAATTTATATGCTTGTAGATAATGAAAAGAATGCTTTATGTGATAGTTATATTCTTGAATTCATTCATGATGCTACTGAAAATTATTATGAGGGTGGAACATATGCTTGTAGGAATTGCAATAATATCAAGTTTCCTCTCTATGTGCTTAAAGTTAGTTATGCTTGTTTTGCCTTCCTATGCTAGTTGATTATTGTTCCCATAAATTGTTTGCTCAGAAAATCCCTATGCATAGGAAGTGTATTAGAATTAAATGTTCTATTCATATTCTTCATGATGCTCTCTTTATGTTTCAATTCTTATCTTTTATGTGAGCATCATAGAAATCATCATGCATAGCTAGGGGCGTTAAACGATAGTGCTTGTGGGGAGGCAACCCAATTTTATTTTTGTTCTTTGATTTTTGCTCCTGTTTAGTAATGAATAATTCATCTAGACTCTGTTTATATGTGGTTTTATGCTTTTAATTAGGGTTTGTGCCAAGTAGAACCTTTGGGAAGACTTGGGGAAAGTCTTTGTGATCCTACTGTAAAAAACAGAAACTTTAGCTCTCACGAGATTTGCTGCCATTTTCAATGGAGAGCGCTATTTTGTTAACTTATTTTGCAGGAAATTAATAGATAAATTCCACACGTCCATCAATTTATTTTAGAATTTTTGGGGTTCCAGAAGTATTCGAAACCTACAGATTACTAAGACTGTTCTGTTTTTGACAGATTCTGTTTTGTGTGTGTTGTTTGCTTATTTTGATGAATCTATGGCTAGTAATAGAGTTTATGAACCATATAAAAGTTGGAATACATTAGGTTTAACATAAATATAAATAAAGAATGAGTTCATTAGAGTACCTTGAAGTGGTGGTTTGTTTTCTTTTACTAACGGAGCTCATGAGTTTTCTGTTAAGTTTTGTGTTGTGAAGTTTTCAAGTTTTGGGTAAAGATTCGATGGACTATGGAATAAGGAGTGGCAATAGCCTAAGATTGGGGATGCCCAAGGCACCCCAAGGTAATATTCAAGGATAACCAATAGCCTAAGCTTGGGGATGCCCCGGAAGGCATCCCATCTTTCGTCTTTGTTCATCGGTAACTTTAATTGGAGCTATATTTTTATTCACCACATGATATGTGTTTTGCTTGGAGCGTCAATTTATTTTGTTAGCATTTGCTTTCTGTTATTTAGAAATTTTTTTGCATCTTTTATTTCAATAGAAGTGGCATTGATGGCCTTTACTATGCCTATTTTACAAGTCTACATGTTGCTGTTTGAAAACAGAAAGTTTACCACTCTTGCAAAAATTTCCTAGAAAAGTCAGAATGTGATAAAATGTTGAAACCTTTTGCATAATAAGCTTTGATAAATTTACTACAGTGGGAATTTTCTTTCATAATTTTTGATCTAGTGAAGTATGGATCTTGTTGCATTCTTCATAGATTGTCCTATTTAGGTAGATTGCTGTTATGTTTGCATTGTTTGCATATGTTTGCTTGTTTAATGATTCTACTTGAGGATAGGACTATTAAATATGCGGAGGCATTTAGTATGCAATGTTGATTAATAATTTTAGTGATTTTCTATAGAAGAGTATGATAAGGTTATTAAAGTGGCAGCTATTTTTTCAAAATGCCTTTGTTGGCTGTCATTATTCGAGTGTGCCTTCTCCCAAAATGGACACAGAAAATGCCACAACATGTCGGGTGCCATTCCATGATAGCATGCCAAGTTTCATGAATTTCAGACGAGCTTTGGATTCACTAGAATTTAAAAACCAGGCATCTCAATGTTTTGCCGGCAATCAATGGTGCCCTGGTGTTTGAAATTCATTCCCATTTCTTGCATGGGACCTAACCACGCACCCAAGGACACAGATTTGATTTTTCACCCAATTTATATGCACTCGAGCAGGTGCATGTAGTTCAAATTTGAATTATGCACATAAATGCATTAAAACTCAGTTAATTCATAAAAATGTCCAAACGAACCCCGAAAAATCCCAAAAATTGACACAACACTCCTGTTGTTTGATACGTCTCCAACGTATCTATAATTTATGAAGTATTCATGCTATTATATTATCTGTCTTCGATGTTTATGGGCTTTACTAAACACTTATATATTATTTTTGGGACTAACCTATTAACCGGAGGCCCAGCCCATATTGTTGTTTTCTTGCCTATTTCAGTGTTTCGAACAAAAGGAATATCAAACGGACTCCAAACGGAATGAAACCTTCGGGAGAGTTATTTTTGGAATGGAAGCCATCCAGGAGACTTTGAGTACACGTCAGGGAAGCTTCGAGGAAGCCACAAGGTAGGGAGGCGTGCCCTACCCCCCTGGGCGCGCCCCCACCCTCGTGGGCCCCTCGTGGCTCCCCTGACCGACTTCTTTTGCCTATATATGTCCATATACCCTAAAAACATCGGGGAACAAAATAGATCGGGAGTTCCGCCGCCACAAGCCTCTGTAGCCACCGAAATCCAATCTAGACCCGTTCCTGCACCCTGCCGGAGGGGGATCCCTCACCGGTGACCATCTTCATCATCCAGGCGCTCTCCATGACGAGGAGGGTGTAGTTCACCCTTGGGGCTGAGGGTATGTACCAGTAGCTATGTGTTTGATCTCTCTCTCTCTCTCTCGTGTTCTTGAGTGTTAGGTAACGTAGTAATTTCAAAAAAATTCCTACGCACACGCAAGATCATGATGATGCATAGCAACGAGAGGGGAGAGTGTTGTCTACGTACCCTCGTAGACCGGAAGCGGAAGCGTTAGCACAACGCGGTTGATGTAGTCGTACGTCTTCACGGCCCGACCGATCAAGCACCGAAACTACGACACCTCCGAGTTCTAGCACACGTTCAACTCGATGACGATCCCTTGACTCCTATCTAGCAAAGTGTCGGGGAAGAGTTCTGTCAGCACGACGGCGTGGTGACGATCTTGATGTTCTACCATCGCAGGGCTTCGCCTAAGCACCGCTACAATATTATCGAGGATTATGGTGGAGGGGGGCACCGCACACGGCTAAGCGAACGATCATGAAGATCAACTTGTGTGTCTATGGGGTGCCCCTGGCCACGTATATAAAGGAGTGGAGGAGGGGAGGGGCCGGCCCTCTCTATGGCGCGCCCTAGGGGAGTCCTACTCCCACCGGGAGTGGAATTCCCCCTTTCCTAGTAGAACTAGGAGCCCTTCCAAGTAGTAGGAGTAGGAGGGAAGGAAAGGGAAGGGAAAAGGAGAAGGAAGGAAGGGGCGCCCCCCTTCCCTAGTCCAATTCGGACCAGACCAAGGGGAGGGGTGCGGCCACCCTTGAGGCCCTTTTCCTTCTTTCCCGTATGGCCCAATAAGGCCCAATACGTATTCCCGTAACTCTCCGGTACTCCGAAAAATACCCGAATAACTCGGAACCTTTCGGATGTCCGAATATAGTCGTCCAATATATCGATCTTTACGTCTCGACCATTTCGAGACTCCTCGTCATGTCCCCGATCTCATCCGGGACTCCGAACTCCTTCGGTACATCAAAACACATAATATAACTGTCATCGAAACCTTAAGCGTGCGGACCCTACGGGTTCGAGAACAATGTAGACATGACCGAGACACGTCTCCGGTCAATAACCAATAGCGGAACCTGGATGCTCATATTGGCTCCCACATATTCTACGAAGATCTTTATCGGTCAGACCGCATAACAACATACGTTGTTCCCTTTGTCATCGGTATGTTACTTGCCCGAGATTTGATCGTCGCTATCTCAATACCTAGTTCAATCTCGTTACCGGCAAGTCTCTTTACTCGTTCCGTAATACATCATCTCACAACTAAATCATTAGTTGCAATGCTTGCAAGGCTTTAGGTGATGTGCATTACCGAGAGGGCCCAGAGATACCTCTTCGACAATCGGAGTGAAAAATCCTAATCTCGAAATACGCCAACCCAACAAGTACCTTCGGAGACACCTGTAGAGCACCTTTATAATCACCCAGTTACGTTGTGACGTTTGGTGGCACACAAAGTGTTCCTCTGGTAAATGGGAGTTGCATAATCTCATAGTCATAGGATCATGTATAAGTCATCAAGAAAGCAATAGCAACAAATTAAATGATCAAGTGCTATGCTAACGGAATGGGTCAAGTCAATCACATCATTCTCCTAATGATGTGATCCCGTTAATCAAATGACAACTCATGTCTATGGTTAGGAAACATAACCATCTTTAATCAACGAGCTAGTCAAGTAGAGGCATACTAGTGACACTCTGTTTGTCTATGTATTCACACATCTATTATGTGTCTGGTTAATACAATTCTAGCATGAATAATAAACATTTATCATGATATAAGGAAATATATAATAACTTTATTATTGCCTCTAGGGCATATTTCCTTCAGTCTCCCACTTGCACTAGAGTAAATAATCTTGTTCACATCGCCATGTGATTTGACATCAATAGTTTACATCACCATGTGATTAACACCCATAGTTCACATCGACATGTGACCAACACCCAAAGGGTTTACTAGAGTCAATAATCTAGTTCACATCGCTATGTGATTAACAACCAAAGAGTACTGAGGTGTGATCATGTTTTGCTTGTGAGAGAATTTTAGTCAACGGGTCTGCCACATTCAGATCCGTAAGTATTTTGCAAATTTCTATGTCAACAATGCTCTGCATAGAGCTACTCTAGCTAATTGCTCCCACTTTCAATATGTATCCAGATTGAGATTTAGAGTCATCTGGATCAGTGTCAAAATTTGCATCGACGTAACCCTTTACGACGAACCTTTTGTCACTTCCATAATCGAGAAACATATCCTTATTCCACTAAGGATAATTTTGACTAATGTCCAGTGATCTACTCCTAGATCATTATTGTACTCCTTTGCCAAACTCAGGACAGGGTATACAATAGGTTTGGTACACAGCATGGCATACTTTATAGAACCTATGGCTGAGGCATAGGGAATGACTTTCATTCTCTCTCTATCTTCTGCTGTGGTCGGGTTTTGAGTCTTACTCAACTTCACACCTTGTAACACAGGAAAGAACTTCTTCTTTGACTGTTCTATTTTGAACTACTTCAAAATCTTTTCAAGGTATGTACTCATTGAAAAAACTTATCAAGCATCTTGATCTATCTCTATAGATCTTGATGCTCAATAGGTAAGCAGCTTCACCGAGGTATTTCTTTGAAAAACTCCTTTCAAATATTCCTTTATGCTTTGCAGAATAATTCTACATTATCTCCGATCAACAATATGTCTTTCACATATACTTATCAGAAATGCTGTAATGCTCCCACTCACTTTCTTGTAAATACAGGCTTCACCGCAAGTATGTATAAAACTATATGCTTGATCAACTTATCAAAGCGTATATTCCAACTCCGAGCTGTTTGCACCAGTCCATAGATGGATCGCTGGAGCTTGCATATTTTGTTAGTACCTTTAGGATTGACAAAACCTTCTGGTTGCATCATATACAACTCTTCTTTAATAAATCCATTAAGGAATGCAGTTTTGTTTATCCATTTGCCAGATTTCATAAAATGCGGCAATTGCTAACATGATTCGGACACACTTAAGCATAGATACGAGTGAGAAACTCTCATCGTAGTCAACACCTTGAACTTGTCGAAAACCTTTTTGCGACAATTCTAGCTTTGTAGATAGTAACACTACTATCAGCGTCCGTCTTCCTCTTGAAGATCCATTTAATCTCAATGGCTCACCGATCATTGGGCAAGTCAATCAAAGTCCATACTTTGTTCTCATACATGGATCTCATCTGAGATTTCATGGCCTCAAGCCATTTCGCGGAATCTGGGCTCATCATCACTTCCTCATAGTTCGTAGGCTCGTCATGGTCAAGTAACATGACCTCCAGAATAGGATTACCGTACCACTCTGCTATGGATCTCACTCTGGTTTACCTATGAGGTTAGGTAGTAACTTGATCTGAAGTTACATGATCATCATCATTAGCTTCCTCACTAATCGGTGTAGTAGTCACAGGAACAAATTTCTGTGATGAACTACTTTCCAATAAGGGAGCAGGTACAGTTACCTCATCAAGTCCTGCTTTCCTCCTACTCACTTCTTTCTAGAGAAACTACTTTTCTAGAAAGGATCCATTCAAAGCAACGAAAATAATGCCTTCGGATCTCTGATAGAAGGTGTACCCAACATTTTCTTTTGGGTATCCTATGAAGACGCACTTCTACGATTTGGGTTAGAGCTTATCAGGTTGAAACTTTTTCACATAAGCATTGCAACCTCAAACTTTAAGAAACGATAGCTTAGGTTTCTTGCCAAACCATAGTTCATACGGTGTCGTCTCAACGGATTTAGATGGTGCCCTATTTAACGTGAATGCAGCTATCTCTAATGCATAACCCCAAAACGATAGTGGTAGATCGATAAGAGACATCATAGATCGCACCATATCTAATAAAGTACGGTTATGATGTTCAGACACACCATTACACTGTGGTGTTCCAGGTGGCGTGAGTAGTGAAACTATTTCACATTGTTTTAACTGAAGGCCAAACTCGTAACTCAAATATTTTACTTCTGCGATCATATCGTAGAAACTTTTATTTTTTTACGATGATTCTCCACTTCACTCTGAAATTCTTTGAACTTTTCAAATATTTTAGACTTGTGTTTCATCAAGTAGATATGCTCATATCTGCTCAAATCATCTGTGAAGATCAGAAAATAATGATACCTGCCATGAGCCTCAATATTCATCGAACCACATACATCAGTATGTATGATTTCCAACAAATCTGTTGCTCGCTCCATTGTTCCGGAGAACGGAGTCTTAGTCATCTTGCCCATGAGGCATGGTTCGCAAGCATCAACTGATTCATAATCAAGTGATTCCAAAAACCCATCAGCATGGATTTTCTTCATGCGCTTTACACCAATATGACCTAAACGGCAGTGCCACAAATAAGTTGCACTATCATTATTAACTTTGCATCTTTTGGCTTCAATATTATGAATATGTGTATCACCATGATCGAGATCCAACAAACCATTTTCATTGGGTTTATGACCATAGAAGGTTTTATTCATGTAAACGAAACAACAATTATTCTATAACTTACATGAATAACCGTATTGCAATAAACATGATCCAATCATATTTATGCTCAACGCAAACACCAAATAACACTTATTTAGGTTCAACACTAATCTCGAAAGTATAGGGAGTGTGCGATGATGATCATATCAATCTTGGAACCACTTCCAACACACATCGTCACTTCACCCTTAACTAGTCTCTGTTCATTCTGCAACTCCCGTTTCGAGTTACCACTCTTAGCAACTGAACTAGTATCAAATACTGAGGGGTTGCTATAAACACTAGTAAAGTACACATCAATAACATGTATATCAAATATACCTATGTTCACTTTGCCATCCTTCTTATCCGCCAATTACTTGGGGTAGTTCCGCTTCCAGTGACCAGTCCCTTTGCAGTAGAAGCACTTAGTTTCAGGCATAGGTCCAGACTTGGGTTTTTCACTTGAGCAGCAACTTGCTTGCCGTTCTTCTTGAAGTTTCCCTTTGTTCCCTTTGTCCCTTTACTTGAAACTAGTGGTTTTGTTTACCATCAACACTTGATGCTTTTCTTGATTTCTACCTTCATTGATTTCAGCATCACGAAGAGCTTGGAATCATTTCCGTTATCCCTTGCAATTATAGTTCATCACGAAGTTCTACTAACTTGGTGATGGTGACTAGAGAATTCTGTCAATCACTATTTTATCTGGAAGATTAACTCCCACTTGATTCAAGCGATTGTAGTACCCAGACAATCTGAGCACATGCTCACTGCTTGAGCTATTCTCCTCCATCTTTTAGCTATAGAACTTGTTGGAGACTTCATATCTCTCAACTGGGGTATTTGCTTGAAATATTAACTTCAACTCTTGGGACATCTCATATGGTCCATGACGTTCAAAACGTCTTTGAAGTCCCGATTCTAAGCCATTTAAGCATGGTGCACTAAACTATCAAGTAGTCATCATATTGAGCTAGCCAAATGTTCATAACATCTGCATCTGCTCCTGCAATAGGTTTGTCACCTAGCGGTGCATCAAAGACATAATTCTTCTATGCAGCAATGAGGATAAACCTCAGATCATGGATCCAATCCGCATCATTGCTACTAACATCTTTCAACTTAGTTTTCTCTAGGAACATATCAAAAATAAAACAGGGGAGCTAAAGGCGAGCTATTGATCTACAACATAGATATGCTAATACTACCAGGACTAAGTTTATGATAAATTAAAGTTCAATTAATCATATTACTTAAGAACTCCCACTTAGATAGACATCCCTTTGATCATCTAAGTGATCACGTGATCCAAATCTACTAAACCATAACCGATCATCACATGAAATGGAGTAGCTTTCAATGGTGAACATCATTAGGTTGATCATATCTACTATATGATTCACGCTCGACCTTTCGGTCTTAGTGTTCCAAGGCCATATCTGCATATGCTAGGCTCATCAAGTTTAACCTGAGTATTCTGCGTGTGCAAAACTGGCTTGCACCCATTGTAGATGGACGTAGAGCTTATCACACCCGATCATCACGTGGTGTCTGGGCACGACGAACTTTGGAAATGGTGCATACTCAGGGAGAACACTTTTTATCTTGAAATTTAGTGAGAGATCATCTTATAAAGCTACCGTCGAACTAAGCAAAATAAGATGCATAAAAGATAAACATCACATGCAGTCAAAATATGTGACATGATATGGCCATCATCATCTTGTGCCTTTGATCTCCATCTCCAAAACATCGTCATGATATCCATCGTCACCGGCATGACACCATGATCTCCATCATCTTGATCTATATCAATGTGTCGTCACATGGTCGTCTCGCCAACTATTGCTCTTGCAACTATTGCTATCGCATAGCGATAAAGTAAAGCAATTATTTGGCGCTTGCATCTTATGCAATAAAGAGACAACCATAAGGCTTCTGCCAGTTGCCGATAACTTCAACAAAACATGATCATCTTATACAACAACTTTTATCTTATCACGTCTTGACCATATCACATCACAACATGCCCTGCAAAAACAAGTTAGACGTCCTTTACTTTGTTGTTGCAAGTTTTACGTGGCTGCTACGGGCTTCACAAGAACCGTTCTTACCTACGCATCAAAACCACAACGATAGTTTGTCAAGTTGGTGCTGTTTTAACCTTCTCAAGGACCGGGCGTAGCCACACTTGGTTCAACTAAAGTTGGAGAAACTGACACCCGCTAGTCACCTGTGTGCATAGCACGGCCGTAAAACCAGTCTCGCGTAAGCGTACGCGTAATGTCAGTCCGGGCCGCTTCATCCAACAATACCGCTGAACCAAAGTGTGACATGCTGGTAAGCAGTATGACTTATATCACCCACAACTCACTTGTGTTCTACTCGTGCATATAACATCAAGACATAAAACCTAGGCTCGGATGCCACTGTTAGGTAACGTAGTAATTTCAAAAAAATTCCTACGCACACGCAAGATCATGATGATGCATAGCAACGAGAGGGGAGAGTATTGTCTACGTACCCTCGTAGACCGGAAGCGGAAGCGTTAGCACAACGCGGTTGATGTAGTCGTACGTCTTCACGGCCCGACCGATCAAGCACCGAAACTACGTCACCTCCGAGTTCTAGCACACGTTCAGCTCGATGACGATCCCCGGACTCCGATCTAGCAAAGTGTCGGGGAAGAGTTCCGTCAGCACGACGACGTGGTGATGATCTTGATGTTCTACCGTCGCAGGGCTTCGCCTAAGCACCGCTACAATATTATCGAGGATTATGGTGGAGGGGGGCACCGCACAGGGCTAAGAGAACGATCACAAAGATCAACTTGTGTGTCTATGGGGTGCCCCCTATCCACGTATATAAAGGAGTGGAGGGGGGAGGGGCCGGCCCTCTCTATGGCGCACCCTAGGGGAGTCCTACTCCCACCGGGAGTAGGATTCCCCCTTTCCTAGTAGAACTAGGAGCCCTACCAAGTAGTAGGAGTAGGAGGGAAGGAAAGGGAAGGGAAAAGGAGAAGGAAGGAAGGGGCGGCCCCCTTCCCTAGTCCAATTCGGACCAGACCAAGGGGAGGGATGCGGCCACCCTTGAGGCCCTTTTCCTTCTTTCCCGTATGGCCCAATAAGGCCCAATACGTATTCCCGTAACTCTCCGGTACTCCGAAAAATACCCGAATCACTCGGAACCTTTCCGATGTCCGAATATAGTCATCCAATATATCGATCTTTACGTCTCGACCATTTCGAGACTCCTCGTCATGTCCCCGATCTGATCCAGGACTCCGAACTACTTCTGTACATCAAAACTCATAAACTCATAATATAACTGTCATCAAAACCTTAAGCGTGCGGACTCTACAGGTTCGAGAGCAATGTAGACATGACTGAGACACGTCTCCGGTCAATAACCAATAGCGGAACCTGGATGCTCATATTGGCTCCCACATATTCTACGAAGATCTTTATCGGTCAGACCGCATAACAACATACGTTGTTCCCTTTGTCATTGGTATGTTACTTGCTCGAGATTCGATCGTCGGTATCTCAATACCTAGTTCAATCTCATTACCGGCAAGTCTCTTTACTCGTTCCGTAATACATCATCTCGCAACTAACTCATTAGTTGCAATGCTTGCAAGGCTTTAGGTGATGTGCATTACCGAGAGGTCCCAGAGATACCTCTCCGACAATCGAAGTGACAAATCCTAATCTCGAAATACGCCAACCCAACAAGTACCTTCGGAGACACCTGTAGAGCACGTTTATAATCACCCAGTTACGTTGTGACGTTTGGTGGCACACAAAGTGTTCCTCTAGTAAACGGGAATTGCATAATCTCATAGTCATAGGAACATGTATAAGTCATGAAGAAAGCAATAGCAACAAATTAAACGATCAAGTGTTATGCTAACGGAATGGGTCAAGTCAATCACATCATTCTTCTAATGATGTGATCCCGTTAACCAAATGACAACTCATGTCTATGGTTAGGAAACATAACCATCTTTAATCAACGAGCTAGTCAAGTAGAGGCATACTAGTGACACTCTGTTTGTCTATGTATTCACACATGTATTATGTTTCTGGTTAATACAATTCTAGCATGAATAATAAACATTTATCATGATATAAGGAAATATATAATAACTTTATTATTGCCTCTAGGGCATATTTCCTTCATTGAGGTGCTACGATCTTGATGTATCGCGAGCTTTGCTATTATAGTTAGATCTTATGATGTTTCTCCCCATCTACTCTCTTGTAATGGATTGAGTTTTCCCTTTGATGTTATCTTATTGGATTGAGTCTTTAAGGATTTGAGAACACTTGATGTATGTCTTGCATGTGCTTATCTGTGGTGACAATGGGATATCACATGATCCACTTGATGTATGTTTTGGTGATCAACTTGCGAATTCCATGACCTCATGAACTTATGCATAGGGGTTGGCACACGTTTTCGTGTTGACTCTTCAATAGAAACTTTGGGGCACTCTTTGAAGTTCTTTGTGTTGGTTGAATAGATGAATCTGAGATTGTGTGATGCATATCGTATAATCATACCCACGGATACTTGAGGTGACATTGGAGCATCTAGGTAACATTAGGGTTTTGGTTGATTTGTGTCTTAAGGTGTTATTCTAGTACGAACTCTAGGATAGATTGAACGGAATGAATAGCTTCGTGTTATTTAACTACGGACTCTTGAATAGATCGATCAAAAAGGATAACTTTGAGGTGGTTTCGTACCCTACCATAATCTCTTCGTTTGTTCTCCGCTATTAGTGACTTTGGAGGGACTCTTTGTTGCATGTTGAGGGATAGTTATATGATCCAATTATGTTATTATTGTTGAGAGAACTTGCACTAGTAAAAGTATGAACCCTAGGCCTTGTTTCCTAGCATTTCAATACCGTTTGTGCTCACTTTTATCATTAGTTACCTTGCTGTTTTTATAGTTTTAGATTACAAAAACCGTTATCTACTATCCATATTGCACTTGTATCACCATCTCTTCGCCGAACTAGTGTACCTATACAATTTACCATTGTATTGGGTGTGTTGGGGACACAAGAGACTCTTTGTTATTTGGTTGCAGCGTTGTTTTAGAGAGACCATCTTCATCCTATGCCTCCCATGAATTGATAAACCTTAGGTCATCCACTTGAGGGAAATTTGCCACTATCCTACAAACCTCTGCTCTTGGAGGCCCAACAATGTCTACAAGAAGAAGGTTGTGTAGTAGACATCATTGTTCTATGTTAACACGAGAAATTTTTTGAAATAAATAAGAGGCAATGGATATAGTTTCGTCCCCAAAGGTGGGACATTCCCTAACGAAACCATCATGCTTGTTGTGAGAAGCTCTAGTTTGTGAGAAGCATATACCCGAACCTGCCCCAAATGGGATAAAATTTTTAACATGGCATGTTGATGCCGCTCCATGATAGCATGACAAGTTTCATGACTTTCATACGAGTTTTGGATTTACTAGAATTTAAAAGCCAGGCATCTCAACGTTTTACCGGCAATCAACAGTGCCCTGGTGTTTGAATTTCATTCCTATCTCTTGCATGGGACTTAGAAATTCACCCAAGGACACACATGTGATTTTTCAACCAACTTTGGTGCACTGGAGCATGTTCTTGTAGTTTGAATTTGAATTATGCACATAAAATACCTAGAAAACCCAGTTAATGTAAAAAAAGGCCAAACAAACCCCGAAAAATTCCAAGATTAAACACAACACTCCTGTTGTTCTATGTTGACACTAGAAATTTTTTGAAAGCAAAAAGAGGCAATGGATATCATTTCATCCCCAAAGGTGGGATGTTCCCTATCGAAACTATCATGCTTGTTGTGAGAAGCTTATACCTGAACCTGCCCCAAATGGGACAAAAATTTTACCACAGCATGTTGATGCCGCTCCATGATAGCGTGCCAAGTTTCATGAATTTCAGACGAGTTCTGGATTTACTAGAATTTTAAAACTAGGCATCTCAACATTTTGCCGGCAATCAGTGCCCTGGTGTTTGAATTTCATTCCCATCTCTTGCATGGGACCTAGAAATTCACCCAAGGACACACATGTGATTTTTCAACCAATGTTGGTGCATTGGAGCATGTGCTTGTAGTTCAAATTTGAATTATGCACATAAAATGCCTAGAAAACCCAGTTAATGTATAAAAAGGCCAAACGAACCATGAAAAATCCCAAGATTAAACACAACACTCCTGTTGTTCTATCTTGACAGAAGAAAAAATTTGAAAGCAATAAGAGGCAATGGATATCGCCCCGTCCCCGAAGGTGGTATGTTCCCTATCGAAACCATCATGCTTGTTGTGAGAAGCTCTGGTTTGTGAGAAGCTTAGACCCGAACCAGCCCCAAATGGCACAATTTTTTTTACCACGGCATGTTGATGCCACTCCATGATAGCATGCCAAGTTTCATGCATTGCAGACGAGTTTTGGATTTACTAGAATTTAAAAACCAGGCATCTCAACGTTTTGCCGACAATCAATAGTGCCATGGTGTTTGAATTTCATTCCCATCTCTTGCATGGGACCTAGAAAACCCAGTTAATGTATAAAAAAGGACACACATGTGATTTTTCAACCAACTTTATTGCATTGGAACATGTGCTTGTATTTCAAATTTGAATTATGCAAATAAAATGCCGAGAAAACCCAGTTAATGTATAAAAAGGCCAAACGAACCCCAAAAAATTCATTCCCATTTCTTGCATGGGACCTAAGCATGCACTGAAGGACATATATTGGATTTTTCAACCAATTTGTACGAACCGGAGCATGTGCATGTAGTATAATTTTGAATTGTGCACCTGAAATGGCTAGAAAACCAGTTTAATGTATAAAATGTCCAAACGAACCCTGAATAATTCCAATTCTCTTATGACACACATATAGTTGCATGTTCACTGCAGATAAAATGTCTAGCAATTCAAACAACGTCCATTGCCGCCGTGACCCCATTTTGTAATTCAAATCAAGTAGACCACACACAGTTTATTATCACCAACCATGTGAGATGTAGTACAAAATATCTTGGAGCACCGTCGGTGTATAGTACGCCTATGGCTTACGCGAGAAGGTGCATAGGCTACAGTCCACAACCAGCGTGTGAAGCACACTAGCTCGCTCCCCAAAAACTCCCGCCTCTGCATCCCTGGCAATCTCGAAAATATCTACCGCCTGGAAGGTTTTAATGTTTGATAGCACACGATTAGTATGTGCGGACCGTGTGTGATGTCTGTTACTCCCGCTCTGCTTCAGTCCCTTGATTCAAATTTTCAGGAGCCTCGACATTTTACTCCCGCCTCTGCATCCCTCGCAATCTCAAAAATATCTGCTCGCCATTGATCCAAATTTTCAGTGGCCCTGCTGTAGGTGTCAAAACTGGCGGATCTCGGGTAGGGGGTCCCGAACTGTGCGTCTAGGCTGGATGGTAACAGGAGGCAAGGGACACGAAGTTTTACCCAGGTTCGGGCCCTCTCAATGGAGGTAAAACCCTAGGTCCTGCTTGATTAATATTGATGATATGGGTAGTACAAGAGTAGATCTACCACGAGATCAGAGAGGCTAAACCCTAGAAGCTAGCCTATGGTATGATTGTTGATGTGTATGTTGTCCTACGGACTAAAACCCTCCGGTTTATATAGACACCAGAGAGGGTTAGGGTTACATAGAGTCGGTTACAATGGTAGGAGATCTGAACATCTGTATCGCCAAGCTTGCCTTCCATGCCAAGGAAAGTCCCTTCCGGACACGGGACGGAGTCTTCAATCTTGTATCTTCATAGTCCGGCGCGCAGATTGTCTTCGACATTGCAAGGCGGGTTCCTCCTCCAAGTACTTCATAGAACA
This sequence comes from Triticum urartu, assembly GCF_056163025.1. NCBI lineage: Eukaryota > Viridiplantae > Streptophyta > Magnoliopsida > Poales > Poaceae > Triticum > Triticum urartu. The sequence continues at coordinate 497,483,944 of NC_141875.1, read as the reverse complement.
TTCTGAACACAAGGATAGTGTCTGGCTCTGCAAAATAAGTTTCCACATATTGCCATAGAGAGAATAATATTTACACAAATCTAATCTACTGATGTACTCCGTAGTGTGACATCACACCACGGCCAAGCTTTTATTCGAACCATTTTACTGTCCCATCTTAGCGCGTTATGCGAGGCGGTTTCCTTGGCACGTCTTGTTAAAGCAGAGATCGTGTCCCCTTATTCCGGGATTCTCATCAATACGGGCGTGGGTAACCCAACCGCGCCATTGATTACGGCGCTTGGAGATAAGCAAGTTTTACCAGGCTGGTGGGGACACGTAGTTGCGTCCACCCATATAAGGGGCAGGATCCACCTTTTCACCCACGCCTTCTTCCTCCTTTGCATATCCATTCTTGCGCACTTGAGCTCCAGCGCCCAAGTCCGCACTACCACCTCAACCTTCTCCAGTCATGTCCGGGGCGTGAGGCAAGTGGATGGTCTCCTCCGTCATGGAGGGACACATCAAAAAGCTGAGGAAGGCCGGATATCTGGCTAGCAACATCGCGCACCGGCTTCCCGAAAAGGGGCAGCTCATCCCCACCCCCAGGCCCCATGAGAGGGTGGTATTCCTCCTCCATTTCCTCCACGGACTGGGCTTCCCTCTGCATCCATTTGTCTGGGGGCTCATGTTCTACTACGGCCTGTATTTCCACCATCTGGCCCCGAACTTCATCCTCAACATCTCAGCGTTTATCGTCATTGCGAGGCGTTCCTCCGCATACGCCCCCACTTTGGCCTATGGCTCAAGACTTTCAACGTCAAGCCAAAGGTGGTGCACGGCGGCCAGGCGGAGTGCGGCGGTGCCATGGTTGGCAAGATGGCCAATGTCCTGTGGCTCGAGGGCTCCTTTGTGGAGACCCTGAAGGGGTGGCAATCATGGTGGTTTTATATCACCGAGCCGCATGACCCTAAGTGGGTCGCAGCCCCCGAGTTCCTGTCCGGACCCCCAACGCGGCTCACGTCCTGGAAAGAGACGGGCCTGTCGTGGGGCAACCAAAAGGAGGTGACCGGACTGCAAACATGCATCCAATCCCTGGCGAACAAGCAGCTCAGGCTTGTCAACGTAGTCCAGGTTATGCTCATCCGCCTGAGCCTCCCATGTCAACAATGGGCCTTCAATCTGTGGGAGTTCAATCCGGCACAGCACCGAACTCTGAGCAGGCTCTTTGACACGACGTACGAAGATGCCTGGAAGGTGCTTTTCAAAGGCGCCAAGGCTCCCTCATCCGCTACTGAGGATCGCGGATTCAGCGCGCAGCGTCATGCTAGCGCGGTAAGTTTTTTGTACCTTTTACAGGGCAGTAGTTTTTCATAGTTTAACTCTGTGCGGGATCTAAACTCCCTTACCTTCGACAGGATTGGTAGGCGAAGTCCAGATGGATCGACTGTGCGGCGCCTTTGCCCGAAGGCCCAGCGGATGCTCAATTGGTGAAGCTGCTGGCTCCGGCACCCTATGTGGTGCCGGAGAAGAAGGCCGCAAAAAAGGCCGCGAGGACTCGAAAGAGTGCCCGGCGCCTGGAGGTGTCGGATTCACCATCCGACGAATCCAAGACGCACTCCTCCCAAGAAGATGAGGAGGAGGAAGAAGAGACCCCTCCCCCTCCAGCAGGGGGAGGGGAGAAAAGGAAGGCCGCCCCAACTGGGGAGGCCGAAGGTTCCAAGAAGGGAAAACCCTTTTTCCGGATTACTCTACCGACACCGACGATGGCGGAGAGGAGTAGGTGCCTAGGGCCAAGCCCCTGGCAAAATCGTAAGTATCCGGATACCAAAGTAATTCATAGTATTCGTTTATTGCACAGCTTTCCCTTATGTCGAATGTGTTTATGCAGCCCACCCAAAGACCGGCTCGACGCGTCATCGAGCGGCCCACTGGACTCGTCAGACGTGAACTCACTTCCGACGGCTTCCTCTCCCCGCCCTATGGACGACACCGAAGTGTTGTCCCAACAGGTTCCAATCCGGGAGGAGGTGGTCCTGGAGGCGCCGCGAGGCGACCTCCCGGACTCCAGGAGTAAGGGGGATGAAACCCCCCAGGGCTCCAAGTCCGGCCCTAGGCCGGACACCGCTTCGGAACCTTCGAAGGTTCCAGAGTCCGGTGGGGACCTTCTTCCAAGAGGAGCAAGCCCGCCGTGCCGGTGACCTCCGTCCAACCAGAGGCGCTAGACAATATGTTGGAGGCGCTCCAAGGCGCCTCCATCGACGAGGGGCACCGCACTATTATGAGTGCGGTGATCCAGAAGGTTCAGTCCGCCAAGAGCGGACTGAGTGAAGCTTGTAGAAGCCTTTTAACGGGCTTTGAGGTAAGTAAAGAATGCGTAAATAATATTACCGCATAGACAGTAGCCCCTGATGCTCTGTTTGGCATTCGGGAAGAAAGGCCGAATAGAGGATCAAAGAAAATTCGCAGGAGTCTAACAAAAAGGAGTCAATATGCGTGTGCAGGCTTCCCTGCGGGCGTCCGCTGCACTGACTGCGGAAGTGGACGTGCTAAAGCAGAACCTCGAGCAGTCCGAGCAAGAGCTCGGGCGTGCCAAGAAGCAGCTCGAGGATAATGAAGGTAAGAAATACCTTGTTGGAATTAAATATATATATATATATAAAGGTGCAATTACAGAAAATGACAGGATTATCGTGGCTATTGTAGGGGCCACGTCTGAGGTGGCGACCCTTAAGCAAGCGCTACTCGAGGCCGAGAAGACGGCGGCCACGGAGCGCACCGAGCGGGAGAAGTATGAGGCCGAGGTTGGCAAGGTGCAGCAAGAGCTCCTGGCTCTCATGGAAAAACATGAGAGTTTGGAGCGTGACTCAAGGACGCGAGCGTCCGAGGTCGCAGCGGCTATTGAAAGTGCCAAGTATGCCAAGGCCGAATCCCAGAAGACCCTCCAGGAGTTGGATGAGGTGAAGTAGATAGCGGCGGGTAAGGCATTCTTTATGCAAAGCAAACACATAAGCGTGAGTTACTTGTTACTTACCCGAATCCGGAGTTCTCCAGGCGCGTTCGTAGATCTTCCCCGGAGTGTGTCTGATGCTGCCGCATCCTATTGAGCCGAGGAGGGGAGCTCGACAGAGAAGGTGTTCCAGTCTCAGTACGCTGAGGCCGGACACCCCGTGCCCCTGAGCGACCAGCTGAAGCAACTGATCGAACAGGCCATGAAGGGCCTCATAGTTTGGCTGTGGCCTGGAGAGGCTCAGCCTAGGAGCTATTTCGGGCTGGTGCGGCGGCTGGTGGAGGCCTGTCCAGGGCTCGAAGTCATCAAGCGCTCCGTCTGCATTGACGGTGCCCGTAGGGCCCTTGCCCATGCTAAGGTGCACTGGGGCAAGCTGGATGCTGAGAAGCTTGTGTAGGACGGGCCACCGCCGGGGAAACAGCATCGCAAGGCCGAGAATTATTATAAGGATGTTCTGAAGGGTGCCCGCCTTATGGTGGATGAATGCACTATGGATGTAATTTTCAAGTAAAACTCACTCATTTTGTCCTATGCGCTGAAAACTTGTTCATGTGCGCTGAGCAATGCTGCTTGAATTTAAAATATTACCTTTTGTGCGGTTGTTTATCAATACTGAGAGATGGCGAGTCGTCGGCTTCTGCCTCCTTGCCGCTAGTGCTGGGGTGTTCAGGGATAAACCTGGGTGCTCTTTTTCCCATATTTGGGTCCTTCGAGGGAGGCGCTCAGCCCAACGAACGAGGCAATCGGACTATAATGCGTGAACACTCTCACTTAGCCATAGAATTCTATAATTTTAAATTTTGGCGAAGCCCCTAGTATTCGGAAGACCGAGTTCGGGGAGCTATCCGCGCCTTGGCCGGACAGAGCCGACTCCTCGCCCTAAGCGGCATAAGTCTTTAGGGACTCGAAAAAACCTCTCGAACAGCGACCAGCTCTCGCTTCATCATGACAGTCAGTTTTAGCTTTCTCCACTGAGGTGCTCGGCCCAGCTCAACTGGGGCACAATCGCAGTGGTTCTCCTAGTGCTACCTTAGCCGATATAGCGGAACGTAAGGCACCAAAACATAGGAGCCGGGCAAACCCAACTATTGACCCAAGACATGATTCAGAGCCGATGCATATAGTGCTATAAGTTTGGGGTGCCGCACTTGTGAAAGTGTTCGGACTTCTCACACCATATTGAGGGGTGCTAAAAGCCCCTGACATATTTTGGCCGTACCAAGTTGTACGGGTGCAACATGTCGTTGAGGAACATTTATTTATAAAAAGATAATGCAAAAAAATAGACAAAAGCTATGCATTGTTTATTAAAAATAGCTGCGATCAAAGCAGAACGATACAAGTAATGCGATAAACGAAAAAGTTGGACTATTTAACATGTCTGCTCCAGGGGCAAGCTGCGAAATAGTATGCGAAACAGGTATACTGCTCGTGATAGAGACCACCTGGGATTTCCGTAATGCGGCATGGCTTGTGTGCTTCCCTTGTCCTTGCATCGTTTGTGCGGCAATTGAACTGCCGAACAGGCCTTACGAAGAGTAGAGTCCTGGAAGTAAGAGAAAAGTAAAAAATCGGCAGCCCCTGGTGCGGTTTAAGCCGTGTTTTGGGCGTGCCGTGATGGTGCCCCTGCCCCTATGCCCATGGTATTTCCAGAGCGTAGTTATGGACACGAAGTACCGGCATCGCCTTTTTGCGAGGGTTGGGGTTGGGGCCACATTGCTACGCCTTCTCGGAACATGCCAGGCGGTCTTGTTGTAGGTTACTCCGGGCGCGCTTGACGGTGTCCTGACGTTTAATGGCCGGACTAGAGAACTGCCTGGAGAGGCTGCTTTGTACTTCCGCTGCAAGGGCCGCCGTGTACTCCTCCGTTCAGAGGGAGCGTTCGGTGTTTCCATTGACCATAATTACTCCACGAGGGCCTGGCATCTTGAGCTTAAGGTATGCATAGTGCGGTACCGCATTGAATTTGGCGAATGCGGTTCGTCGGAGCAGTGCATGATAGTCAGTGCGGAATGGGACTATGTCGAAGATCAATTCCTCGCTTCAGAAATTATCCGGGGATCCGAAGACCACTTCAAGTGTGACTGAGCCTGTACAGTTGGCCTCTACACCTGGTATTACGCCTTTAAAGGTCGTATTGGTGGGCTTAATCCTCGAGGGATCAATGCCCATTTTTTGCACTGTATCCTGGTAAAGCAGGTTCAGGCTGCTACCGCCGTCCATGAGGACTCTAGTGAGATGAAATCCGTCAATAATTGGGTCTAGAACCAATGCGGCAAATCCGCCATGACGGATGCTAGTGGGATGGTCTCTTCGATCAAAGGTGATCGGGCAGGAGGACCATGGGTTGAACTTTGGGGCGACTGGCTCTACCGCGTATACGTCCCTTAACGCGCGCTTCCGCTCCCTTTTCGGGACGTGGGTGGCGTAAATCATGTTCACCGTCCGCACTTGTGGGGGAAAACCCTTCTGTCCATTGTTGTTCGGCGGCCGGGGCTCCTCGTTGTCATTGCTATGCAGCCCCTTGTCTTCATTGTCGGCGCTTAGCTTGCCTGCCTGCTTGAACACCCAACAATCCCTGTTGGTGTGATTGGCCGGCTTTTCGGGGGTGCCATGTATTTGGCACAAGCGGTCGAGTATTCAGTCCAAGCTGGACGGGCCCCTAGGATTCCTTTTGAATGGCTCCTTCCGCTGACCGGATTTAGAGCCTCTCAATCCGGCATTAACTGCCATATCCTCAGCATTGTCGCCGTTAATGCGGCGCTTCTGCTTGTTGCGACGCGACCTGCCACTAATGTCCCTGGTGTCCGAACTACCAGGGTTCTTGGTCATATTGTTGCTACGAGCGAGCCAGCTGTCTTCTCCCGCGCAAAAGCGGGTCATGAGTGTCGTGAGTGCTGCCATAGATTCCGGCTTTTCCTGTCCGAGGTGCCGGGCCAGCCACTCGTCACGGATATTGTGCTTGAAGGCTATTTGAGTTTTCTTTGTTAGGAACCGTGTCTAGAATTGTCTGGCCGATTCCTCTGGCTGCTGGATTACGTGACTTAGGTCATCGGCGTCTGGGGGTCACACATAAGTGCCCTGGAAATTGTCGAGGAATGCGGCTTCCAGGTCCTCCCAACAACTGATTGATCCTATTGGCAAGTTGTTGAGCCAATGCCGAGCTGGTCCTTTAAGCTTGAGTGGGAGGTATTTGATGGCGTGAAAATCGTCGCCATGGGCCATGTGGATATGAAGGAGATAATCCTCGATCCATACCGCAGGGTCTGTTGTGCCATCATATGATTTGATATTTATGGGTTTGAAACCCTCGGGGATTTGATGATCCATTATTTCGTCTGTAAAGCACAGTGGGTGTGCGGCGCCTCTGTACTGGGCGATCTCATGACGTAGCTCCAATGAGCTTTGTCTACTGTGTTCGGCCCTGCCGAATTTGTGGCCGGCGTGACGGTTACCGTCTTGAGCCGTGGGGTGCCCACGCGATCCGTAGATCGATCGTGTTTGCCTTGCCTTGTCCTCCAACATGTCTCGTAAGTCCGGCGCATATTCCCGTGCCTTGGTACAGGGTGCGGCTTGAGTGGAGGGCCGGGAGGCCTCTCTGTTGTGGCCACAAGGTGGCCGTTCGGCCGCATCAACTGCTTCCTCCTCTAATCGTGGTAGCAACTTGCGCTTTGGGTAACTCTTGGAGGGGCATTCGAGTTTATGCTCTTCGGCCGCAAGGACTTCAGTCCATCTGTCAACCAGCAAATCTTGATCAGCTCTGAGCTGTTGCTATTTCTTCTTGAGGCTTCTTGCCGTGGCCATAAGCTTGCGTTGGAAACGCTTTTGCTCAACGGGATCCTCTGGCACGACGAATTCGTCGTCGTCGAGGCTTGCCTCGTCTTCGGAGGGAGGCATATAATTATCGTCCTCGACCTCTCTGTCTGTCGCTCTCTCATGAGGGCTGGTTTCTCCATCCTCCTGTGCAAAACCTTGCTGGAGGGGGTTTTCTTCGGCACTCTCCGGAGTATTATTATCTCCCGTGCTGGAATCACCGTTTTTGTGTTGGCGGGATTTTGAGCGGCGCCGCTGACACCGGCGCTTGGGCTGTTTCTTGGAGGGGTCATCCTCCACTGTTCCATCACCCTCTCCCTCTTTTGGGGTGTCCACCATGTATATGTCATATGACGAGGTGGCTTTCCAGGGCCTAGTAGGCGCTGGTTCTTCGTCATCTCCTTCATTGGCGTCCATACCGTCGATGTCTTCGGAGTCGAAGTCGAGCATGTCGGTTAAGTCGTCGACAGTGGCTACAAAGTGGGTGGTGGGTGGGTTTTGAATTTCTTCATTGTCCGTACCCCAACCTTGCTGACCGTAGTCCGGCCAGGTCTCTCCTGATAAAGAGAGAGACTTCAGTGACTTCAGGATATTGCCGAAAGGCGAGTGCTGAAAGATGTCTGCGGCAGTGAACTCCATGATCGGCGCCCAATCAGATTCGACTGGTAGGGGCACGGAGGGTTCGGAGTCCGGAGAGGAGTCCGGCTCCTTTGAGTCACGAGCCTCGCAGAGTACGGGGCTGGTGTTCGGCTCAATCACCGTTTGGATCGCAGCCCCCGAGGTGGCGTCCAACTGCCCATCCTCGATCGGCGCAGTTGACTCCGAACTAAGGGTCGGAGCCGGTGCGGGTGCGGCCTCCAGGGCACCGTTCGGCGGCAGAGTTAGATCATGCTTGTCATGACAGTGCGGCGCGCTCGGCAGTGGTTCGAATCCGTCGAAGATCAAGTCCCCGCGGATGTTAGTCGTGTAGTTTAAACATCCGAATCTGACCTGACGGCCAGGGGCGTAGCTTTCGATCTGCTCCAGATGGCCAAGTGAATTGGCCCGCAGTGCGAAGCCGCCAAAGACGAAGATCTGTCCGGGGAGGAAGGTCTCACCCTGGACTGCATCGCCATTGATGATCGTAGGAGCCATCGGGCCTGACGGCGACAGCACAGAGGAACTCTCAATGAAAGCACCAATGTCAGTGTCAAAACCGGCGAATCTCGGGTAGGGGGTCCCGAACTGTGCGTCTAGGACGGATGGTAACAGGAGGCAAGGGACACGAAGTTTTACCCAGGTTCGGGCCCTCTCGATGGAGGTAAAACCCTACGTCCTGCTTGATTAATATTGATGATATGGGTAGTACAAGAGTAGATCTACCACGAGATCAGAGAGGCTAAACCCTAGAAGCTAGCCTATGGTATGATTGTTGATGTGTATGTTGTCCTACGGACTAAAACCCTCCGGTTTATATAGACACCAGAGAGGGTTAGGGTTACATAGAGTCGGTTACAATGGTAGGAGATCTGAACATCCATATCGCCAAGCTTGCCTTCCACGCCAAGGAAAGTCCCTTCCGGACACAGGACGGAGTCTTCAATCTTGTATCTTCATAGTCCAGGAGTCCGGCTGAAGGTATAGTTCGGCTATCCGAACACCCCCTAATCCAGGACTCCCTCACCTGCCTTGTTACTCCCACCTAGTAAAATTTTCAGTTGCTACATTATTTCCTCAAACACAACCTCCGCTCAGACAAACACACACAACCCTCGAAACCATTGGTAGGTCGCCGCCATCGCCGGCGCCTCCATCCTCAACATCTGCCTGTGTGCCGGGGAGCTCGAGGAACCAATGGCCAAAAAGAGGTTTATCACAGCCTTTTCACCCGACGCCAGCGAGGTGGCCGCCGAGGTGTCCCCATCGTCCTCCGCCTGCCCGATCCGCCATCGTCTGTCCCCTAATCTGCCCACCACCGTGCCCCTACGCCAGTTCGAGGACATCCCCGCCCTCCCCCGAACCCGGCAGCCGACAAAGTCCTACCTCGGGGTCCGGCAGCGGCGGTGGGGGACGTGGGTCACCGAGATTATAGATCAAGAGACGCACACTCGCCGGTGGCTCGATAGCTTCCACACGGCCGAGCTCGCGGCCATGTAGTACGACCATTGGCAGGTCCACTACCACGGCGCGGCTGCTAGGATCAATTTTCCCTTCAGCACACGTCCGGTCGACCTCGTTCCACCGGAGCCAGGGGTGGTGAGCTCGGCTATGGCGTGGGAGGACTGCGAGGCGTGGGAGCGCCTCAAGGCCGAGGCCGCCGACGAGGCCTACAAGCAAGAGCTCCGTCGGTAGCACCCGGAGCTTGTGGAGGGGGAGTAGGCGATCTTTGTCGGCACGGAGGGCGGCGAGGTTATCGCCCTCTCCTCCGATGACGAGGTCGAAGGCGGCGAGGTTATCGCGCTCTCCTCTGATGACGAGGTCAAAGGCGGCGGCAGCGACGGTGGCGCGGAGGGCGTCGAGGTGGGCCCCGAGGACGAGGAGATCGACATCGACGAGTGGAGGAGTGCCTTCCCCAATGACCCCGATGATGGTACTGGCCCGGACCCGGCTCGCGGCACACCGTACATGACGAGGAAGGATTCACTCGACCTCTACTTCGACCGAAAGTAGTTTAGCTCAGTTTAAATTTATGTTTTACGTTCGGTTATGCAAAACTATCTATGTTTATGTTTGAATGCATGCTTCTTTCGGTTGAACCTGCTTTGAACTTGATCAAATTGAAGTTTACAACCTTAAGTTTAGGGGATCGACTAGAAAAGGCCAAAAATTGTTGGAATGTATATAGATCCACTAAGGGTTTTAGTCCTTTAACTTTTTAAGGATCACCTAGAGATGTCCTTATGACTTGTTTATTTCAATTCTTCACAATGTGATGCTCTATATGTGCAACTATTTGCTGTGCAGTTCAATTCCATCAATAACAGTTTCAACAATACCACTCTCAATTATGATATTTGGTTGCCGTTAAGGATATTACAGTTAACATTCCTTTTCATTTTTCAATTGTTGTTTAGTGACATGCATTGTACTGAATGACTAAATATGCAATCCTAGGCTACATAGAAACAAGGAAGGGTGTTACCTTAATGTTCTGATAATGTCTAGATATACATGTAAAAAAATCTTATATAATGGGATGGATGGAGTGTTGTACTACATCATTTTTCAATTGTTGTTTAGCTTCTAATATTAAGTTGGTGCTTTTAGGTACATATATCATTACCAAAGATCCACACTTCGACCCTTTCTACGTATGGGGGATGAGATATTCATGAACCAGCATCAAGTGAGGAAACTGATAAAGATTGTTATTAAAATGGGTCAAAATATGTCGATTGAACTATGTGTTTACACTTTATGCAAGACAACAGTGAACTGCGGGGTGGTAAGTAAGAACCCTGTAGCCTTCTTTTTACCGCCCGTAATGAGTTGTGTTAGATGACAATATCTGAAGCTTTTTTATTTTGAAGTGGATCCTGAAGCAGTTTACTCAATATTACCTCTCAAAATACATGATTGGCGGCCGGCCATCACAAGGGGTTGGACTAGAGTTCTGCGTGCCGTCTGCATCTAGGAGAGCACAATAGGGCCATTCCGCTTCACCTTGTTCTGCAACTGGAATGTCTGTCGCCTCTTTCTTTACCATTTGTAATAGTACAAGTATAGAACCATGGTACATCATTATTTAATTGGTGCTTATGTAATTCACTACAAAAAAATACACTTCCGTGATGATACGTGTTTGTCACAGTAGGTCGCGTTTTCTGTCATGCATGTACATCCATGACGATTTTATGACAGAATCAAGATAGTCATACCTGTGTTGTCGTAGAAGTGTTCCATGACATTACCAAAATTATCATCACGGAAGTGTCCACTTCCATGACGATAAATCGTGCGTCACAGAAGTGCTTTCATCAAGGGTGACCAACACGTGGCATTCACTGTAACGGAACGTCGTTAAGCTATCAGGTCGGGTTTTGGATCCGATAACCCATTAACAGCCCTGACCAATGGGGATTTTCCACGTGTAAAATCATCATTAGCTAGAGGAGACACGTGTCAGGTCTGCGTTGGCATAGGTGTCACTCATCCAATGGGCGAGACGCGCCTATGATATGTTGACACGTGGACCGGTCCACCAAGTTTAAATGGGCCGGCCCAATTGAAGGCCCACAAGATTTTGCGGACCATAATGGGCCGGCCCAGCTAAAGGCCCATGAGATTTTGCGGACCATAATGGGCTGGCCTACCTAAAGGCCCACAAGATTTTGCGGGCCATAATGGGCCGGCCCAGGTAAAGGCCCACAAGATTTTTGTGTGCCATAATGGGCAGCCCAGGTAAAGGCGCACAAGATTCTTGCAGATCATAATGGGTGTCCCAGCTAAAGGCCCACGAGATTTCGCCGATATTAATGGGCCGGCCCAGCTATAGGACCACAAGATTTTGAGGACCCTAGTAGGCTGGCCCATTAACTGGCTACCATGTTTTGGGCCAAATGCCGGCCCATATTTGATCTGGTCCATTAATGGCCTGCCATGCTTCGGTCCTAATAGTGGCCCATATGAGATCCGGCCCATTAAAAGCCTACCACGTTCTGGGCCAAATTATGGCCCAGATCAGGTCCAGCCCTTTAAGAGGCTTTGGGCTCAATTATCGCCCATATCAGATTTGGCCCGCCAACTGGACACTATGCTTTTGGGTCCACTTGCTAAAGGCCCACTTAGTAATTCGGCCTGGTATTAGTTTTGTCCTGTTAAGGGCCCATTTAACATTTCGACCGTATATTAATTTCGGCCTGTTAAAAGCCCGTCATATAGTTGGGCCTAACTACGGCCCGGTTTGCATCCGGCCTGCTCGCAGCCGATATCTGATTGGGCCAAACAAGGACCGAGACAATTTTGGCCTATTAAAAGCCCATGATTTGATTCACATAATCATGGACTGGGGTTCATTTCGGGCTGCTGCCGGCCCGTGAGCTGTTCGGCACGTTTCAGGCCCAACCTACATCATGATTGCATGACGGCCCGATTATGTACTATAAATTTACGGTTTGGCCGGTTTACTGCGCAGACATGATATATATACAGTAAAATAATTTCAGCATTGTGAATAAGAAAAAACTTAGACTATAAAATAAAGAAATTATGGCATATTACATCCACTGGGCATCAAAGTTCGCCACTATGATAATAAACACAAGCAGACATCAGATTACATACACTGGGCATCAAAGATCGCCACCAGTGCAAATGAACACGCTGACAAAATAATATATAAAACCGACAGCACTTCAATAGAGTTCAAGAAAGGTTAGACCTGCTGGGGAGCTGCAGCACAAGCAGCTGAGCAAGATGATGAGACTGTGCTTGTTCAACACTTATATCTTCATCACTCTGAAAGATAAACAAGCAGACAGATGACAGGTTTTGCACATAAAAGTATCAGTGCTGACAATTCATCACATTTCTTACTGACGAATAAAGTGACACAGTTTAAAATTGCATTAACACAATATGGTATTATTCAGGTTAAGACATGGCAGGAAATGACATTGTGAAGGAGTTTGCAGCTTCACGACACCACTGGATTACATATCAAGAACTCATAAGTATCAATGGTTAGTGTGCTGTCAATTTGTACCATTTCAGATTGGCAAATAAAGAGACGGTTTAAATAATAGTAGAATGATATGACATTGTTCATAGTTAAGACATTGCAGAATATGACATTGTGCTGTAGTGGGTAGGTTCACCACACCACTGGATTACGGATGAAGAACAGAAGCATACATGTAGTGCAAAAGAAGATCACTTGCTCTGTATAGTTTAATTTACATGGTATGAAGAAGGAACCTGGTTGTTCAACTGAAAACTTAAATTGAGAAAGGACAAACTTTTGTTTATGAACTACATAATAAACTTTAAACAAGAAATTTGATGCAAACACCAAAAATAAACAGCTGTTGCAGTCATGCCTAACCAAATATATACAACAAAGTTTGAAGGCTTGAGATGGACAAACTTACATTATTGGTGAAGACAGGCTCTATAAAGGCCTTGTCCATGCTGATGGTGGGGGGGGGGGCAATTCAAGAAGTTTACCACAGAATCTTCTTCAAAAGCATTGCCTTTATTCTACATTCTGTTAAGAGTAAATATAGATGTGATAATATACGAAAAAATGGAGAATATTTAAGATAAGATGAACAGTGATGCTACATAACCATGTAGCTATAAATGTAAGTGCGGCGGTACAGGCAAAAGGTACAGCCAAGAGCAATGCACAGCTAAACTTCTTCAGTACCAACCTTATGGTAAGAGTAAATATAGATCTGATGTGCAAAAAATGGAGGGCAAAGGAAAATAAGATGTAGAGTGATGGTACATGAACAACTACATGTCATTATAAGTACACTAATAAAGGACAGCATGTACTTACAAGAACAATGCAGACCTAAAAAAACATTGGCATTGGATATATTCTACACTAATGTAACCATTCATACAGATCAGATAATTTGGAGCGAACAATTGATAAGCAAGCTATCATGCATACTGCTGTCACATAATGAACCAGGTATGTATGCAAGTACAGTGATACAGGACAACAGGTACTAACAAGAGCAAAGCAGCGGGCAGCATATTTGCGATATCCTGTCGTTCTTGTCAAACCAGAATTCTTCTTCGAGCTGATTTCCTGCAAAAAAGATCCACAAGGCACATGTGGAAAAGTAGAAGTTCAAATTGTCATGTGATTTCATAGACAGTACCTCATCCTGGGAACGAGACCAGTGCATAACAAGGTGTTTCCATTCAATGTCTTCTAAATTTAGCACAGGAGACTTCACCGGAAATTCGTTTATAGACTTGCCATCAGTGTGATTTCCTCAGGTAACACCGATACTGCTGCAATGCTTCCTTGAAAAGCACAAGCAAGCTTTGCTCGTCATGACTATCCAGATTGACCCTCGCCTAGTTACAACAATGTAATGTAAATCAGTAATGTGTTCAATCAGCAGAAAATAGGAAAATAATAACCATGAATAATAGCACTTACACGTAAGTTGGACAGGAAGATGTGAAAATGGTGTTTGTCTTCACAATAATGTTCCCATGATGGGAATATATGCACGTAGTCCCTAACAACATTTAAAGCATTGTCTTTTAAACTAGGAATAAATGGAATGGGGTTCCAATCTGTAGGAATTGGCCGTCTCTGCAGTTGGGATAGGTCTTCGGCCGGTGGACTTGCTGTACTTTTTGCTGGAGTGGGATTTTTCTGTGGTACAGCTGGTGCTATGGCAAATGAAATTGGTATACCTTTTGCTGGAGTGCAGGTCCTGTGTGGTGGGGCTAGTGGTGTGGCCAGTGAAGTATGGGTACAGTCTGCTAGAGTCGGTCCTACGTTTTGTGTCACTGGTTGTACAACCAATATAAGTGGGGTGCTGTCTGATTTCTCCGGCACCACCACGTTTTTCAAGGACTTTGCTGGTGCTCCTTCAGGTTCGGCAATCACCGTCTTCCTTTTTGATGTCTGATGCACAAGACCAGCATTTGAGTGGAAAAACATGGTATGATGACAGATGGAATATGTATTGATAATGGATGGGCATGGCATCTCGACATATATGATGAGTAAACTAAGCAGATGGCGGTGCAACAAAGTAGAAGAAATGCAAGACAACATATGCAAGATACCCGCAATCAATAAAACATTGCCAAATTAGAATAGGCACCTTGATGGGTGAACAGGACAGGCCATCTGCCTTTGACTCCTCGAGGTTAGAATAGTCATTAGGATCATATTCTGAACAAGAATCAACAGGTGGGGAGCGTATGAGTTTCATTGCATCCAGAATAGCACTCAATGCCTTGGTGCCAATTTTGTAAGTCATTGCAGTGTTTAGCTTCAAGAGTGGACTGCTGCTAGTGCGACACAAAGCAGCTACACAGATCATAGTGTAGATATAACGGGAAAACCTTAAGCATCAGAGTAAAATCAGCAAAGTGGAACTTGCTGGAATATATGTGCTAGTATTGCCGGTACGGCTAGAAAGACTTCGGATACCAGCTCTCTTTAAGTGAAGGTGCGGTACTGTTAATATCAGTGTAACTCTCAAAGGCGACACAGCTCCCCGCATTTCCTTGCTATTCTTATAGGATTCGAGTGGGCAGGCCACTACAAATCCTATTCCTATGTTTACAAGATCCTACGAATAAAAGAGGCTCAAAGTGTCCATCACAACCGACCGTATAGACCTCTACACTGCAAATGTCCCTGCTCATCTTCAGTACAAGGAACATATTGTACTACTATCATACTCCCTCCGTTCCAAAATATAAGTCTTGGTGGAGATTTCCACTATGGATCACATACAGATGTATCCAGATACATTTTAGAGTGTAGATTCACTCATTTTGCTCCATATGTAGTCCATGGTGGAATATATACAAAGACTTGTATTTAGGAACGGAGAGAGTACATATTAAAGAAGAACGGAAGAGGAACATGGTAAAGAAGAGCAAGCGGATTTTGGATAATAAAATGTTGGTTGCGCAGTGCCCACACATGATGAACCAGAGCGCATTAAGAATGCAACTCCCAGCTGTCTCTCGACCATTTCAGGCGGTTGGATGAAGATCCTACGTCTCCTAACCCTTCTTCTTCCTCGTCTCTGATTCTTCCCATACAGAACACCGCACGGGCCGCCGGCCGGACCACCGGACCCCACCGCATGTGTTCCTCCGCCACCCCCACCCCCGCCCCAACCCCCACCCGCATCGAGTTTTCTTCGTTCGGCGAGGCCCCACAACCACCCGAGCCCCTTCGACCACACCAGCAAACTCCGGCGAGCTCTGAAAAATTGACTGACCCAATTTTGAATTTTAGTCTACTGTGATTTAACTAGTGTGGAATATAAAAGGGGAAAACCATAAGCATTGGGAGTATAGTGTTGAGCGTGCCATGGCGGATCTGAAGGTGCAAACCGGACAAAGGCAACTTCGCAACCAAGACAAGAAATCAGAGTAAAGCACTGGCGATCTATTTTCTTGCTGCGATAAATAAGTTGAGCAGATACGAAAGAGTACCGCCTCTAGTGCGGCGCCGTGTACGCATTTGCTGAGAATTTGACGGTGTTGCGGTACCGATGGCTGTCGACGGCGTGGAAGAAGATCTAGGAGGGTAGACGGTGGCGGTGGGGTGCGGTGGACGAGACGGTCGTAGGAGCGGCGCCGGCAAGGTGGACGACGGCGGGGATGAAGCGAGAGGACTGGATGCAAGGATCCCGGTCCGAAGCCGAGGATGAGAGAGGTCGATCTCTTGTAATGGACGGCGGCATCGGGGTATCAGCTTCAACATGGTGGAGGAGGACAGCGGTGGATGGGGTGGCGGACGGCGGTAGACGGAGGAGGGTGGGGTGGAGAGAGTGTTTTGGCGCCCACGGAGTACGAATGGGGAAAAGGGAGGTAGAGAGGAAGGGGAACCATGTACTCAGGGCGCGCTTGTCTCAAATGCGAGGAAATTTACAAACTTAGCCCCCGTTTCAAATTTCTACGACATCACAGCAACATTAGTCGGTTGGGGATAGGACTGTAATCTTACATACACCGAATATTTGCCGACGAGAGTTTGTTTTTGGCACCCACCGTGTATGAATATGAATCGGGGAGGGAGTCGATTTCGGCCGAGGACACACTGTGTTTTGGTGCCCGCCGTGTATGAATCTGGGTGAGAGGCGGTTACGTCACATTTGGGTGAAATTACAAACCTACCCCTATAGAAACCTATAGAAATCCAGCAGATAGGCTTTGCGTGGCAGGGATAGGCAGTAGTGATTTCCATCTCACAGATTTTGGTTTCAGGCGGTTACTGCGACTTTCCCCGCTTCGTTCAAATTTTGCAGAATGCATGTTTACCATGCCAACTCAATTCGACTCCCGTTTGTATTCTATTTTTTTTGGGAGGGATCCATTTTCAATTGGAATTACATTCTATATACATCATTTTTTATATATACTTTCAAAAGCACGACAAAGAATTCTGCTCCTTTATATGTATAATATGATTTACAAATACAACGATCTCGAAATCTTAAGGTTGAATTCGAAATTTTTTAACCAAATTATGTTCTACTAAAATGTATGGATCAGTAATATCTACATATTAAATAACATAGATGTGCTTGAATTCATATGACTATGCATGTTTGATAGATCAATTTTGGTTCGAGTATGGATTACATGTATCATCATCTCGAATTCAAATATTTGAATCCCTTTTTTGTTCACTCCTTTCACGCCCATCTATCTCGCATGCATGCTCCTCCACTCTTCCTCTCTCTCACACACCCAAGGGCTTTTTGCAACAACTAGCAAGATGCCCATGCGTTGCACGGAACATCAAGATGCATTTGTATGAGTATTTTATCTTGTGGGGGAAAAGGATGAACGAGGGAAGGCCTTTTTGCAAATGTGGAGAGGGGTGTGGGTATCTTTTTGCAAAATTGCCATAGTTCCCTTCCTATTCGTCAGATATAGATCGGACGACCTATATTGCAGCATGGCAGGCACACGATCATCACCGACAATGCTTTTTATAAGAGTAGGGATTGTTGGATTTCGGGTTCTGGCAGACCCTTGAGGTTCGAACACTGGAGTGCGCGCGGAGATTTCGCCTCCTGCCTACCTGCACTCCTCCACCTTGCTAGGATCTAAACTAAGGAAAGAACAACACAAGAGACGCAGGGTTTATACTGGTTTGGGCCACCGTTGTGGTGTAATACCCTACTCCAGTGCATGGTGTGGTCGATTGCCTCTTGGGCTGATGATGATGAACAATACAAGGAAGAACAGCCTCGCGAGGGTCTGTTCTTGGCTGGGGCGGTGAACTGCTGGGAGCATTTCAGTCGCCTTTCTCTCTCTCTCTCTCTCTTTCTGATCGAACCCCCTCTCTTTCCTTCTAACCTCTCAGCCCCCTTTGCTCTGTGGGTGGCTGGTCCTATTTATAGAGGCCCTGGTCCTCTTCCCAAATATCGAGCGGGAAGGGAGCCAACAATGGCGGGCTAATTTGAAGGGGGACAGCTAGTATTAACTATCCTGACAAAAGTAGTCTTCGCCTGCGCAAAGCTCTGGTGATGACGCCGTCTTGGGCTCCACGGTGACCTCCGTCTCGTAGTCCTCCTGGTCTTGGTCTCGTTGCACCGAAATGGCAACCTTTGCCTGATGCCTCGGTACTCCGCGGCTGTGCTTGCCCCCTTTGCACCAAAGAGGAAGGGAGGACACTGCGCGGGCTGGCACCCGCCTGGCGCGCCCGGTCGTCATGGCTTGCGTCAAGGGCACCTCATGAGGTACCCCGCCTTGATCTCTCCACCTCCTCGTGAGCCAGCCTGACGAGGCCGCGCCTGAGGAAGCTCCGCGTCGTCCGCCCTGCGAGGCTTAGCCCCTCGCGAGGGTCTTGGGTTTGTGTTGGTGAAGATGGGCCGCGCTGGGCCCCCCTTTGAGCCATGCCGTAGGCCGCAGGCAGGCAAGTCTGGGGACCCCCGTTCCCAAAACACCGACAGTAGTCCCCGGGCCCAAGGCGCGCACGGACTTGGCCGTGCAGGGAGGCGGAAGGGCAAGAGAGAAGCGCCGCGGGCCCTAACAGCCTGCGGCCTTGGGCGCCGCGTGGCGGTTGATTGGACGTGGGCGCCCTAGCAACCGCGCGAGTTGATAAAGGAGCGGCATCCACGTAGGCTTTGCTTCTTGCTTTCCCCGGTTGCTGCTCAGATCCCCTTTCTTGCACCTCTCCTTCCTTCCTCCAAAATTTCCAGATCCACTCCGACCGTGTGCCCTAGGAAGCCATGGCGCCTCGTCAGCCCCCGGTCGTGGCTTGGTACTCGTCTGCCCTGGACCCGCCGAACGTGTCGGAGGCGAGCCTCGCCCGGTTGCGCCGGATGGCGACGGTGCGGGGCATCAACAGGGCGAAGGTGTTTAAAGCCGGCTTCGCCACCCTTGAGGGTCAAGGGAGCACCTTCTATCCGCTCTTCTTAAGTGCCATTGCTGCTGGCCTAGTGCCTCCCTTCTCCAAGTTCTTCTTCTCTGTCCTCCGCCACTATAAGCTACAAGCCCTGCATCTCCACCCCAACTCCGTCCTTCTCCTGGCAATCTTCGCCTATTACTGCGAGGCTCACGTAGGGGTGCAGCCCTCAGTGGCCTTGCTGCGCCACTACTTCTACCTCCGGACCTCTCGTGGTACTGCTTCCATGTGCGCGAGCTTCGTCGCGTACGGTGGTGCCATTGCCATTTCGAACCCCGGGAAAAGGATTGAGGGCTTCAGGAGCAAGTGGGTCTTGGTGGATGCTGGGCGCATCCACCCTCGGCTGATCTTGCCCACGGAGCAGCCCACGAGCTCTAGCGATTGGGGTCGAGCGGAGCTCACGGACCCCCGCGCGAAGCTGATTTTGGGGAAGATGGACGCGGATCTGAGGCCGGCCAACATGGCGGCGGCGAAGCTGACCGGCGCGTCACTGCTGAGGGAATTCCTGGAGCACCAGCTGGCTCCGCTTCGGCAGTACTCACATCCGATGTGGAGGCCCCGCCCGAGCCCCACGGCCTTAGCCGACGGAGATCTGGCTGCTGTCCTCCAATCTCTGGTCGGGGGCGATGTGGCGAGGTTGGCGGGCGCTCCCACGCCCTTGTTCCTCCGCGACGACTGGGAGCAGGTAGTGGAGTCCATGCCCGTCTTCAACGGGGATGGGCCCATGCCCATGGAAACTCCCGAGGAACCGGTGGACGTGCCCTCCGACGACTCCAGCGAAGAGGAGGAAGGAGGGGAGCGGGGAAAAGGGCCTGACTCCGAGGCGACTGACGGAGAGTCGAGGGCTCCCCTCCCCCGGCACAGGTCCCACGTTCTCCGCATCTCTCCGAGTGATGACGGCGAGGATGACGACGAAGACGACGACAAGGACAACGACGAGCAGGATGGCGGGAGCTCGCCCCCGATCCCGAAGAAGGACAGGACCGGGCTGATCTCCCGCAGGTCTGCCCCGGCCCTGGGGCGGACCGCAGACGCACCTTCCGCCTCCAAGCTTCCCGAGGTTGACCCTTCCAGCCATCTTTCAGGCTTCAAATTTGGCCGGAGGCCGCTTGAGCTCACTGGCGACGACCCGTAAGTATTCGATTCTTGTCTTTATTTCTTGCTCTGCTTCTGAGGCTTGACGTCCGCATTTCTTGGATAGGCTGGCGCCCGCAACAAAGAAGCCGAAGGGGGCTCCCGAGGTTCCACCCATGGCAGCGTCTCTGCCTGCGAAGGAGGGTGACCGCGACGCACATGCTTCTCCTGCCCGGTCGTCCTCGCGAGGCCTGGCTGAGCCGGCTGGGGCGAGCTCAGCCCTCACGGCCCAAGTGGCTCCCGAGGTGCTCTTGCCTGCCGCCGCCACTTCAGCTGTCAGGGCGCGGCAGACTCCGCCTCAGGATGCTGTGGCCGCGCTACCGTCTTCTCCTCCTACTCCACCAGCTGTTGTCTCTCCGACTCCTTCTGCTGTTCTGGATCGTGCCGTTGCTGAGCTGGACCGACTGCGTCAGGATCTTCTTGGCACCGACCCCCGCTTGGTGGCCGGGCGCTTGGAGCTGGCTTCAGGATGGGTTCGCTCCGATGCTTCGATTCGAGCGGCGCTGGTCCAGGCCTCGACGGCATGCGACGAGGAGAAGCAGGCTGTCCTTGAGGCGAAGGCTGCTCGGGACGCAGCCCTGGGGGAGGTGGTCAACGTCCGTGGACGTTGCAAGGCGCTGGAGGGCGAACTGCAAGATTTGCGGGACCAGCTCGCGAACGAGGTTCGCCTTCGCCAAGAGCAGGAAGAAGGCATGAAGGCTCGCGAGGCGGGTCTCAAGGAGAAGGAGGTCAAGCTCAAGAAACGCCGCGCCCGCCTAGGCGCACTAGAGTAGGAGTTGGGGGCGAGGAAGGCCAAGCTGGACGACGAGGCCCTGGTTCTTGCCGAGGACCGCGTGACCTTCACGGAGATGGAGGCGAGGGCTCGCTCCTCACTGAGGACGCTTGACGACAGCATCCTGGAGAGCCCACTGGCTGGCGCCGAGGACGGCCCCGCCAAGCTGCTTCCCTTCCTGGTTCATGCTCTTGAAGATGTCGCCCTTGGCCTTGGCCCCGCGGCCGAGGCCGAGGCGCATGTCCTGTCTTCTGCAGCAATGACGCGGGTCCTCACCCACATCTACCTTCGCGATCCCGGTGTCGACCTCGACAGCCTGCTAGAGCCAGTGAGCGGCGAGCGTGCCGCTGCCGCTGCCGAGGCCGTGAAGGGTCGCGCAGAGGCCCTGTTGGGGAAGTTCCGGGCCTTCAGCACCAAGCTGAAGCAAGGCGCTGCCGACCCCACCGCTCCGTGAGGCATACTCAATCCACGCTGCTCCATCGCCGACAAGTGACTCCGTCGCGGCTCCTGTCCTGCCTTTAATTCCTGCACATGTATCATGCCTCGGGGAGGCGTTTAAACTTGCGTTTGGCATCGAGATAACAGTGTGGACTATAATATTTTCTTTTGAACTTCTTGAAATTTGTGCCTTTCCTTCCTACTTGCTTATGTTCTACGCCGGCAGAGCCCGGCCCCGCGCATGCCTCACCCAGCGTTGGTCCCGACCGGAAACCAGGACGGGGCCAAGGAGTGAGGGGCCACGTGACAAGTTAGGCTCCTAAGTCGCGATGCTCAGGAGTCCCCCTTGGCGCACGAACAGCAAGTAGGGAGGTGTGATGCGGGTGGATCTACCGTTCTACGTCTGCAGAGCCCAGCCGCGCCGTACCTCACCCAGCGTTGGTCCCGACCGGAAACCAGGACGGGGCCATGGAGTGAGGGGCTACGTGACCAGTTAGGCTCTTGAGTCGCGATGCTCAGGAGTCCCCCTTGACGCTCAAACGGCCTTCGTACCTTTGCTCCGCTCGGGTAGAGACGCGTGACGAACCAGGCCCGGGGGGACCTGGCTGGGCGGCGTGCGTCTGGGTGTGACCCAGGCACAGCCCCCGTGCCCAGCCCCCTCGCGCGACACTCCTGAGGGGAGGCGTTACGATGAGGCTAGACACTGAGCTATGGGCTCCCTGAGGTTGGTGCGGCCCGCGGGCCACCCTCAGTTGTTTGTCACCAGCGCGGAGCATAGCGCTACCGTATGTGTACGGGCATAGCCGCTCCTCGGCAGTGTCGTCAGCCAGCACGGAGCATGGTGCTTCCACTGGTACGTGGGAGGGGGCCCCCCTCCGGGAGGAGCCCTACCCTGACACGTGGCTGGCACGGTAGGGCCTGGCGAGGTGTATCTGGGCACCCGTGAGCCAGCGCGGGACTCATGGGGCCCTACCTCTAGGCAGGTTGTGCCTGGCACTAGGCCTTATCTTGTGATGTGTCCCTGCAAATTTGGTTAGATGTCGGCACTCTACGTCCTCGGGTCCCGGCCCTCGAGCTGGTCTCAGCCGTCGCTGGTATGCCAGGTCGCGATGCCATGGACAAGGCCAGAGGGTGAGGGCTGGAGATCCAGTAAGAGCCCTGAGTCGCGATGCTCAGGTACCCCCCCTTTAACGTGCAAGTGGTCGGCATGGAGAAGAAGAGGTGCCGTGGACCGGCATCAAATAATCAAGCATGGTGGGTCTAATGCATGATCGAAAATAAATGCAAATGGGCTACATGCCGCTGGGCCTGGCCCGAGCGGCTTGGGGATCATGCAGCCCGAGGGGCGCCCCCAACAGGGTAAGCTAACAACATGGAATAAAAAGGGATACACGCCGCAAGGACGGACCCACGCGGCCTGGGAATAATGCAGCCCTGGGGGGGGTGCTCCCAGCTGGAAATAAAACCCGAAAGATGTCACCTGATGATGTTGAGGACGAAGGAGCGTTGGTGTAGCAGGCTCGGTGGGCTGCGGGAGCCGATCCTGACGTGCCCTAGGCCCAGGGGCCTCAGGAGGCTCCGGAGGCGCTGGCGGCTCCTCACGGGCCATCTCCATCCCTGTCAGGGCTGCGGAACGACTGGCCTCTCGTGCCCCCGTGATGCCCCTCATGAGGCGCTGGTACGTGTCAGCCGCGTTCGGCAAGCCGTAAGGCATGCGAACGTAGCTGTGGGGTGGGCCTCCGCAGCGCCCCACTCACGAGGGCCAGAGGCGCTCCAGAGGCGACTCGGTTGAGCCCTGGTATGTCGATGCAGACGCGCAGCCCACCATCCTCGCCTGGATGGGGAGCCACTGCTGGTAGGCGGCGGCTGCCTTTCATGACTCTTGACTCCTGTAGTTCCGGAATGGCCTTGCTGACGAACTCCTGAGGTTCTGGGTCTCCTTGCCTTGCTCCTTCTTGAGGGAAACGTGCTTCAAAACACGCCTCCATTTGGTGCCCAAGCGCCTCCCTCGTGACCCTGGCTAGGTCGGTGGCCCTCCAGGGGAGAGCCCCCGAGCCCTGCCTGAGGAGGGCACCGGGCGCGCTTTCCTATGCAATGGAAGGAGGTTCCCCCTGGGCTGGCGCGGGCCCAGAGGGGCCTGCCTCCTGAGTGGTCGGGCCGGACGATGTCTTCTTCTTCTTAGGGGCGGTCTCGGGAGGCCTCCTGCTTCCACGATCCGGGTCTTCCAGTGACGCGGCCTGAAAGGCTCGTTCTAGGGAACACACCGCATCCTTCTCTTCACATGGCACCGTGATGACTCCGCCACTTCCTGGCATCTTGAGGACGTTGTAGCCGTGGTGAGTTACATCCATGAAGTTGGCCAGCGCTGGGTACCCAAGGATGGCGTTGTACGACAGGCGAATGTGAGCGACGTCGAAGTCGATAAGCTTGGTGCGGTAGTTGTCGCGTGCCCCGAAGGTGACAGGGAGGCGGACCTGCCCAATCGGGACCGTGGAGCCGTCGGTGATACCGGAGAAAGGCTTGGTTGGCTGAAGCTGGCTGTAGGGCACTTGGAGGTTGTTGAATGTTTCCACGGACAGGACGTTGAGCCCTGCCCCGCCATCGATGAGGGTCTTGGTGACCACCACATTGCTGATGATTAGGGAACAAAGCATCGGGAGAACTCCGGCTGTAGCCGCACACTTGAGCTGATCTGCTGAGCTGAACGTGATGGCGCACGCCGACCACCTGAGAGGGCGCGTGGCTTCGAGCCTGGGGAGGACCGCGTTCACTTCGAGGGCGAACTGCTTGAAGATGCGCTGAGAGGCTGGGGTTTGTGCCCCGCCCAGGATGCAGGCGATCGCGCGCGGCTCCTGGAAGCCCCCAGCCCCCTCGTCCTGGTGGCGGTCCTCGTTTCTCCTTGGCTGCGGCGGCAGCGGTGGGAGGCCTGCGTTGCCTTGCGGGCGATCCTCGCGAGGCTGATCCCTCCAGACTCCCTCGCGAGGCTGATCCCTCCAGCCTCCCTCGCGAGGCGGGTCTTGCCAGCGATCCTCACGAGGTTGATCGCGCCACCCTTGGCGCGGGCCACGGTCTTCCCAACGTCCTGCGTTCCTTCCTCCTCCTCGGTCGTAGAACCGGTCACTGCGGTCAGGGCGACGGCCGATCCTTCCTTCTCGCACGGCTCTGAGCTCTTGACATTCGTTGGTGTTGTGGGTGTGGAGGTCATGGTACACATAGTACCGGCTGCCCTTGGAAGGTTCGGGCTGATCTCTGCCCCGCTTGGTGTCTGGTTCTACCACGAGCACGGCAGCCCCCTTGCGCTTCACATCCTTGGCCTTGGGCTTCTTCTCTTCTGGGTCCGCGGCAGGCAGCTCGAGGAGGGAGAGACGCCCTTCCTCGACCCTGGCGCACTTGGTTGCCAGGTTGAAGAGTTCCAAGGAAGTGCATAGGTCTTCATGCATCGCCAGCTCCTCCTTCATCTTGACGTCGCGCACGCCGTCGGAGAAGGCCAAGATGATGGCCTCCTCAATCACCTTGGGAATCTTGAGGCGCGCGTTGTTGAAGCGCTGGATGTACTTCTGCAGGGTCTCCCCGGGCTGTTGCTTGATGCGGCGCATGTCGCTCACGGCAGGTGGCCGGTCGCGAGTGCCTTGGAAGTTGGCGATGAAACGGGTGCGCATCTCGTCCAAGGAGGAGATTGTGCTTGGAGCCAGGTTCAGGAGCCAGGTGCGGGCCCCATCCTTCAGTGCCATGGGGAACCAGTTCGCCATGACCTTCTCGTCTCTGTTGGCAGCTTCGATGCCCAGCTCGTAGAGCTCGAGGAACTCCACAGGGTCAGCCGTGCCGTCGTAGCGAGGAGGCAAGTCTGGCTTGAACTTGCCGGGCCACGTGACGTTGCGTAGCTCGGTGGTGAAGGCGCGCCAGCCCGCTGTGGCCACGGGAGGCCTTGGATGATGGGGAACTTGGTCTTGCATGTCCCCACGCGCTGTAGCTGGGAGCAGTGCGGGGTCTTAACGCGCGGGAGCAGGAGCATGGTCATGATGTGCTGGAGCAGGGAGCGCCCGGGCAGCTTCCTGCGGGCGAGGGACTTCTTGACAGCTCTGCTCTTGCTGCGCTGGCGCCTGACAGAGCAGGTTCCGCCTAGGGGCCACGCGCCTTGGAGCCATGGCGCCTTCCTAAGGAGGAGGCAGCCGGGGCGCCGCCGGAGCTTCATTGCCCGCGCGGGGCGGGGTGCGGTGCAGCGGAACGGACGGCGCAGGAGAGCCCCCTGCGGCGCGGACCAGCTCGGCGACGCGGTCGAGCCATTCTTCATAGACGTCGTTGACGGACGGTAGCGCATGAGCTCGTTCGCCGCGATGAGTGCAGCCCGAGCATCCATGGGCGCACGGAGCGCGCGGGACGAAGAACCAGCTGGGGTGAGCGAGGGAGTTGCGGTGCGGCCGTCTTGCCGCACGGACGGATGCTGGGACGATGCTTGCTGCTCGTCCCCCGACGGGCCGTTGGCGGCGTTGATGGCAGGTGACGGGGAATGGCGAGGACGCCCGCCGACAGGGGCCGTCTGGGCGACGCGGGAAGCGAGTGCGGCCCGGCGCTCAGCGCGGGCCCGACGAGCGTCAGACATGGGCGTGATGGTCGGAGCAGAACGGGGTGGTGGAAGACGAATCCCGGCGCACCCCTACCTGGCACACCAAATGTCGGATTTCGGGTTCCGGCAGACCATTGAGGTTCGAACACTGGGGTGCGTGCGGAGATTTCGCCTCCTGCCTACCTGCACTCCTCCACCTTGCTAGGATCTAAACTAAGGAAAGAACAACACAAGAGACGCAGGGTTTATACTGGTTCGGGCCACCGTTGTGGTGTAATACCCTACTCCAGTGCGTGGTGTGGTGGATTGCCTCTTGGGCTGATGATGATGAACAATACAAGGAAGAACAGCCTCGCGAGGGTCTGTTCTTGGCTGGGGCGATGAACTGCTGGGAGGAGTTCAGTCGCCTTTCTCTCCCTCTCTTTCTGATCGAACCCCCTCTCTTTCGTTCTAACCTCTCAGCCCCCTTTGCTCTGTGGGTGGTTGGTCCTATTTATAGAGGCCCTGGTCCTCTTCCCAAATATCGAGCGGGAAGGGAGCCAACAATGGCGGGCTAATTTGAAGGGGGACAACTAGTATCAACTATCCTAACAAAAGTAGTCTTCGCCTGCGCAAAGCTCTGGTGATGACGCCGTCTTGGGCTCCACGGTGACCTCAATCTCGTAGTCCTCCTGGTCTTGGTCTCGTTGCACCGAAATGGCAACCTTTGCCTGATGCCTCGGTACTCCGCGGCTGCGCTTGCCCCCTTTGCACCAAAGAGGAAGGGAGGACACTACGCGGGCTGGCACCCGCCTGGCGCCCCCGGTCGTCATGGCTTGCGTCACAGGCACCTCGTGAGGTACCCCGCCTTGATCTCTCCGCCTCCTCGTGAGCCAGCCTGACGAGGCCGCGCCTGCGGAAGCTCCGCGTCGTCCGCCCCGCGAGGCTTGGCCCCTCGCGAGGGTCTTGGGTTTGTGTTGGTGAAGATGGGCTGCGCTGGGCCCCCCTTTGAGCCACGCCGCAGGCCGCAGGCAGGCAAGTCTGGGGACCCCCGTTCCCAGAACACCGACAGGGATAAAAAATAGAGTTGGTGATGATGGTGGGCCTGCCATCCTGCAATGTAAGTCGTCCGATTTATATCTGACGGATAGGAAGGAAAATATGGGAATTTACCCGCACTCTTCACCACATTTGCAGATAAGGCCTTCCCTCATTCATACTTTTTTCCCACAAGATCTTGATGTTCCGTGCAACGCACGGGCATCTTGCTAGTAAGAGTAGAAATTAGAGTGAAACCAATAACATTGCTCCCTTATCTCATCAAAACCGCCAAAGGAATATATTTTGAGTGAAACATAACATATTTTTAGTGATATACGTATTTCAAAACTAGACTTTTTTTCTATCAAATCGGTGAATATGTATTAATCTACTTTTATCGTGTGGCAACGCATTGGCACATTGCTAGTAGTTATTATAATTTTTTAGACACCAGACAAACCGTGGAGTACATATACGAAGAGAAGAGGCGCACGCACGCAGTCGGCCTCTCGCTGTCTCGCACACACGAGTGTTACGTAAAGGCAACGTTAACAAATAAACCCCAAAACCCTAGGTGCACGATTGCTGCATTCGCGGGTACCGGGTACGTGGTGGAGCACCTTCGTAGGAATAGTCAGCTCGCATGATGATTTGATCGTAGGAGTTGATGGTCGGGACCACAGGTGAACAACTTGTAGCGCGGTGGCTCGCCAGTTGCCACAGATCGAGTAGCCACGTTTAAAATATCTTTTTTAGCGGGGTTAAGAGTTCCGATTTTCAATGGCGCGTTATAAGTAGTAAGTAGTTTTCAGAACGATTGGTATCGAGCGAAAATGGAATTCATAGTACTACGTACCTCCTTGGCGTATGGTTGTATGATTTTTTTGCGATGGTGGTTGTATGGGTTTATGTTGCGAGATGTTGAACCTGGTAGTTCTAGGGCAAATACTATGGTTTAGATTTAGATGCTGGTTTTCAGTAATGAAAATCAGAAAGGGGAAACCCTTCTTTGATTAAAAAACTACTACCTCCATTCTGGTTTACTAGTCCCCATCGTACTTTGGGTCAAAGTTTGTCCACGAATTTTACTTGTAAAATGTGAACGGAAAACGAGATTTTGTTATACCCAAACAAAAAAGGACCGGAGGGAGTGATTGCTCTGACACGGACGCGACCTCTCATAGCGCAGGCATTGAACCGGCGCGCCGGCCAAGAGGGCCGCACTCGCTGCAGGCCCGACTGAGCATGCCTCCTCGCCACGTGCAACCAGCTTAAGACTGCCCCGCATGCCTTCATTGGATCCATGCGTGTGCCGGCAACACGTCCTTCCGCGAGCCGGCAGGCATTTTAGAACACAAAAATGACTAAAATATAATTAATTTACGTGTGGTCTTGACTTGCTGTGCTCGCACTGGTAGTAGGAACTAGTAGAGGATTTTATTTATTTATAACTCTCCTCACATTTTTTTGGCTTTGAAGTGAATCATGGTTTTGGACATTACGTATGAATGTGCAGATATCTGTGAACATGAGTTTGATGTGGAAGTTGAACTTGGAATGTCGGGCTTGCAATTGAACTATACCATGTCCAATGCTTCGTCTGTTATTGTTTGGAAAGTAATTGTTGTTATTACATGACCCAAAAAAACATTTTGTGCCACATCAGTAGATGCACGGACATCACAACAGGCATGCTGACTAGATAAACATTTGAACCTAGCTATTATGAAGGAAATTTTGTATTGACAACAGTTTTAGATAGCAGGAGACGCCTAGCCTGCTCTGCCTCTGCTAGCTTATTTGTGGCTTCTTCCATCTCTTCTATGGCTTGGGTGAAGAGAGCATCTGATTGCTCTTTTCGCTTCTTCAGGAACTCAGCTACATTCTCAAGGGCTGCTACACGCTTTCTTTCAGCCTTTACTAATGCCACGAGGACATGAACAGCTGACGACTCCACCTGGCTTGTGTGTAATCCAGCATCATCTGGGAATTTGCACCTTGTGTCTAATCCAGCATCATTAGGGAACCGGCACCTTTTGTGTAATCCAGCCTCATTTTGGAAACATGATCTCGAGGTTGACTGTACTTCCCTCATCGCAGGAACTGCATCCTGACATGAAGTTACTTCTTTTTTAGATCAATACTCAAAGCAACCTAGATCCATTTAGTAGAAGCCAGATAAACAAAACTCGAAGAAGTGAATTCAAAAGGAAAAAAATAAAAATAGACTACAAGGTGAGAACACCCACTTCCTACATCAAGCTAAAAACGAAAGCATTAGGACGATTGAGACTCTTCTTATTACACATCGAAGAACACCACACTTAAGAGAAACAGAAACTACAACATATACACATCGAAGAACACGAGGCTACACGAAAGTAATTGAAAGGGTGTTACTTACCAAAGCTCATTTTACAGGTTCGGTGCAACTCCTCTTTAACTTGCCACGCTCCTTGAAGATGTCCCGAATATCCCGTGTTTGGTCTTCATTGCTCCTCTGCATGTTCGCACTCGTTCTTTTAAAATCTCAACATGGCAAGAAAAATATACTACTAGTAATACTCACGCATCTTGTGGGCAATATTAAAGCACTCGTCTGCCATGTTAGAGCATCTCCAACAGAATCGCAACGCGCGGCGCTTTAAAAATCTCAACATGCTATCTCTACTCTCTTCTCTACTGTTATATTTATTTAATATTTAATATTTATCTCTACTTCCTTTACTGTATACTTTTTTTCTCTATAATTTTTTCTTCCAATATAGGCCGTCCGATTTATATCTGACAGATAGGATGGAAACAAATGGGGATTTTGCAAAAATATACCCATACCCCTCTCCAGATTTGCAAATAAGGCCTTCCCTCATTCATCCTTTTCTCCCACAAGATAAACTACTCATAGAAATGCATCTTGATGCGTGCAACGCATGGGCATCTTGCTAGTTCTAAAAACCTTTCCATCATTTGCCGCACTACTGGTTGCAGATGAAAAACCTACCCAAGCACAACGCAATACAGGAGCGACGCACAATTACAAGTTGATATTCTGTTGGACAATGGAGGCTATAACCAATTACTTTTACGGGAACAATAGCACCCAGGAAATTTGAAGGGTAGGTATGAACAAAATTGGAACTGCACATGTATTGCTAAGTGATTCAATACACACATTACCAATCGAGGAGGAGAACGATGGTCGTGGCGGCCTCTGTGAGTCATGGTCGGCAACGAGAGTCAGTTCATTGTCCACGACGGTGGTACTTCTGCGCTTGGCGTCGGCTTCCGAGAAGCAGATCCGAGACCGTGGAAGACGATGCTGGGGAAGAGGCTCCATGTACGACGACAACGGTGGACCGGCTCCAATTCGGCTTACGAGGTCGCCAATGAGGCAGATGCACTGCGGTGGACGAGTGCGCCGATGTAAAGGGCAGGAGCACAAAGGCTGCGGTGCCGTGGAGAAGTCTATTTTGCGGTGGGGATAGAAAATGGGGAGTATTCAGGTGTACTACTCTGGGTGCCGGGGTGGGGTTGGCTGGGTAGGGTGAACCTGAAGTTCCAAAGGCTATGATGGTAACTTCCCACTGCTCGAATCAGGGTCGCGGGAGATTTTCCCTCCGACCTCAAAATTTTGTGACACTGGACTCCCTGTGTGGCGTGTTGAGTGATTCGGCTAAGCAACTAGCGAGTAGTAGTAGTAAACTCTGCATATTAGGTTTGACCGAAGTCAAACTTCCTAAAGTTTGACCAAGTTTATGGAAAAATATAAACACTTACCATAACAAATATGTATGATGTGAAAGTACATTCAATAATGAATCTAATGGTATTTTGTTATTGTATATGTTAATATTTTTTGTTATAAGATTTCTGAGAGTTTACAAAACTTGACTTTGACCAATGCTAATACGCGGACTGAAATAAAAACGGAGGGAGTACACATTTGTTTTCTTAGTTTGCAGTGAACTAATCATTTGTTGAAATTGTGAAATAAATATATTAGGCTATTGACTTCGAATGTAATGGTCTATACAATTCAATAGTTACAATCATTGTCGAATCCCAAGATGTATACAAGGTCTATAGTACTTCACAACATGCTCAAACTCACATAATCCTAGTCAAATGAGAATCTAAATGCATTTCATAGTTATTACTTTGTAGGATGCAACAAAAACAACCATAACTCTACATCAACCACTATAGAAGCAACATTTTGACATATCCCAATGTGTGAATGAAACGTGCAGAGAGAGATTTTGAAGATGGAGCAGATAGGGAGGGAAAGATTGTATGTATGTGGACGAGAGAGTAGGAGACAAACCTAACCAGAGAGAGAGATAGAGAGAGAAAGAGAGAGGAAGAAGTTAGGTCTATGAGAAAGATGGATACATGTAATATACATGAGATGCGTGTGCATATGGATTCTGTATATGTGGAAGGAGAAGAGACAACATGTTTGATGAGAGAGATGGGAAAACATGGGCGAGAGGGGAAGGATCTCGTGGGTTGAGGGATTGACAATTTTGTGCGGGGGGAGAGGGATTGGTAATTTTGTGCAAGAGAGAGAGAGGGTGGGGGAGGAGTCAGTCAGCCGTCATCACATCACCCTGCTTCCAAATGACCCCACATTCTCTAGCGCGGTGTGGTCGCCGTCTTCGATCTGCTTGATGCCCTCTTTGAAGATTGAGGTGTTGTGCATGTTGGGGTGCAAAGAAACACAAGCGAGAGTGGTCACCGTATAACCTTGGATGGGGATGAATTGTGTTCTCGGGGGAGTGTGTGTGTGTGTGTTGTGCTGCGTGTGTGTGTGTGTCAGATATTGAGAGACAACAAACCTAAGGATAGAAATGGGTATTCACGAAGATATTGTGCGGGCCTTGAGGTGGGCAGGGCCGGGTGAGGGTGTCAAAATGTGCGCATTGATGCATGTGTTGCATGTGACCGTGCGAGGGACGGACGAATCGAGAGAGATGGTTGTTGTGTTACAGATGCTCCTCTCTCAGTCTCTCTCTCTCCCTCTCTCTCAGTCTCTCTCTCTCTCTCTCACACACACACACAAGTAAACTAGAAGACCGTTCTCTCATGTATACACAACGTATCGGCATCTGTCTATGTCTCACTCGTGCATGATCATTTGGACATTCACACCTCTCTATGTCTGTATCACACGCTCACCGTCTCCACATTGCCCTTCCACCACAACACACATATGGACACATACACACGTTCTCTCTCAGTCACACACACAAAATCAGTATTAAAAAAACTAGGGCGCACCTAAAACATCCAAATCCAAATAAACACGAACTGGAGCTAAATTCAAATATAAGGAAATATTGCAGCGTCAAGAACTTTCATAGGAAAAAAAAGTTGAGTAATATTCGAGGATTGTTTTCACACACACAAAAAGGTTCGGTGGATGTCCTTCGAGCGTGACATGGTGACGCACCGTTCGATCGACCGCGCGGACGCGGTTCACGCGCTTGCACAGGATTCCGTATCGTGGCTGTGGTACTAACTAATAAAAGCGCTACCTAAGTCTAATGTTTACGTGTACTAGTACGGTTTTCTTTTAAGTTTCACCAACCTTATATATAAAACTAAAGTGAGCTCCCACACGCGCACTCATCAATATGCCGCCGCCGATGTTGCGCATGCCGGCGCCTGCCCGCTCCGGCCAACAATTTCTCGCCCATCACCGCCGTGTCGCCGCCATTCCTGTGCCATGAAGCCGAAGGCTCGCCCGCTCACGTCATCTGCAGTCCCTCCTCGCGATGTCGCCGCGCTGCCAAGCACGCGAGCAGCTAGTGGAGCCGCGTCTATGCACGCAGTGTAGGAAGAGGAGGACGAGCGCGTGCTCCAGCATGCCGGCGAGGAGGAACTAGCGTGTCATTGTCGTCTCCGCCCGCGTGGAGGAGGCGCGCATGGTGGCTGACGCGGTGGAAGCCGGTCGCGCGCGCGTCGAGCCCGCAAACCGGTTGCGGACGTGGAATCTGCCTTCGAGACCTTGAATGCCACGTGGATCCTGCAATCTGAAGGAGCAATTTGGGTCAGTCGACTCTTGTGAGCCGTTTGATGCAACATGGATGGCTAGAAGGGCTTCTTCCACCTCTTCTGCCGTCTTCTTCCTTCGCTCCGTCGAACTTCTTTCACAAATCGACTGACCCAAATTATACTACTAGTACGAACGTATTAAGTACAGTAGGAACACGAAGATACGAGCAGTAGTACCAACTGCAAGAAGAACAGTAGTAAGACATAGTACTAGTACTACTGTACGTACTAAAGAGTTTAAATAACGAGAAAGAACATAAACATAGTTCTGCTGGGGCCTCAGCACAACACACCCTTGAAAATAAACTAAGCAACTAGTCCGCTTGACACTGCAGTAGAACCAGCATGAGCGACGGCACTGCCACCTACTCGGAGTCCGAGTCCACGTCCTCAACTTCGTCCTCGTCCCTCTTCCTCTTCCTCTTCGCCGACGCTTCTTTGCTTGAACCGGACAATGGGCTCTGCTTCTTCATCCAACCCTTGTAGATATTTAAACAAGAAAGCATCCATTGCTACGTACAGGATGTGATCTTCATCTAATGTCTTCGACTCCCATGCATGATGAAACTCGTGATGAGGTTTCTTCAGTTTAGCGTACGAAGGATCAATGATGGCTGCTGCCAGGGTCAGCATTGAAGGTTGAGAGGAGGACACCAGGCTTGCCTTCTGGAGATCGAAGGGCTGGCCTACAACGAGACCTATCCGACGCAGGACATCCCTGTCATTCTTAAAGCCTACAGTAACGAATTTCACTCTTTTGTCCTTGAGGAAGTTCTTAAAATCCTGGCACTCAACGTCGGCATGGCATATGTGGTAGACCAAGCAAACATTATGTATGCAAACCTGGATCACGGCGGGCTTCTTCCTCTCTTCGTCCTTTAGATCCTTCTCTCGTCCTAGGACTGTGGTGTACTCAACATCTAGCCCAGCGACCCACTCATCCGTTGAACTGTTGAACATGCATAGGAAGCGAGCAAGCCATGCTTTCACCGTCTCGGATCCACATGTGTAGATGACGATGAACTGATCGCCGGTGATGGCTCTAACCTGGTACTCAGCGGCAACCATGGAGATTTGGGAGGCCATGGATTTTGGAGGAGGGTTAGGAGAAGTTGAACTATTGTACCCCGCAAAAAAAAACTGGGAGCGAACTAATGTGAAAGGACGGGACGACTGGGAGCGAACTGTTGTAAGGTAGAAGACGGCGACGAGTAGGGCGTGCGAACGGTGTGGTGTTGCTGGCTTGCCCGGTGGATAAACGGCTGCAAGCCCCCAAAGAGTTATCGAGAACTATGCGGGACCCACTAGATGTCATGTCTACTAGACCCATATCGTAGGCCGGACGGTCTAGCTTCTGCCTGTTGGCACGCCATGCCAGCGCGTGGATGTAACTTCACTTAATTCCGTCAAACGTCGCGCCTCCCACGACCTTCGCCTCCCTTGCGCGGTCGCGCTCTTTGAGACTTTGACCGGCTATAAATGAGCAATTTTTTTGCCTTTTTTTAGACAAGCAATTTTTTTGCCTACTCCACATGCATGATACTCCCTCTGGTCCTTTTTACTCCGGTTAACCGTTTGCAAAGTGTTTGACCAAATTTATACTTTTTTTGAACACAGGGAAGTATGTTATTTACAAGAATACCATCTAATCTATTGTCAAAGCTATACTTAGCGATTAAATGTGCCACCTTATTGGCCGAATGGCTAATCTTTGACAATTGAATATTGTTGATCAACTTCGAGATGCTCAACGCTTTCATCTTCAGGTCACTCATAGCAGACCTGTCATAGTCCCCCGATGCAAGAGACGCTACCACAAAAGCGCAATCAGTCTCTAAAATTACAGGATTATGAAGAGAAATAACAATGTAGAGACCAGCAATGCAAGCCCTAAGCTCCGCTTCCTCCACGCTTTGACAGGCATCAATGAAATCCCACGACCAAATTTATACTAAAAATATCAATATC
The DNA here is from genome assembly GCF_056163025.1 of Triticum urartu. Classification (NCBI taxonomy): domain Eukaryota; kingdom Viridiplantae; phylum Streptophyta; class Magnoliopsida; order Poales; family Poaceae; genus Triticum; species Triticum urartu. The sequence continues at coordinate 497,449,131 of NC_141875.1, read as the reverse complement.
TACAATACTGATTATAATGAGTATAAGAACTACGTTTTATAATGAGTGTAAAAATATTGATTTGACATTGTGAATGTTGACACATTTTTCTATAAGTCTGGTGAAAGTAGAGGTACATTGACTTCAGACAAAACTTAAATGCACAATGCAGACTAGTTCCTCTGTCCAGGTGCGTGCCATGTCCTATCTTGTCATCACAACAAGGTTAGCTATTAGAGTACCACTACCTCCCTTCTAGTTTAAAGGGCTCGATTCAAAATTTTCACCTACTCTTAGCAAGATAGTAGAGGCGGTGGAATAGTTTTTGAAGTCTGCAAAAGTACTCAACTAGTGCTGTCGTTCTTCACAAAAAATGTGTTTACCTATGCATGCATGAACACTAGTTACTCTAACCCCCTCTCTTCTTTAATTCTTTGCCACATCAGCATGTTTGCTATTCCCGTGTGCATGATACCAGCTAAGATACCACCATTATGGCCAGCCTTAATCATCTCATGCAATAATTTAGTGCACCTTGAAATATGAACATGTGTGGGGCGTGTATGTTTTTAATGACTTGAGACTATACCTAGCCCAGTATGCAAGATGACTTATTATGCACTGTTCCCCATACCTGCAGGAAGCCCGTTCATCTCCAAATCTTTTCCTCTCCATGTGTGGAAACAATATGCCTGCCAAACTCTCCTTCTTCCTCCGGCGGTCCCACCACTCCACCCCGTGTGAAAAAATCTGCATGCATGACTCTCCTCCCCTCACGCTCGTCCAATCTGTTGTGACCAGCAATATTTCCACCCCTTCGCTCCCCCGTAATTTACTCCAACAAATATGCCCACACAGCTGTTACTTAACTGCAGGTGCATTGGGTCACTGACATATGGGCCCAACAGGGGTCTGGCCCACATGTCAGTGACGCAACTGGACATGCAGTTAAGTCAGTGCAGCTCAGTCCATATCTTACATAGGTGTGCCATTGCTCGCTATAAATACTGCGCCTCCCACGACATCGCTATCTCCTCCCCCTCACGTTCACGTTCATCGCTATCTCCGCCCCCTCCCTCTCACATCGACCACCATGGCATCGCCCCTCCCAAGCCCTAGGAGCCCCTCGCTACACCGCGTGGACGGTCACGCGTCACCGTTCCGTTCCTCGCCGCCACTAGTCGAGGAGGACGCGTCGGTGTTCCGCTCCTCGCCGCTACGTGACGCGTCGCCGTTCCGTTACTCGCCGCCACTAGTCGAGGAGGACGCGTCGGTGTTCCGCTCCTCGCCGCGACGCGTCTCTGTTTCGTTCCCTGCCGCCACTAGTCGAGGAGGACGCGTCGGCGTTCCGCTCCTCGCTGCGACGCGTCGAGGTGGACGCGTCGGCGTTCCCAATCTCGCCAGCATGCGCGCCGGAGGATGCGTCGGCTCCCCGCTACGAGGAGAATGCCGCGCTGCCCGCCGAGCCCCCCAGCCTTGAGGAACTTTGGAAACAAATGGATGTCGCCTTGTGGGAGGCTTTGCCTCCAGCAGAGCGTCCCAAAATAGAGGCGGAGAAGAAGGCCGAGGAAGAGAAGCGCACCGCGGAACAAGCTTCCTGGGAGGCCTATGTCGCGTCCGGGAGAGTCAGGCAATTGGCTCTTTGGCAGAAGGCTCGTGCGAGGGCCGTGAGGGTGGCGGAGGACGCCCGTGCCGACGCCCTGAGTGCAGTCGGGCCCAAGCGCCTCATCTACGCTTGGCGGTACGTGGACCGGGTGCACGCTTCCAGCAAGGAGGAGTACCTGTTGGCGCCGGATCACCACACCGGTGAGATCGCGCTCGCCCGCCGGCAAGCAATCAGCACCTCACGAGTCGCGAGGATGAGGAAGAGGCGTCGTGTCGGCACGCTGGGAAACGACCGCGCACCAGGGCACTCGTGGCGCATCGCAAGCACTCCGGCAAGCGCCGTGGCTTTTAGGAGGAGTATAATTTTTGTTTCGTAAGGCGATCTCATTAGTTTTGGGACGCAAATGATAAATCCCAGACGTTCAGGAATTTTTAGCGTCCTTAATTAAGTATGTAAAAGGGAAAGTTTGTAAACCTTGTGTATTCGTACGCATTTTGCAAGTGCGTGCATATAGCACAAACTTTACTATATACTATTGCACTACACGTCTCTCTCGATATATGCTTGCAGACTGTGCTACTCCCTCCGTCCAGGTCAATAAGTCATCTTTGGTTGTGCACCGTGACCAAGAAGGAGGGAAGACTTATACAGCTAGACGGAGGGAGTACTACTATTACATATGTAAGTATGTGCAAATGCACGTTTTAACATTACGATGCAGTTTTTGTAAAAGTAGAAAAACAACACTAGTCAAGCTTGTGAAACGATTCAATGCAAAACAAATGCAAAAATGCTCGTTTGATTATTTACTTTTATCTTCCTTTTCTGTGGTTATTTCTCTGTCGAACTTTGTACGGAGTATCTCACTGGTTGGAAAGGCATGCAAATTCCCAAACCGCTTCCTACACCCTGTATCGAATTTTTTGCCTAACAAGTTGTGTCGTGCAATTGGAATTCCAACTTGAGTACTACTACTAGTAGGAGTACCAGGTGCCAGTTCTTTTAGGCTTCTAGATTAGTAATCCCATAACTACTACCTCCGTCCTGGTTTATTGGTCCCCATTGTAATCTTTGTCAAATTTTGATCATAAATTTAACTAATGAAATGTTAGTGCATGTCACATGCACTACTCCATCCGTCTAGGTGAGTAAGTCATCCTAGGCTGTGCACCGTAACCAAGGAGGAGGAGAAAACGAGAAACGTTAATGTTTATTTGCTAACTAATAGTATTGCCTGCAATGAACTAACCACTGCATGTCGTGTTTGATATCTCAAGTCATTAAAAGCATGCACACTCTTTATCTCTTATTGGTTGATATGTCAAGAAACAAGAAACGAGGATGCACCGTGCCTAAGTGTTTTGGGATTATTTGGCTTTCGTAAGATGACTTACACACCTAGACGGAGGGATTACAATGGTGAGGAATAAACCAGCTAAATCTTTGGTCAAAATTTAGCACAAATTACAATGGTGAGGAATAAACCAGGACGGAGTAGTAGTTTAGAAGCCCAAATAAATGAGTGAGGCGCCTTATTGTTACTCTCCACTGTGACTAGTCTTGTGGGAAAAGCTGGGAAAGCCTCCAAAAGAACTGGCCCTAGGAGTAGTAGCTAGGGATCGAGTGTGCGAGATGAACCGGAGAAAGTAAATGCAGAGAGATGAAATGCAAAAAAGACGGAGGGATGTGATGGTTGCTTGTCCGTTTATTTTACCAGGCCACTTATTATTGGAAGTGGTTGGGTTTTGTGATATGACGGCTTTACTGCCGTGCCACGAGCAGGGTGACAGGTGAGACTCCCGTGCAGCGCCACCCTCTACAATTGTACTACATCGGTCATGGTTTATTAGTCCCCCATTGAATTTGACTAAATAATTTAACTGACAAAATGTTAGTGCATGTCAACAAAAACTATATCGTTGGATTCGTATTTGAACATAGTTTTGAATGATATAATTTTAGGTGACATGCATCAGCATTTGTCGTACTATATATAATGTTAGTTCAATTTTTGGTCGTACTAATCTATAGTAGTAAGGTGCCCGTGCGTTGCACCGAAGAGTGAAATGCATTGATCGGGGAGTTGTTTATTTTGACAAAGGATGTGGGGGTCATCTCATGTGTAACGGGTATCGATAGGTTTCTTCGGATATTATTTCATCTCTAGAGATCACAAACATCCGGGTGAAATATATAAAAAGGTATCTTTTGCAAACAAAAACGTTCAACTGTTCAACCTGCATCCAAAACTTGTGAAGAAATAACACTTATTGTGCTTTGCAAGAAATGATCTTTAAGAATTAGTTTTTGAGTATCGATTGTTATACATGTTGGCTACAGATGACATGGCACTTTCTTATAGTCAACAGTTGGCTATACTATTAAGTAATATTAACCATGCCCTTATACACCTAGACGGAGGGATTAAATCAGGATGACTTGCAAGCGGGCAGAGGAGATGTAAGAAATGTTTCATCGTAAGTCTTTCACCAGTACTGTAGTAAAAATTCATACATGGAAGATTCTAGACTAAACCATAAACGGATACACTTTTATTCATGCGCGATACTCCAATAGAGAAAGATCATGCACGGAAGTCTCCACATGCTTAGACAGTGGATTACATTGAGCGAAGACTAATGATCAACATTTAACTTGATAATGCGTATGTCCAGGTGAACCTCCTTGGAGTCCCCGTGCACCGCGTCGGCGGGTAAAGGATGCCATGGGTTTTCCAAGTCCACATTGGCGGGATAGTCCCAGCTCCCCAGAGTCCAAGTCCGTTCGATGAGGCTGGTGTCGCCGCCCACGCAACCCGGAGGGGTAGTAACACTGACCACGCACCCGTACATCGGCCTCGTGTCAGTGTCAGCGTCAGCGGCGTCGCCCCTGATGCACATTACAGAGACGGGGCGGCGGCCTGCGCGGGCCTCGCCGGTGCCCATGATCAAGAGGAAGACACTGCCGTCCTCCTCCGAGACTAGCAGGCGGCGTTGATCCTCCAGCGACTCCGGCATGGTGAACGGGTAGCACGTCTCGTACTTGATGTTCTCCGCCAAGGGCCAGCAGTGACCGTTGCACGCATCCGTGAGGTGATGCACCATGTCCGCCGACAAGCCACAAAATGGCATCGGGCACTCATAGCAGTGGACGAAGGGCTCCTTGGAGGCATCGACCAGGCCGTCCATGAAATGGGAGTGGCTGTAGGGGACGTTGCGCCAGTTGAATATATGAGCAAGTTACTACGATATTTAATTCGAATAAGCACAAAATAAATCATGAATTCTACCACGATTTCGAACAGGAAGGATAGAAACACATACGGTGCAACGGGAGCAGCACCGTTGGCGTTGAGGTTGTCTCCCATGTCGAAACACCACGTAGACACGGTCTTTGAGCACGGTTCGTAGTCGTTCCTCGGTCGAGCATTGAAGTTTGTAACTATTTTAGATTAGAATATACTACTCCTCTGGTGCTAGTAGTAGAGCAGAGTCCTACTCTACTACTCTACTCAAGCAAGTTAGGGCATAGCACTGTAGGGAGTACCAGTATTGTGATCACTCAAGCAAGTTTTCTAGCATCGACATGACCCTACGCTGCTGGTATGTGTCTCGTATGTCAAGCAGCGTGTTGTAGTCCTCATCACCTGTCCACTTCCCGCAGCACATATTCGCTTCTCCATCTTTGTCCTCACATAATCTCGTCCAATCTTCCATCCCCGCTAAGGAGCCTCCCCCTCGTCCGAAACCCAAGCACTAACAATGGCAGAACCGAGTAGCATCCGCCGAAAGAGTGGCTGGAATTCGCTCCCCACAAAGGTAATCAAGCTCATTGTTTCGCGTGTGGACAATCTCAGTACCATGCCGCTCGCTGTGTGCTCGTCGGGGCTGTATTATTTACTCAAAGCCCTCAGGCCGGAGATTTTTAAGCCAGCTCCTTGCTTGCTGATGCCGCCTGATCTTCATAAACGGCGTGTCACGTAGCATAACGATCGTAGGGTGGCGAGCATCAACCCCCTTGACTGCGATCCGATCCCCGTCAGCCTCAACTACTTTAACGATATGTACTGGGTCGGCATGAACACGTCTTGGATGGTGCTCGTCGACGGTCACGACAGCTGGATGCTCGTGGAGGTCTACACCCGGCGATTGATCCCCCTTCCTTCCATTAACACTGCACTGCTTTGGCACCGTGGCCCAGAATACTCGGAATCTTATAGTAGCCAACATGATACCAAGTTTGATTTGCTCAAGGTTGTAATCTGCCAAGTGCCCACAAGATCTGTGAATTATAAAGACTTCAGGCTAATTGCGTTCTTCAACCGTGGTCTCGCCTATCTGACAGGTCACTGCGGTAAGTGGATAAATCTGCACGTCCATCGCAGGATCATATATCCTCCATGGTTTTCTGATGCCATTGAACACAAGGGCTTCATTTACGCTGTCGACTCCTTCTATGGCTGGACGTATTGCTGGCCTACTCCAGTCGTCGCTACAAACGACTGTTACAGCAGTATGTTACTTTCCTATGATATCATGATGGCTTGCTTATATTACTGTCAACATTTGCCGAAAAAATATTCATGCTCATAACATGCTGTTCTTAAGATTGACTAAGTCAAGAGCCCTTTTTTATTTCACTCCAACTTGATATGATGTTGTAGACCGCCTGGTGTCCCTACCCTTCCTAATCCCAGAACCTTTCAAAGAAAAGTGGCATGGCAGTTGCAGGTGGTTCCTGGCTCGATCAGACGACAGCGAAAGATTGATGATCGTTCGCACGTACCGGCGTGTTGTTTCGCGGAATACAATCACAGTCACTGCATGGTCTTTGAGCAGGATCCCAGCTTCTCTGGGCCTTCAAGATTTTTTGACTGGAGGCTGGTAAGTAGCCTTGGTACACGCTCTTTGTTTGTCAGACTAAATTATCCGATTAACCAGGAGATAACCGACTGCAAGGATCATGATGGCAGTGCGGTTTCGTTCATCAGGCAAAACTGTGTGTACACAGCGTACCATGCGTCTCTGCATGCACCATACCCTGATATGTGCCGCCACGCTCTGCAGCCCAAAGTAGGAGAGAGGGTCGCAAGTACCAGACTTCGACCTACTGGCTGGAGTTTCCCCCATCAGGCACCCATCTGGTTCAAGTCGTCAGCCAATCTCCACAGCTTAATAAATAGTAACGTCTAACTGAGCCAGTTAGTTAGATGCGTACACTTGGTGTAGTAGGATCTTTATTTAGTTTGATGCATACACTTGTTCTTTTTTGGTAGCCCTTTTGTAACGATGGCTGATGTTTGGTTTGGAAGAGAGAGTTGCGTCTTCACTCTTCTGGCCTGCTGACTGCTTCTGTTGCACCCCCAGCCCTGGTTGCTGCTGTTGCTGTTTTCAATGTACAATCAGTAGTATATTTCGTCTCTTGGTTGAATAAATGTGTTGCTAGAATGACAAACACAATGTTTTGGAAGTCGTTGCACGGTTGGATCCTGTAGTGCCCCGTACCGTACGTAGCGCATAGTATTTTTCGTACGGAACACATTTTCCACTTGTTGATAACACGCAGCCCACTGATGAAGACCCAATAGAGAAGCCCATAATTAACTGGAAGGGAGGCTCTCACAAGAATCCGGCCCAGGTACATGCTCATGGTCCCCTAAACATAAATAAGTGAATAAATAAATAAAGCTAAATGCTCATGCACCAGTTCTTTGGGAAAATAGGTAGCCCAATATTTCTTTTTGAAGAATACCCAAGCTAGGCCTATTTGTTTTCTCCGAATTACTGGGCTGCAAATCTTTCAAGACGAGGAGGGATGCATTCCGGCCTGACTTAAGTGTATGGTCAATGTATGGCTAAAGTAATATCAAAAGGGGTTGAAAATTCCAAAAAAAATTATAGCAAATGGGATATAAGTTTCTTTTTTTGTTTTTGTTCTTCATTGATATCTTATACGTATTTCATTGGATTTAACATGACATAGTACTAATTTATTTTTAAATTTGTTTTAGTATGGCTATTAATTTTTGGATTAAGAATATTTCGTTCCCTAGCAAAAATTTGCGAATTTTCAAAATTTCCCACATATTTAGTTAATTTTTTGACCCTAGTACTGACCAGAAAATGGCCAGCAATTCTAAAAATGGAAAACGGGCTGCAATAAATTCCATACGAATTAGAAAATGAGTAAAAATTATAAAAATAATAGCAAATGGGCTGGACACGCCACAGATTTCGAGGCTGACTTATTTACGCAAGGCTTTGTCAGTGAACACATGATTCTAGCAGCAGTGACTGTTGGATGTCCATCCAACGGCCGATGTGCTTATTCAATCTCTAATCTTCCTGCTCCAGCCGCCTAAACTAGCGCCGGCGGGACTGCCTCCTCCCTCCTCTTGTGGCCCGCTGTGATGCCACGCAGGCTTCCCCGGCCCACCCTACTCCCTCCGCTGGCCTGGTCGCACGCAATCAACTTCATCCTTATTACGCCAAAAAAATGATTCCTCCCACTGACATCTGGGGTGCATCAGTTGGGAGGCTGTCCTGTGGGCCTACTAAGTTGATGCATACGCACGGCTTGTCAACTTAGTAAAGAAACGATTCTATCAGGAGTAACCGTTGGATTTGAATTGAACGTTCCTGCGGCTTCTTGAATCGCTGCTCTTCTTGCACCAGCCGCCCAAACCAGCGCCAGGGAGACCGCCTGCTCCTGCCTCCAGTGGCCGGCTGTGCTGCCATTGAGGCCTCATCGCCCCTAGTACTCCCACCACTAGCCAGGCCCTGCGGCAACGGCAGCCTCACACCACAGCCGAACCAGTGAACCCTCGTACTCCTCTCCGCGTGGGCATCCACTGCCGCGTCTTCCCCGGCTCTGCATCATCCCCTTCCTAGGCCTCGCCGTCGTCCACCGCCTTGGTGCTCTCGGCGCGGCGTGGTCAACGTGGTCAACGACATTCCATCGGAAGAGTACTGTACGTGGAGAAGCTGACAGCTGGGTCCACGGCCACAGCCCAATTTTTTGTGATTTGCCAAGTAAGTCGCTTTGTCAGGCCTGTTGGGCTGCAAATCTTTCAAGACGACGAGAGCTTTCATTCGGCTAGCCGAGAAAATGGCCCATCAGTAATGAGAAATGGGTTGTACATTTTTAAAACACATCAAACCGGCAATTAGTTTAAAATATCTTTTTTTTCATTTCGAGATTTTAAATTACATTAATTTTTATGCGTGGAGAATTTGTTGGATTTTATATTCATATACATTTATTTTTAAAATCAGTTTGAATGTGAGTCGAAATTTCGGGATTAAAAACAGTTTGGACCGCACCGAAATATGCAAAATTTCGTATAATTTTTTAACTGTGGCCACAATATGGGTTGTAATGCTAACAAAAAGAATATGGGCTCCAAAAAAACCTTAATAATTAGCAAATGGGCTGTAAATTATTAGAAATAATGGCAGATGGGATGTATGCTATTTTCCACAGATTTGAGGCTTTCCTAAAAAAGGTTGATGCACAAGCAGTGACTGTTGGATGGTCATCCAACGGCCGTCGTGCTTCTTCAATCTCTGCTCTTCCTGCTCCAGCCGCTCAAACAAGCACCGGCGGACTGCCTGCTCCCTCCTTCCCGCGGCCGGCTCTGCTGCCACGCAGGCCTCGCCGCCCCACCGTACTCCCATCGCTGGCCTAGCCATCCCTCTACTCACCCACACCTGTTGTTATTCTCCGGTGATGGTAGACGAACCAGTAAACCCTCGTACAGTCGTACTCCCCTCCACATGGGAAACAACTGCCGAGTCTTCCCTACCTTCGTGTCGTTCCCTTCCTAGGCCTCACCGTCGTCCACCGCCCTGGTGCTCTCAGCACGGCCTGGTCAACGTGGTCAACGACCGACATGCATCTGAAGTGGACTGTACGTGGAGAGGCCGACAGCTAGGTCCATGGCCGCACGGAAGGAAATGCCTCCTTATTACGCTCAAAATAATGATTCCTCCACCTGACATCAGGGACCCACCGAAAGGGCCTCTGTATTTCGCAAAAAAAACGTTACCGCCGTTGACAGCTCGGACCCACTAGCTATATATTCGCACACAAGGAAGTGCCTCCTTATTAGAAACACAAAAATGAATACTCCCCCTGTTAGCTGGGACCCAGTATAGTGGCAGGCTGACTTGTAGGCCTACTAAGTTGACGGGGACGGAGGGCTTTGTCAACTTAGTCAATATGCACGATTCTAGCTCCAGTGACCGTACGATGTCCATCCAACGTCCGTAGTGCTTCTTCAACCTTTGGTCTTCTTGCTCCAGCCGCCCAAACCAGCGCCGATCGTGCCTCGTGCTCCTGCCTCTCGTGGCCGGCTGCGATGCAGCGGAGGCCTCACCGCCCCCTACTACCCCCACCGCTGGCTAGTCCATCCCTCTACTCACCCACACCCCCTGTTATTCTGTAGCGATGACAGCCTCACACCACAGCAAACCAGTGAACCCTTGTACTCCTCTACACGTGGGCATCCACTGTCGTGTCTTCCCCGGCTCCGTGTCGTCCCCTTCCTAGGCCTCGCCGTCGTCCACCGCCCTGGTGCTCTCGACACGGCGTGGTCAACGTGGTCAAGGAACGGCTTCCATCGGACATGGACTGTACGTGGAGAGGCTGACAGCTGGGTCCATGGCCGCAGCAAGGAAGTGCCTCCTTATTACGTCCAAAATAATTATTCCTCCACCTGACAGCGGGGACCCACCGGATGGGCCACCGTATTTCATGAAAAAATGTTTCCCCCTGACTGTTGGGACCCACCAGCTACATCTTCGCACGCAAGGAAGTGCCTGACAGTTGGGACCCACCTGGTCGAAGCGTACGTAGCGTTGTCATTCTGGTCGCGAACGTGTACATACATATATACTGGTGGATGTAGAGGCATGCACGTGTCGTAGTAGAGGCACGCACATTGCATGTACACGTACGTACAGCGGCAAGCGTGCAAGAAAGAAAATACGGCCACGTATGTGCACATACGGGCGGGGTCTCGAATGCCTACTCGCGCATACGTACGGCCATGGCTCGTGTACATGGCTGGGTCGGAACGGAGAAACAGCGTCGTCGTCGTGTTCATGGGGAGGCAACGGAATGCGTCGTGTTCATGGGAAGGCAACGGAATGCGTCGTGTTCATGGGGAGGCAACGGAATGCGTCGTGTTCATCGGGAGGCAACGGAACGCATGGGAGCCAACCGGCTGGGTCGGATCGGAATGCGTGGTCGTGTTCATCGGGAGGGCTTGGACGGAACAGGCGATGGAAACGAGGCCTGGCGTACCGCAAAACGGAGGAAACGGACCTCCTATGTTCAGAACGGGGTCCTGTTGATCGGGAGGGGTGTGGCGTACCGCAAAACGGAGGAAACGGACGTCCTACGGTCAAAACAGGGGTCCTGTTGATCAGGAGGGGTGTGGCATACCGTAAAACGGACGAAACAGGCCTCCTATGGTCGAAACGGGGGTCCTATTGATCGGGAAGGGGTGTGGCGTACCACAAAACGGTCGAAATGGAACTCCTACAGTCGAAACGGGGGTCCTGTTCATCGGGAGGGGTGTGGCGTACTGCAAAACAGGACTCCACGGGATAATGTTGATCTCCACCGTCGACCTCCTCCAGCCTCCACGGGCTACCGCCGACCTCCTCCAGCCTCCATGGGCTCCTGTTCATCCAGCCTCCACCGCGCGCTACTCCACCAGCTACTGTTCAACCACCCCTCCACCGTCTACTGTTCATCCATAGGCAATGCCACTGCTCACTGTTCATCCAACCTCCCCCCCTCCGGCAACGCTCACTGTTCATCGAATCGATCGGCTTTAGTTAGCAGCAGTAGCGAAGGAATTGCTCGATCGTGTTCAGTTAACAACCATCGGTTGATCGCTCGGGTTCAGTAACGCGTAGCCTGCAGTGCAATCGCTCGGGTTCAGTTAGAGCCAACGCCTCGCACACACGCGCGTACGTGTACGAGAGAAACACGCATCGCTTGGCCCCGACCTCCCACCGTAACCGGGAACTCCCCGAAATTGTCCTCCCCCTTGCTTCTACCATGGTTTTTTCTGTCATGGACGGCCCAAAGAATGTCATGCAGTTGCGTCTCCGGCCCGCCCAGGACGAAAAGCCCATTTTCTGTCATGATTTTTTGTCATAGAAGTAGGAGCCCACCACATCTATGATAATACCAGGTTTTGTCACAATTATCGTCATAGAAGTGTCATATCTATGACAGAAAAAATCCGTTCCGCCCAAAATGTCACGGATGTGTCTTTTTTTGTAGTGATTCTTAAACATATGTACCTGTGAATCGAATAATGCATTGGTTGTTTGAACATGATGATATGAATAAAGCTATAGCCTACTTTAAAGTTTAAATTAGGTACAATTTTAAATAGCAGAAATTAAATTAGGGCAAAATTACATTGTGCGGGTCATTACGGCACACACGGTTGGTAAAACACAAACGTTTGCGATATACACCATAATCTGAGATGGTTGACAGAGAGGAAACGTGTGCAAGCATGCACACAGTTGCCGTTTGCAAAGCGTATGTGATGTCACACACTATCACATACGGTGTAGGAAAACCAAATGTGTGTGATTGTCTACCTATCGTACACGGTTTATAATCATGAACTATTTGTGATGTGCCAGGCATCGTAAAACTCCCGTGCCTAGAATCTACATGGAAAACTCTTGTGCCTGGAATCTGCCTGGTTTTAGGCAGAACCACAAAACTCCGACTGCGATAGCAACGCGAGCACAAATGAGTAGCAAGGATGAAGCGTTTGGGATATTCGAGATATCGGAAACAGTTGTATAGGGACAACTATATGCATCAAGGCTCCCTATCCCCGACTGTTTCTGGGTCGTGTAGGAAGGACCCCCCTATCGCCCACACTCAGTTGGCAACGGTTCCAAATGTCATCGCGGAAAGGGGTTAAAAGCGTTTGTTTAGGACCGACGCGCACTAGTGGATGTTTATCCTTTATGCGTCTTATTTTGCTTAGAACGACGACAGCATTATAAGATGGTCCATTCACTTAATTTCAGGATAGAAGTGTTATCCCCGAGTATGCACCGTTGCTAAAGTTCATCATTCCGAAGCACCTCGTGGTGATCGGGTGTGATAGACTCTACATTCACATACAACGGGTGTAAGCCAGTTTTGCACATGCAGAATACTTGGGTTGAACTTGTCGAGCCTAGCATGTACAGACATGGTCTCGGAACACTAGAGACCGAAAGGTCGAACATGAGTCATATAGTTACATTGTTTCCTCTCAGAACCACGAGCCTTCTAGTGAGTTGCTCCGGTTTGTGAGGGGTGTGTGTCCAAACTTTTGTCAAACAGGCCAATTTTTTACCACATCATCTTGGTGGCATGATAGTACATCAAGCAAGGTTTCATGTTTTTCTGATCAATTTTTTTTATTTTTTGGAATTTAAATGCCATGGCACTCAATGCATGTGTCCATGCTGTGAGACCAATATGTTTGAAAATTCCTTCTAATTTACTGCACATTGAATTAATTAACTCACACACAAGTACACAAATAAGATTTTTCAAACCGTTATGGTTAGCTGTTGCACACACATGTAGTTCAAATTTGAATTACAGACATTAAATGGCAAGAAAATCAATTAAATGTCTTTAAAAGGTCAAATGACCCCTGAAATTTTCCAAAATTTCACATGAAAATTGTATAAGTGCACGTTAAATGTATAAATAATTTGAAGGCCGTAAGGGGAAGCTATCTCCCGTTCGTCATCAAACATGCATTGTTCCCTCTCGGAAACACGAGCCTTCTAGTGAGTTGCTTCGGTTTGTGAGGGGTGTTTGTCCAAACTTTCGTCAAACCTGCCAAAAATTTTACCACATCATCTTGGTGGCATGACATTACATCAAGCAAGGTTTCATGTGTTTCAGATCCTTCTTTTAATTTTTTGTAATTTAAATGCCATGGCACTCCGTGCTTAATTGTGTCATAGCCGTTAGACCGATATGTTTGAAAATTCCTTCCAATTTACTTGACATGGAATTAAATCGCACACAAGTACACAACATATGACTTTTCAAACCGTTATGGTTAGCTGTTGCATGTACATGTAGTTCAAATTTGAATTACGGTCATTAAATGGCTAAAAACCACTTAAATGTCTTAAAAGGTCAAATGACCCCTGAAATTTTCCAAAATTTGACATGACAGTTGTATTAGTACTACAAATTTTTTCGTACATTCAAAACACCATTCGTTGCCACTTTACATCAAATTCATTTTTCATAGCTAATAAAAAATATCCGAAACATCACACACAATTTGTTTGTAGGAACTGTTTGCAATGAAAATTTCTGGGTCTATTTAGGTCTTCCTCTTTAAGCTTCGTCGGCTCGTCTGCTCCAGTGCCGGCAACCCCCGAATCCACGAATCCCAATCCCCATTCTCATGCCCCCTTCTTGCAAAGATGACGTCGTGGAAACGCTTCATGAAGGCCCGTACGATGGCCGCGTCCTCCCCGAGCACCGCCGCTTGCGCTGAGAGCGCGGCCGCCTACGCAGAAAGTGTCCCGCATCCGCATTGAGCACGGCTGCATCTGCCGAGAGGGCGTTTGCGGCAGCTGACAGGGCAGTTGCAGCAGCCGAGACGGCTGCAGCGGCTACTGCAACAGCGGCTGCAAACGCCGAGTGCGCTCGAGCTGCCGTCCATGCCGCCGATGTCGCCCTGGCCCGGGTCAAGACCATCCATGCGAAGATCGAGGATGCACACACCAAGATATTCCAGGCCACCTTGGAATTCAGCATGCATCCCACGTACGAAAAGGCAGCGGTGGCCATGGAGCACCTGCTTCCTCATGAGATCGCCGAGCGGGAGCACGAGATGCAGGAGGTGGTGAAGATCGAGGAGCGCCAGGAGGAGGAGTTGCACGTGGCTGAGGCGGAGGTAGAGAAGAGTATGTCCGTTGATGAATCGGCGGTGGAGTACCAACACGAGCTCTGGCGCAGCCACTACTACGAGTACTACAACCTTGAGGATGGCGCCGAGGACGAGGATGAGGACGCGGTCAACTTCAGCAGCGGGGACACGGAATCCACCAACGGCGGCATTTCGCCAGGACAAGTCATCAACGTCTCATCTCACACCGACGATGCATAGGCCGGCGCGGCGATGGATTTGTTAAAATTATGCATACTTAGGATTTTTTTTTAATGTCGGACTTTTTTTAGAGCAATGTTTAGGTCAAGTGGCTCTGTTTAATTACTAGAATTCCTCGATTCAGTAAGTGTGGTTTGAGTGTTGTATGATACGTCTCCATCGTATCTACTTTTCCAAACACTTTTGACATTGTTTTGGACTCTAACTTGCATGATTTGAATGGAACTAACCCGGACTACGTTGTCTTCAGTAAAATTGCCATGGTGTTATTTTTGTGCAGAAATAAAAGTCCTCAGAATGACCTGAAACTTCACAAAGAATATTTTTGGAATATATAAAAAATACTGGCGAAAGAATCTACATCGGGGGTCCCACACCCTGTCCACGAGGGTGGGGGCGCGCCCCTGCCTCGTAGGCCCCCTAATGCTCCACCAACCTCAACTCCAACTCTTTATATTCACGTTCGGGGAGAAAAAAATAAGAGAGAAGGATTCATCGTGTTTTACGATACGGAGCCGCCGCCAAGCCCTAATCTCTCCTGGGAGGGCTGATCTGGAGTCCGTTCGGGGCTCCGGAGAGGGGAATCCATCGCCATCGTCATCATCAACCTTCCTACATCACCAATTTCATGATGCTCACCGCCGTGTGTGAGTAATTCCATCGTATGCTTGCTGGACGGTCATGGGTTGGATGAGATTTATCATGTAATCGAGTTAGTTTTGTTAGGGTTTAATCCCTTGTATCCATTATGTTCTGAGATTAATGTTGCTATGACTTTGCTATGCTTAATGCTTGTCACTAGGGCCCGAGTGCCATGATTTCAGATCTGAACCTATTATGCTTCCTTGAATATATGTGAGTTCTTGATCCTAATTTGCAAGTCAATAGTCACCTACTATGTGTTATGATCCAGTAACCCCGAAGTGACAATAATCGGGACCACTCCCGGTGATGACTATAGTTTGAGGAGTTCATGTATTCACTAAGTGTTAATGCTTTGGTCCGGTACTCTATTAAAAGGAGGCCTTAATATCCCTTAGTTTCCAATTGGAACCCGCTGCCACGGGAGGGTAGGACAAAAGATGTCATGCAAGTTCTTTTCCATAAGCACGTATGACTATATTCGGAATACATGCCTACATTACATTGATGAACTGGAGCTAGTTCTGTGTCACCCTATGTTATAAGTTTTACATGAGGAATCGCATCCGACATAATTATCCATCACTGATCCATTACCTATGAGCTTTTCACATATTGTTCTTTGCTTAATTACTTTTCCGTTGCCACTGTTACAATCACTACAAAACCAATACTGCTACTTTTGCTACCATTACCGTTACTTCCATATTACTTTGCTACTAAATACTTTCCTGCAAATATTAAGTCTTTCAGGTGCGGTTGAATTTACAACTCAACTGTTAATATTTGAGAATATTCGTTGGCTCCCCTTGTGTTGAATCAATAAATTTGGGTTGAATACTCTACCCTCAAAACCTGTTGTGATCCCCTATACTTGTGAGTTCTAGATCTTAGTGTCCTCAAGAGTGCGGTATTAGGTGATAAACAATATAACTTGGGGGCTATTGTTCAACGTAGGTTGCATGTTAATAGTTTAAGTCAAGACTTGTTTGGTGGAATTTATGCAACTCATGTAGCTAATTTTCTTGAGATACCCATACATGAGAATGATATTGAGTTACCTCCTGCTTATCTAGATTATAATGCTATGCTTCGTCATCAGTTTGTTGAGAGGAATGAACAGTTCCTCCAATACCGACTAATCTTTGACAGACGTCGCACTATCCATGTTGCTCTCCCTGCTCCTGCTTTCTTTGACTTTCAGGCAAAAGGGAGATATGTTATAACCGGGGAGGAGGCGAATGAGTATGAGAGGAGGACGGAGGCATCTCGCCTCCAAGCTGTAGCTCATCAGGCAATAGCCGCTGTATCTCAGTACGACCCCAACTACAACTTTGGATATCCACCAGGCCAGTCATGGCCATAGACCAACTTAGGCCAAAATCCTAAGCTTGGGGGAGTACGTGTTTCTTACCGACATTACATTCATGTTCACACACTCATGCCAGTTGTCGGTGCTCATACTTTTTCATTGTAATATCCATGCTAGTTTATTTTCTTTTCGAGCATTCTTCTTGCGTGTTTGAAAAACCTTAATAAAAACCAAAAAATTAGTTGTAGCTTTTAGCTAGTTTACTTTCCATGCTTGTAGTAGTATTAATGAAAAGAAAACCCCAAAAGATTTCTCGTTCTTCTTTTGCTTGTTGGGAGCTTTCCCATGTAAATAGTTTTGTTTCTTTTCTTTTCTTTGGGGGTCGAGAGGAGAAGACCATGATGAAAATGTTGAGTGGCTCTCGTATGCATTATTGTTGATCTAACAAAGAGCCCATATTACCTTGTCTTCTCCCTTGTATTGAATGCTTGCAGATTCCAGCTTAGTCCAATGCACGTGCACTATTCTTATTATCCACACTGTTCGGTCATGCAAGTGAAAGGCAATAATGACGATATATGATGAACTAATTGAGATGAGAGAAGCTAGTATGAACTCGACCTATCTTGTTTTTGTAAATATGATTATTTCATCGTTCCTGATTCAGCCTATTATGAATGAAACATGTTTGCAATGACAATTAGAGATTATAGTTGCTCATGCCATGCTTAATTAGGTAGGAGTTTATAATGGTTCACCTTGCGTGCCAACATGCTATTAAAATGGTTGTGATGTGGTATGATAGGGTGGTATCCTCCTTTGAACGATTTGAGTGGCTTGACTTGGCACATGTTCACACATGTAGTTGAAACAAAATCAATATAGCCTCCACGATATTTATGTTCATGGTGAATTATATCCTACTCATGCTTGCATTCCGTGTTGATTAATTGTAATGCATGTTCATGACTATTGTCGTTCTCTAGCTGGTCGCTTCCCAGTCTCTTTCTAGCCTTCACTTGTACTAAGCGGGAATACTGCTTGTGCATCCACTTCCATAAACCCCAAAAGTTATTCCATATGAGTACACCATACCTTCCTATATGCAGTATCTACCTGCGGATCCAAGTAAATTTCTATGTGCCAAACTCTAAACCTTCAAATGAAATTCTATTTTGTATGCTCGAATAGCTCATGTATCAACTAGGGTTGTCTATATCTTGCATGCTATGCGGGTTATTCTCAATAGGAGTGGACTCCGCTCCTCATTCATGAGAAAATGGCTGGTAACCGGGATGCCCAGTCCCATGCTTAAATTAAAATAATTGCAAAAAAACTCCCCCAGGATTGTTGTTAGTTGGAGGCACCCGTTGTTTCAGACAATCCATGGATTGATGTTTGTTGGTGGTAGGGGGAGTATAAATTTTACCATTCTGTTTGGGAACCGCCTATAATGTGTGTAGCATGGAAGATATTGAGATCTCTCGGTTGTTATGTTGACAATGAAAGTATACCACTCAAAATATTACTTATATCTATTTGAAAATCGAGCTCTGGCACCTCTACAAATCCCCGCTTCCCTCTACGAAGGGCCTATCTATTTACTTTTATGTTGAGTCATCATCCACTTATGAAAAAGCACCAGTTGGGGAGCACCGCTGTCATTGCAAGCATTACTATTAATTTACATTGAGTATGACTGTGACTGGATCTCTTTTACCATGAATTACAATGTTCAATCAGTCCTTGAGCTTCAAAGGTGCTCTGCATTTATGTTTTGCGGTCTCAGAAAGGGCTAGCGAGATACCATCTTGTTATATCATATTATGATTGTTTTGAGAAAGTGTTGTCATCTGAGATTTACTATTATTGCTCGCTAGTTGATTATGCCATTGATATGAGTAAACATGAGACCTAAATGTTATTGTGAATATGGTTAGTTCATAATCTTTGCTGAAAACTTGAATGCTGGCTTGACATATTTACAACAACAAGATCAAACAGAGTTTGTAGAAGTTTTTCTTTATCACTTTCAGTCTGTCAACTGAATTGCTTGAGGACAAGCAAATGTTTAAGCTTGGGGGAGTTGATACGTCTCCATCGTATCTACTTTTCCAAACACTTTTGACCTTGTTTTGGACTCTAACTTGCATGATTTGAATGGAACTAACCCGGACTGACGCTGTTTTCAGCAGAATTGCCATGGTGTTATTTTTGTGGAGAAATAAAAGTTCTCGGAATGACCTGAAACTTCACGGAGAATATTTTTGGAATATATAAAAAATACTGGTGAAAGAATCTACGTCAGGGGCCCACACCCTGTCCACGAGGGTGGGGGCGCGCCCACCTCCCTCGTGGGCCCCCTGATGCTCCACCGACCTCAACTCCAACTCTATATATTCATGTTCGGGGAGAAAAAATCAGAAAGAAGGATTCATCATGTTTTATGATACGGAGCCGCCGGCAAGCCCTAATCTCTCTCGGGAGGGCTGATCTGGAGTCCGTTCGGGGCTCCGAAGAGGGGAATCCATCGCCATCGTCATCATCAACCTTCCTCCATCACCAATTTCATGATGCTCACCGCCGTGTGTGAGTAATTCCATCGTAGGCTTGCTAGACGGTCATGGGTTGGATGAGATTTATCATGTAATCGAGTTAGTTTTGTTAGGGTTTGATCCCTAGTATCCATTATGTTCTGAGATTGATGTTGCTATGACTTTGCTATGCTTAATGCTTGTCACTAGGGCCTGAGTGCCATGATTTCAGATCTGAACCAATTATGTTTCCATGAATATATGTGAGTTCTTGATCCTATTTTACAAGTCAATAGTCACCTACTATGTGTTATGATCCGGTAACCCCGAAGTGACAATAATCGGGACCACTCCCGGTGGTGACTATAGTTTGAGGACTTAATGTATTCACTAAGTGTTAATGCTTTGGTCCGGTACTCTATTAAAAGGAGGCCTTAATATCCCTTAGTTTCAAATAGGACCCCGCTGCCACGGGAGGGTAGGACAAAAGATGTCATGCAAGTTCTTTTCCATAAGCATGTATGACTATATTCAGAATACTTGGCTACATTACATTTATGAACTGGAGCTAGTTCTGTGTCACCCTATGTTATAACTATTGCATGAGGAATCACATCCGACATAATTATCCATCACTGATCCATTGCCTACGAGCTTTTCACATATTGTTCTTTGCTTAGTTACTTTTCTGTTGCCGCTGTTACAATCACTACAAAACCAATACTGTTACTTTTGCTACCATTACCGTTACTTCCATATTACTTTGCTACTAAATACTTTGCTGCAGATATTAAGCCTTTCAGGTGCGGTCGAATTGACAACTCAACTGTTAATACTTGAGAATATTCTTTGGCTCCCCTTGTGTTGAATCAATAAATTTGGGTTGAATACTCTACCCTTGAAAACTGTTGCGATCCCCTGTACTTGTGGGTTATCATTGTACGCTCTTTTGTGTGCCCTAATAAGCAAGCGATGTTAAATTATGCAATGGCTTACCCGGGGAAATTTCCACCAAAATTTGAATTATCAAACTCATCCCATGCGTGTGAAGGAGAAGAATCATTTGCGATGCACACAAGATGAAAGTAAATGGTGTCCCGCGACACTGCGCGCAAAGTTTCCCTCCACATTTCCAAATTTTTGGCCTACCGTCAAAATATCTACCCCGCCCCCTCCCCCCTTCACTACCCCTTTTCTCCCCGACCACAAGTCACATTTCCCCTGTTTCCTCCTTCCTTCCTTCGTTCCTTCCTTCCTAAGCTATAGCCGCTTCCTCGCTTGCTTCCTCGCTCTCACCGTCTCGCATCCTACCGCCGGGGTCGCCATGGTCTTCTTCAATGACCTCTCCAGCGGTTCCTCCTCCCACGACGACTCCTTCACCACTAATACGTCCATTTTGCATCATGATTTTATATTGATATTAATTGCATTATGGGCAGTTATTACACGTTATATCACAATACTTATGTCTTTTCTCTCTTATTTTATAAGGTTTACACGAAGAGGGAGAATACTGGCAGCTGGAATTCTGGACTTGAAAAGGAGCAAATATTGGAGACCTATTCTGCGCAACTCCAAAAGTCCTAAAACTTCACGGAGCATGTTTTTGGAATATATAAAAATATTGGGTGAAGAAAGTACAAGAGGGCGGCCACCAGCCAGCCACAAGGGTGGAGGGCGCGCTCCCCATCCTTGTGGGCCCCCTAGCAGGCCTCCGGTGCCCATCTTTGGCTATATGGTGTGTTTTGACCGAGAAAAAATCAAAAGGAAGCTTTCGTGATGAAGCGCCGCCGTCTTGAGGCGGAACCTGGGCAGAACCAATCTACCGCTCCGGCGGAGCTGTTCTGCTAGGGAAATATCCCTTGGGGAGGGGGAAATCGTCGCCATCGTCATCACCAACGATCATGTCATCGAGAGGGGGTCTATCTCCACCAACATATTCACCAGCACCATCTCCTCTCAAACCCTAGTTCATCTCTTGTATTCGATCTTGGTCCCAAAACCTCATATTGGTACCTATGGGTTGCAAGTAGTGTTGATTAATCCTTGTAGTTGATGCTAGTTGGTTTATTCGGTGGGAGATTATATTTTCAGATCCTTAATGACAATACTCCTCTGATCTTGATCATAAATATGTTTTGTGAGTAGTTATGTTTGTTCCTGAGGACATGGGAGAAGTCTTGTTATAAGTAATCATGTGAATTTGGTATTCGTTCGATATTCTGATGAGATGTATGTTGTCTCTCCTCTAGTGGTGTTATGTGAACATCGACTACATGACACTTCACCATTATTTGTGACAAGGGGAAGGCATTGGGAAGTAATAAGTAGATGATGGGTTGCTAGAGTGACAGAATCTTAAACCCTAGTTTATGTGTTCCTTCGTAAGGGGCTGATTTGGATATATTTGTTTCATGCTATGGTTAGGTTTACCTTAATACTTCTTTCGTAGTTGTGGATGCTTGTGAGAGGGGTTAATCATAAGTGGGAGGCTTGTCCAAGTAAGGGCATCACCCAAGCACCGGTCCACCCACATATCAAATTATCAAAGTAACGAACGTGAATCATATGTGCATGATGAAAACTAACTTGACAACAATTCCCATCTGTCCTCGGGAGCACTTCGCTTTATATAAGAGTTTGTCCAGGCTTGTCCTTTTCTACAAAAAGGATTGGGCCACCTTGCTGCATGTTAGTCACTTTATTAACTTGTTACCCGTTACGCTTTATCTTATCACAAAACTATCTGTTACCGATAATTTCAGCGCTTGCAGAGAATACCTTACAGAAAACTACTTGTCATTTCCTTATGCTCCTCGTTGGGTTCGACACTCTTACTTATCGAAAGGACTACGATAGATCCCTATACTTGTGGGTCATCAAGACTCTTGTTTGGCGCCGTTGCCGGGGAGTGAAGCGCCTTTGGTAAGTGGAATTTGGTAAGGAAACATTTATATAGTGTGCTGAAATTTACTGTTACTTGTTACTATGGAAAATAATCCTTTGAGGGGCTTGTACGGGGTATCTTCACCCCGACCGGAAGAGCAAAGAGTTGCTCCTCAACCTACTGCACCTACTGAAAATATTCATTATGAAATTCCTTCGGGTATGATAGAGAAACTGCTAGCTAATCCTTATGCAGGAGATGGAACATTACATCCCGATATGCCCCTAATCTATGTGGATGACGTTGGTGGATTATTTAAGCTTGAAGGTATGCCCGAGGATGTTGTCAAGAAGAGGTCTTCCCTTTATCTTTGAAGGGAAAGCCATTGACATGGTATAGGCTATTGGATGATATTGGATCATGGAACTAGAACCGGTTGAAATTATAATTTCATCGAAAGTTTTATCCAATGCATTTGGTCCATCATGATCGGAATTATATATATAATTTTTGGCCTCATGAAGGAGAAAGTATCGCTCAAGCTTTGGGGAGGCTTAAGTCAATGTTATATTCATGCCCCAATCATGAGCTCTCAAGAGAAATTATTATTCAAAAAATTTATGCTCGGCTTTCTCATAATGATCGATCCATGCTCGATACTTCTTGTACTGGTTCCTATATGAAGAAGGATATTGAATTCAAATGGGATTTATTGGAAAGAATTAAATGCAACTCCAAAGATTGGGAACTCGACGAAGGTAAGGAGTCAGGTATAAACCTTAAGTTTGATTGTGTGAAATCTTTTATGGATATCGATGCTTTTTGTGATTTTAGCGCTAAGTATGGACATGATTTTGAGATAGTAGCTTATTTTTGCGAATCGTTTGCTACTCATGTTGAACTCCCTAAGGAGAAGTGTTTTAAATATAATCCTCCCATTGAAGTTAAAGTAGTAGAACCTATTAAAGTTGAAGAAGAAACTATTACTTACAATGTTGATCCTATTTTCCTACCGCTTATATTGAGAAACCACCATTTCCTGTTAGAATAAAGGATCATTGCTAAAGCTTCAACTGTGGTTCGTAATAGTTAAACTAGAACACCTAGACCCGCTGAGCAAATTAAATTTGAACCTATTATTGCTATGGTTAAAGATCTGTTGGTTGATAATATTGATGGGCATGTTATTTATTTCTATGATGAAGCTGCTAGAATTGCTAAATCCAATATGAAAGATAAACATAGACCTTTTGTTGGCATGCATGTTGTTTCTGTTAAAATAGGAGATGATTGTTATCATGGCTTATGTGATGTGGGTGCTAGTGTGAGTGCAATTCTTTATACCTTATATAAAGAAATTATGAATGATATTGCACCACCTGATAAAAAAGATATTGATTTTACTATTAAGCTTGCTAATAGAGATACTATATCACCAATTGGGATTGTTAGATATGTTGAAGTCTTGTGTGGGAAGATAAAATATCCTACTGATTTTGTTGTTCTTGCTTCCCCACAAGATAATTTTTGTCCCATTATATTTGGTAGATCTTTCTTAAATACTGTTAATGCTAAGATAGATTGCAAGAAAGAGATTGTTACTATTGGTTTGGGGGATATGTCTCATGATTTTAATTTCTCTAAGTCGTAGACAACCACATGATAAAGAATTGCCTACTAAGGATGAAATTATTGGTCTTGCTTCTATTGTTGTGCCTCCTAATGATCCTTTAGAACAATATTTGTTAGACCATGAAAACGGTATGTTTATGAATGAAAGAAAGGAAATAGATGAAGTATTATTTAATGAAGGGCCGATTTTGAAACACAATTTACCTGTTGAAATCCTTGGGGATCCTCCCCACCTAAGGGTGATCCCGTGTTTGAGCTTAAACAATTACCTGATACTCTGAAATATGCTTATCTTGATGAAAAGAAGATATATCATGTTATTATTAGTGCTAACCTTTCAGAGCATGAAGAAAAGAGATTATTGAAAACCCTGAAGAAGCACCGTGCCGCTATTGGATATACTCTAGATGATCTTAAGGGCATTAGTTCCACTCTATGTCAGCACAAAATTAAACTAGAGAAAGATGTTTGACCTGTTGTTGATCATCAACAACAGTTAAATCCTAGGATGAAAGAAGTGGTAACAAATGAAATACTAAAGCTTCTAGAGGCAGGTATAATTTATCCTATTGCTGATAGTCAATGGGTAAGCCCTGTTCATTGTGTCCCTAAGAAGGGAGGTATTACTGTTGTTCCTAATGATAAGAATGAATTGATTCCACAAAGAATCGTTACAGTTTATAGAATGGTAATTGATTTTCGCAAATTAAATAAAGATACTAGAGAAGATCATTGCCCTCTACCTTTTATTGATCAAATGCTAGAAAGGTTATCCAAGCATACACATTTTTGCTTTCTAGATGGTTATTCTGGTTTCTCTCAAATACCCGTGTCAAAAGAGGATCAAGAGAAAACCACTTTTACTTGCCCTTTTGGTACCTTTGCTTATAAATGTATGCCTTTTGATTTATGCAATGCACCTGCTACGTTTCAAAGATGTATGACTGCTATATTCTCTAACTTTAGTGAAAAGATTGTTGAGGTTTTCATGGATGATTTCTCCGTTTACGGAACTTCTTTTGATAATTGCTTAAGCAACCTTGATCGAGTTTTGCAGAGATGTGAAGAAACTAATCTCGTCTTGAATTGGGAAAAGTGTCACTTTATGGTTAATGAAGGTATTGTCTTGGGGCATAAAATTTCTGAAAGAGGCATTGAAGTTGATAAAGCTAAAGTAGATGCTATTGAAGAGATGTCGTGTCCAAAAGATATCAAAGGTATAAGAAGTTTCCTTGGTCATGCTAGCTTCTATAGGAGGTTTATTAAAGACTTCTCTATAATTTCTAGGCCTCTCACTAATCTCTTACAAAAATATGTTCACTTTGTTTTTGATAATGATTGTGTTGACGCATTTGAAATACTTAAGAAATCCTTGATTTCTGCTCCTATTGTTCAACGACCTGATTGGAACTCGCCTTCTGAAATTATCTGGGATGCTAGTGATTATGATGTCGGTGTTGTTCTAGGACAAAGAGTCGATAAGAAATTGAATGTTATTCAGTATGCTCTAGTAAAACTCTAGATAGTGCCCAGAGAAATTATGCTACTGCTGAAAAAGAATTTTTAGCAGTTGGATTTGCATGTGATAAATTTAGACCTTATATTGTCGATTCCAAGGTAACTGTTCACACTGATCATGCTACTATTAAATATCTTATGGAAAAGAAATATCCTAAAACTAGACTTATTAGATGGATTCTCTTGCTACAAGAATTTGATTTACATATTATTGATAGAAAGGGAGCTGAGAACCCCATTGCAGACAACTTGTCTAGATTAGAAAATGTTCTTGATGACCCAGTGCCTATTGATGATAGCTTTCCTGATGAGCAATTAAATGTCATAAATGCTTCTTGTAATACTCCATTGTATGCTGATTATGCGAATTATATTGTTGCTAAATTTATACCACCTAGTTTTGCATATCAGCAAAAGAAAAAGTTTTTCTATGATTTAAGACATTACTTTTGGGATGATCCACACCTTTATAAAGAAGGAGTAGATGGTGTTATTAGATGTTGTGTACCTAACCATGAATAGGAACAGATCCTACGCAAGTGTCACTCCGAGGCTTACAGAGGGCAACATGCTGGAGATAGAACTTCACATAAGGTATTGCAATCCGATTTCTATTGGCCCACTCTCTTTAAAGATGCCCTTAAGTTTGTCTTATCTTGTGATGAATGCCAAAGAATTGGTAATATTAGTAGACGTCAGGAAATGCCTATGAACTATTCACTTGTTATTGAACCATTTGATGTTTGGGGCTTCGATTATGTTTGACCCTTTCCTTCCTCTAATGGGTATACACATATTTTAGTTGCTGTTGATTATGTTACTAAGTGGGTAGAAGCTATTCCAAGTAGTAGTGTTGATCATAACACTTCTATTAAGATGCTTAAAGAAGTTATTTTTCTGAGGTTTGGGGTCCCTAGATATTTAATGACTGATGGTGGTTCACATTTTATTCATGGTGCTTTCTGTAAAATGCTTGCTAAATATGATGTTTAACCATAGAATTGCATATCCTTATCATCCTCAGTCTAGTGGTCAAGTAAAATTGAGTAATAGAGAGCTTAAATTAATTTTGCAAAATACTGTTAATAGATCTAGAAAGAATTGGCCTAAGAAACTTGATGATGCATTATGGGCTTATAGAACTGCTTATAAGAATCCCATGGGTATGTCTCCGTATAAAATGGTTTATGGAAAAGCATGCCACTTACCTCTTGAACTAGAACATAAGGCATATTGGGCTATTAAAGAGCTCAGTTATGATTTCAAACTTGCCGGTGAGAAGAGGTTATTTGACATTAGCTCACTTGATGAATGGAGAACCCAAGCCTATGAGAATGCCAAGTTGTTTAAAGAAAAAGTTAAAAGATGGCATGATAAAAGGATACAAAAGCGTGAGTATAATGTAGGTGATCATGTTTTGGTATACAACTCTTGTTTAAGATTTTTTGTAGGAAAGCTTCTCTCTATATGGGAAGGTCCTTATATTATTGAGGATGTTTATCGTTTCTGTGCCATAAAGATCAACAACACCGAAGGCACAAATTCGAATATGGTAAACGGTCAAAGAATCGAACATTATATCTCGGGTACTCCCATGAATGTTGAGACCAATATAATTACTACAGTGACACCGGAGGAGTACATAAGGGATACTTTCTAGAATGTTTCAGACTCCGAAAAGAAATAGGTATGTGGTACGGTAAGTAAACCGACTCCAAAACATTTTCAATGATAATTTTCTCTGTTTTGGAATATTTAAAAAATTAGGAAAATAAAAAATAGTCTGAAAGAGACACGAGGCCACCACAAGGGTGGAGGGCACGCCCTAACCCCTGGCGCGCCTCCTGTCCTTGTGGCCACCTCGTGTGCCTTCTGGACTCTGTTTTCTCGCATGATACTTCTTTTGGTCGGTAAAATTCATTATGTAATCTGCCGAAGGTTTTGACCATTGTACCACAACAAAATCCTCTGTTTTCATTTTGAGTTGTTCCTGCAGCAGATTTGGAGCAAGATGTCTTTGCAAGAGTCGGTCGGGGAGAGTCGGGTATCTCACCCGGCACCAGGCCCAAGAGCATACAGTGATGCTAACCACTTTGGGCCAGAAACGGAGGAAGAGATGGAGGCTGACTTGAAAAGAGTGGATGCCATGGAGGAGGATTAAGAAGTTACCTCTCGTCTCCAAACCAGATTCATGCTGGAGGAACTTTAGAGTGATTGCTATTTGACTATAGCGCCAGAAAAGCTCCTGTCTGCTAGGACTACGTCGGTATTTCCCCAAAGAGAAAGGGATGATGCAGCACAGCGATGGTAGGTATTTCCATAAGTGAAGAAACCAAGGTTATCGAACCAGTAGGAGAACCAATCAACACAATGCAAACAACACATGTACACAGATAACAACACCTCGCAACCCGACGAGTTAAAGGGGTTGTCAATCCCTTTCGAGTAACGATGCCAGATATTGTAATAGATTGAAATAATAGATCACAAATAAAATAAAGTGCAGCAAAGTATTTTTGTATTTTTGGTTTAATAGATTTGAATAAAAATGCAAAGGAAAAGTAGATCGCAAGAAAATATATGAGAAAGAAGACCCGGGGGCCATAGGTTTCACTAGTGGCTTCTCTCGAGAAAGAAGGCAAACAGTGGGTAAACAAATTACTGTTGGACAATTGATAGAACCTCAAATAATTATGACGATATCCAGGCAATGATCATTACATAGGCATCACATCCAAGATTAGTAGACCGACTCATGCCTGCATCTACTACTATTACTCCACACATCGACCGCTATCCAGCATGCATCTAGTGTATTAAGTTCATGGAAAAACGGAGTAATGTAATAAGAATGATGACATGATGTAGACAAGATCCGTTTATCTATTGCGTAGATATAGATCCCATCTTTTTATCCTTAGTAGCAACGATACATATGTGTCGGTTCCCTTTCTGTCACTGGGATCAAGCACCGTAAGATCGAACCAACTACCGGGCACCTCTTCCCATTGCAAGATAAATAGGTCAAGTTGGCCAAACAAAACCCAAATATCGGAGAAGAAATACGATGCTATAAGAGATCATGCATATAAGAGATCAAAGAAACTCAAATAACTTTCATGGATATAAAAAGATATGACTGGTTATAAACTCAATGTTCATCAGATCCCAACAAACACACCACAAAAAGAGTTACATCATATGGATCTCCAAGAGAGCATTGTATTGAGAATTCAGAGAGATAGATGAAGCCATCTAGCTACTAACTACAGACCCGAAGATCTACAAAGAACTACTCATGCATCATCGGAGAGGCACCAATGGAGGTGGTGAACCCCATCCGAGATGGTGTCTAGATTAGATCTGGTGGTTCTGGACTCTGTGGCGGCTGGATGAATATTTCATCGACTCCCCTAGGGTTCTGGTATTTTGGGGGTATTTATAGAGCAAAGAGGCGGTCCGGGGGGCACCCGAGGTGGGCACAACCCACCAGGGCGCGCCTGGGCCTCCTGGCGCGCCCTAGTGGGTTGTCCCCTCCTTGGTACTCCCCCCAGGTGCAACCAGGGCCCAACATGTTCCTTCTGGTCCTTAAAAAATCTTCATAAAGTTTCGTGGCATTTGGACTCCATCTGATATTGATTTTCTGCGATGTAAAAAAGACGAAAAAAACAGGAACTGGCACCTGGCACTATGTCAATAGGTTAGTACCAAAAATGATATAAAATGACTTTAAAATGATTATAAAACATCCAAGATTGATAATATAACAACATGGAACAATCAAAAATATAGATACGTTGGAGACTATCAGCATCCCCAAGCTTAAATCCTACTCGTCCTCGAGTAGGTAAGTGATAAAAATAGAATTTTTGATGTGGAGTGATGTTTAACATGTCATATCATATTATTTTCTTTATAGCATGGAAAATTAGACTTTTTATGTGATTCAAAGCAATAGTATAGTGTTGAAATAATAATTTAGATACTCAAGCATATCAACAAGCAACCATGTCTTTCAAAATATCAATGCTAAAATAAGTTATCCCTAGCCCATCATGCTCAAACATTGATCCATTCATGAAACACACTCGAATATTAGCTACACCCAATACTTAAGTACGATCATATTGCCTCCTAGTTGGTGCTTTTATAAGAGAAGATGGAGACTCAAAATAAAAATTGCATAAAGTAAAGGAAAGGCCCTTCGCAAAGGGAAGTAGGGATTTATAGAGGTGTCAGAGCTCAAAGCGAAAAACTTAGAGATAAAAATATTTTGGTAGCACTACAAAAAAATACACTTCCGTGATGATACGTGTCTGTCATAGTAGGTCGCGTTTTTTTTCATGCATGTACATCCATGACGATTTTATGACAGAATCAAGATAGTCATACCTATGCTGTCGTAGAAGTGTTCCATGACATTACCAAAATTATCATCACAGAAGTGTCCACTTCCATGACGATAAATCGTGCCTCACAGAAGTGCTTTTGTCAAGGGTGACCTACACATGGCATCCACCGTGACGGAAGGCCGTTAAGCTATCGGGTCGGGTTTTGGATCCGATAACCCGTTAACAGCCCCGACCAATGGGAAATTTCCACGTATAAAATTCTTATTGGCCGGACGAAACACGTGTCAGCTCGTCAGTGGGTCAGATAGGCGCCTATGATATGTCGACACGTGCCACGGCCCACCACTGGCCCATTTAGCTTACAAAGTTGGCCCGTTTGACTTGGTCAAAAGTTAATGGGCTGGCCCATGAAAAGCCTGTTAACGGTCTCTTCGCAAATAGCCCATTTTACGGCCCGTTAGGCCCTAAAGGAAATCGGCCCAACAACGTCATGTGGGACGTCGAATATAACACCAACCCATTTCACTTTCGGCCCATGTATGGCCCACGATGTCTTTCGGCCCATATGAGGCCTTCGTATCTTTCGGCCCTTTACAGGCCCACGGTGACTCTAGCCCATAATGAACAGTAATTTTCTTTATACCCGTTAATGGCCTGTGATTTAAATGGGCCGTTTCTAGCCCGTGTTAGCTTTCGGCCCATACGTTCCTGGGCTCCTTTTCGGCCCTCGATTACTTCCGGCCCGTTACTGGCCTGTTCCCCTAATGGGCCAAATTCGGCCCATGGCAAGAGTCGGCCCATTACTGGCATGTTCCCCTAATGGGCCAAATTCGGCCCATGGCAAGAGTCGTCCCGTTACTGGCCTGTTACCCTAATAGGCCAAATTCGGCCCATGGCAAGAGTCGGCCCATTTCTGGCCTTTAACCCGTTGCGCCGTTTCCAGCCCGTCCTATATTCTGGCCCGTTAACGACCCGTTATGCCTATGACAGAATTAAGCCTTTGTTGTCCTACGGCCTGTTAACGGCCTGTTACCGTGCTGGGCCGATACCAATTACGCCCGATTACGGCCCATGTAGACCCATTTATCCGACGGCCCGAGGCCCACCGATTACAGGCTCATTTATCGACGGCCCGTAGGAGACCCATGGATCCTATGGCCCGTATATGGCCCATGGTAGTTGCGGCCACTAGCAAACCAGGGAAAAAGAAGACTAGGAAATAAATAAGGCAAACTAACACTAGGATATTAAGGCGATTGCACAGATTACATCCACTCGGCATCAAAGATCGCCACCAGTGCAAATATAGGGAATACCCTACTCTATACAAAAATGGCTTGCTGTTTTCTTCAGTCGGTGGCTGCACGTTAAGAATAAATTTTGTATCGCACCAAAACAAATTACAACTATATAACAAAAGGAAGGTTGGCATAAAACTTAACAGTCTAGCAGATAAATCCACCACCAGAAGTTCAGAAGCTCAGTTAATTTGACCTGACTATTACGTTTTCATGTTGTATTGTCCGATGGAGCACCATAACCCTCGCCTTCATTTCCCCTAGGCTCCTGAACAACATAGCAAATGTCTGATAGTCTGGTTCAAAACCATGCATATCTTGATGACATTGAGCAATGTTTCTCCTTGTTTCAGAAAGGGTCTCTGTTAGGGAATGGACTTGTGTCTGGAGCGTTGATACAACATTGCTTTGAGCTTGCATATCTTGATCATGAGGCAGTTTGGACGATATTGCCTTAACAACCAACCCAGTATTACGCAGGAACGTGCTTTTGGCACTGTTAGTGGACAGGTACTGACCCACTGCAGCAAGAGCTGACAAAGGGTCCACCATTTTTCCATAGCTCGCTAAAACGTTGAGGTTTTACATTAGTAGTACCAGAACAGAAGATATTAAGGAGGCAGCAAAACCAAACAAAATAGCTTTGGTCTATGTACAGAACTTATTCTGGTGAACCCATGTAAAATATTAGTTGTATTTTATTGCAAAGTACATAATAAAACCAGGTTCCAAACATATGACCATGTACCATCGCTAATGTATTGTCTATTTATTCACATTATATTGAGGGCTAAGGATAAAGAGACAAAGTTTATAATACGGTAAGCATAGTATGACATCATTCATATCACAAAACAATTGAGAACAGACAAACAGGTAATTGTAACATTGTGTGGGCAAGTCCAGCACGGAACTATATTATGGGTCAAGATCAAAGGAACATCACTCCTCTCTTTTAAACCTTGTAAGGTGCAATGATACGCTAAGACAATTGTGTATAAAATTGAAAAGAGTAATAGACATTGACTGCAAACCATGCAGTTCAAGGCACAAGTCAGAGTAAGTAGTAGTTAAAAGGCATGAGGATTAAGGACTTACAGCAGCGGCTTTGACTGTTGTAGTCATGCCCTTCTTCTTGCTGGTGTGACAGTCCTTGAAGATTTCCATAGCATTTGGTTCAGGTACTTTTTGGTCC
Source organism: Triticum urartu (assembly GCF_056163025.1). Classification (NCBI taxonomy): domain Eukaryota; kingdom Viridiplantae; phylum Streptophyta; class Magnoliopsida; order Poales; family Poaceae; genus Triticum; species Triticum urartu. Next base: position 497,417,002 of record NC_141875.1, on the reverse strand, counting down.
TTGCGGGCTTTCCTCTGCATTTCGAACAAGTCAATATAGATCTGATATATGGTGCAGCGAAAAGAGTGAAACAACAGCTAATTACAAGAGCCTCGCAGTGTGCAATATAGCTACGAGATCCTGTCGTCTGTTGGAATTTCACTTTCGTACGGTTGGCCTTGTTCTTTGAATAGTTCACCTACAAGTAGATAGATTTGTGTTGCACGTGCGTAAATAGGACTTCAACATGTGATCTGATCACATATATATAATGTACCTGATACTTCGGATCAGACTAGTGTTTAACAAGGCCCCTCCAGTCTTCATCCGATATATTTTCCACTGGAGATGTTTGGGAAAGTTCACTATTAGCCTTGCCTTCAAAGTGAGTTTTCCTCAAGTCATACCGATACTGTCGCAGAGCAGACTTGAAAACATGGGTGCAAGCTTGTCTGGTTGCATCATCTTGGCTATCCAACTTGAACCTCATTTGTTGAAAATTATGGGAGTCTCATTATCAGCAACCTAGAAAGTATGGGACAGAGCAATACGATATTACTAGTTTCCATACATAACCATACGTACAGATAAATGGTCGAGGAAGGTGTTGAACTGGGTTTCGTCTTTGTCATTCCTGTACTAAATCCATGTTGGGAGGATACGTACATGACACCTAACGGCAACCGCTACCTCTGATACTAACTTGGCTGACTCTGTAGCATCACGTGGCCTTTTTAGACCTTCCTCAAAACGGATCTCCATTCTTCCTCCTCTAGATTTAGTTAACCTACCAAGCATTATCCCTGATGTTTGTTTCCTCTTGCACCTAGGTGCTAGTCCAACAACGAACATAGGAAGTGTTAGTGTACATCAAACTGTGAGACTACATATAAAGAAGCATGCAATTGTAACTTGACTCCAGCAACTACCTTCTTGTTGTTGAAGCTCACAAGGTTCATCTGATATTGCCAACTCATCTTGTGTCAAGAGTCCTTGGGAAGTAGTGTCAGGTGGCAAGGGAGCTTGGGAACGTGTTAGTAGCTCAGTTGACACACGAGTAAGTCGTGCAGCTGGTAGTACTGTGGTAGGTGTTGCAAGAACTAGGGCTCTCTCTACTTGTTTGGTGGCAGCTATTTGTTTATGTTTGGCTTTTTTTGCAACTCGTGTAGCATGGAATGCCGTGTTTTTGTTTATGTTTGGTGGCAGCTATTTTCCGCTGGACTTTGACCTTCTATTGCACCATCAGTACCAGCAGAATCTGCAGGATTCATCCGCTTCTCATTCCCTGCCATTCTGTGTTTCTTCCTCTTTCTCTGTGCCATGTTAAGTCAAGCCGACAAGAAAAATGAATAACAATTTAGTTCTTCAGAACAAATTGATGCGTGATGCAGACAAACTGAACTTTGATGTTAGACAACCACATGATAGGAGGATGTAATATGTATGAAAAACAGGACGGAAGAGATAACCAGAACTATGATGTGTAAACTAAGAAGAAGACATTTCACCAAATTAGAACCATGCAATGGAAGATAGACACCATATGAAAGATGCTACAAATATCACTCTGCCAAGTTAACAGTGTCTCATCATAAATGGCGTTTAAACAAATGTGGAGCAGTACAAGAAATAAATCATATGCAAGATGCAAACAACATCCCACTACCATGTTAGAGGTCTCTCGTCATTAGCGCCATTGCATATTCACAGCATTGCATATTCACAGCTTATGATGTGTAAACTAAGGAGAAGGCATTTCAACAAATTAGAAGCAATGAAAGCTAGACACCATATGAAAGATGCAACGAATATCACTCTACCAAGTTAAAACTGTCTCGTCATAAGTGCCATTTCAATAAATTAGTAGTACAAGCTAGAAAAGAATGTGAGATGTAACCTATATCACACACCGAAGTCAAACATGTCTTATGATAAGTGATTGTTGCAGGTTACACAACAGTAGTAATTTGATGTAAGAACATGGTGTGATAGACAGATATTGTATGTTCTAGAAACAGGAACACGTGTCCTATTCAAGTATAATGTGTAAAGTAAGCAGATGGAATTCAACAAAATTAGAAGCAATACAAGCTAGACATCACACATAACATGCAACCACATATAACAGTGCCAAGTTAGAGGGAGCACCGGTGATGCTACACTAGGGGAGACGTGCTCATCATAAACACAACTTTGTTGAGTGTCTATGCATGTGTTGTCTTGGAAATCATCTTGGGGTGTGGAGGAGTAGAAACTGTCGAGGCCCTCCGTTCGGAAGGAGCACCTTTATCTGCTGCCTTGCTAACATCCTTCCGCTTTATTGATTTTGAATTGTCAAGTAAAACCGACAAGAAAAAGCAATAAAATTCTCTCTTCAGAACTCATTCATGCATGATACTAACAATCACTACTTTGATGTAAGGCAAACACATGATCCCAGGATGGAATATGTACGAAAAACAGGACGTCATGGCATGTTCACAACTGTTCGTGTAAACTAAGCAGAAACCATTCCAGCAAATAAGAGGCAATGCAAGCTAGACACCACATGAAAGATGCAACCAATATGAATCTGCCAAGTTAAAAGCGTCCCATCATAAATGGAATTTCAACAAATTAGAAGCAGTGCATGCTATAAATCATATGAAAGATGCAACTAATATCGCACTGCATATACTAAAGGTGTCTCGTCATGTTGATTGATGCGGGATACAAAAAAACAATAGTTTTATGTAAGGACATGCTTAATTGGCAGATGTACTATGTACTAAATACAGGAAGGCATGTCACATTAACAGGTATAATGTATAAGCTAAGCAGACTAGCACATGCAGTTTAACCAGATTGGAAGAATTACAATCTAGACACCATATGCAACATGCAACCACATATCACACTGCCAAGTTAGAGCAAGCACCTGCGATGCTAGTGTAGGGGAAATGTTGCAATCAACTACAGAGCTATGTTCACTATCTTCATCTAGCATTTCTGTTTCTTGAGAATCATGTCGGGAGGCTGACGCTGCATTCTTTAAATGAGGAGTAGTCCCCTTGCCTGCCTGCCTCGTCATAAGTGATTGATGAGGGATACACAAGAACATTAGTTTGATGTAAGAACATGGTTAATACACAGATGTACTAGTATGTACCAAAAACAGAAAGGCATGTCATATTCAAAGGTATAATGTGTAAGCTAAGCAGATGCCATTTAACAAAATTGGAAGCAATACAAGCTAGACATCCGGCTGGAGTGGTGAGCATGATCATCTAGGACCTGAGAGCCTGGTGGGAGGCGGGCTGCTTCGCCACCATCGCAGCTTTTTAGTTGGCTTCCAGGTGATGCCTATCTTTGCTGGGCTTGTCACTAGCTCGGCCAGTGCCCTTACTAGCTATTTGTCTTCTGGTCCTCATGGGATGGTGGTTCATGTAAAAAAATATCTTTCCTTATCTTACCGACTTCGGCCTTTCAAATACAAGCTAGACACCATATGGAACATGCAACCACATATGACACCGCGAAGTTAAAGCAAGCACATGGGATGGTGGTTCATTGTGAGCGAGGTCATCAACTCCACAGCTACGTTTACCGTCTCCATCTGCTGACACTGCACCCTTTATAGCCCTGTAACGTGTCTTGCCTACCCGCATACGAAGCTGGAGCGACTTCTCTCTTTTCTTTTTGGCTTCTCTCATGGCAGCAGAGTCTGAAATACCCTTGCATAAAAACACAATAGTGAGAGTAAGGGTGAAGTGTGTGCAGAACTAGTGCACTGTAAAGTAGCAGATAGTAGGTGGCTGAAAAATAAATGACATGAGACACATGATAGCTCTACAACATTGCATGGCAAACAAAATTAGATTCTACTCCTTATGATTTTGTAATATATGAGCACAGGAAATGCAGGTACTCCTCCAGCACACCACCACATGTGGTCATATCTAAGATAATAGTCGACTGAAAATAAATAGGCCAGTCGATTTTTTAATGAACCGTCTGATCTATAAGGAATGGGCAGATGGCCTTCGTCTACCTCCCGCCAGTCACTGTTGACGATCTTTCTCGAACCGCCAGCGACCACCGGCCCAGACCCCTGCCTCCGCCGCCCCGCCCTCCCATCGACCTCATACCACCGTCGTGCTTGGCAGCGCCCCCAGGCCATCCCTTTAATCCCGGCTGACCTCCAGATCGGGCGCCAGTAGCTCTAGGACACACACGCCCCTAAGATAAACACCAAGGCGCTGCTTCCCCGGCGTAATAGGCGTACTAGCACCTATTACACCGGGGAATGCTTCCGTTAATTGGGAATCAACTGGCCAGAAATTGAAATTCAGGGGGGCGACGGACCTCTAGCTAAGGTGAAATAGTATATGAGGAGAAACCTTGTGCATCGCGAGTTACTAGGAACATCTAGTATCAAGAAGAAGCGGTCAACTAGTGTCTTCTATGAGATGAATACCGTGCAAGCAGAGACGTAAGATTTGCACAAATAAGGGAAGAGGAGTACCTTTTTCGGTTGCCGGTGTGGTCACCTCCACATGTCGCACCGATCTTCTTCTTTTTACCTGGGAAACCGATGTTCTGGAGGGCGCAGGCTTGGACGAACCCATGGCCAAATTGTTGACTGTGTTGCCATGGCCGTATGTCAGCGGAGGGGAAGCAGATCCGAGGCGGCGAAGGACGGCGTAGCAGGAACAACTCCGGTGCGGTGGAGGGTGGCGAAGTTGGAGCGGCAACGGTGACGCGCAGGACGGCGTGGTTGAACTGGCTCGGGTACGGACGGCTCGGCCTCGGCTTCAACTACTAGCCGTGGAGGGAGTTGCGGTTGAGGTTGCGGGGGACGATGACGTCGGGGTTTTGGCTCCGGCATGATGGAGGAGGGCGTCGGTTGATGGGTGGGATGGGGTGGCGGATGGAGGACGCCGGGGTTTCGCGGCTGGTGGAGAGGTAGTTTTGGCACCCACAGAGTACGAATGGGGAATCGAACGGGTGGGGGGGGAACCATGTTTCGGTCTGGGACACGCTTGTTTTTGGCTTTTTTGAACAGAAGATGGGACGCGCTTGTTTGAAATTTGGGGAAAGTACAAACTTTGCCCCCCTCTTAAATTTCGGACCTACTGCGGGTCGGGGGTAGGATGGTAATCCTAGGTGTCCCAAATAGTGGGCGGGAGCGATTTCGGCCGCATGCATGTGTGCTTAGGCGGCCATTGTGTATGAATGTTTTTTTGGATGCGGTTGCGTGGCGTCTAGATGAAGCTACAAACCTACCCCGGTTTAGACCTTTGGATGTCGGGCCGGTAGGTTTCATGGGTCGGAGTTATTAGAAAAGTAATTTCCTTGTACTACCAAATATTGGTCTCACGCGGTTTCGGGCGAGTAGAGGCTCTTTTGGCGCTTCGTTCAAAATTTTGAAACACAAGCATTCACGTTTAGAGTACTCTTGAACAATGAGGATTGACCTAAGTAGACAACATTATATTTGACTGTGTATGTTTGAAAACCTCATTAAATTATCCACTTCTTTTTGAAAATTTGACACTTGAAAATCCTACAACTACGATTATTTTGGAATGGAGGAGCTAAATTTGAATCTATTTTGTACACGACTACATATGCTATTATGTACAAAATCAGAGCAAAGATTGGTGCCCCCATAATTTAGGTATGGTTTACAAATGCCATGATATCAAATTCAAATAATTGAATGGACTTCATGTTGAATTCGATTTTTTTAAACCACCTTAAGTTGAATTCAAATGTATGCTAGTTCATAGGTAGCTATTTATAATGTCCATTGTGTAACTTTCGTATGTATAATGTGCTTTACACACACAACATGAACTATACTCACGTTTATATTCGATTGCTAAAGCGATGCATTGTCTAGAGTTCAAAATACTAACTATGTGGATCAATTGTGTCGAATAATAACATAGACATGCTCAAATTCGATAGAATCTAGATGTCTGATGGATCAATGACCGCTCCTTACGCGAATTGCAAATATCATGATCCCATCCTAATATTTGGATACAATTTATATCTTTAATCAATGTGTAGAGCAGTCTTTTATGTGTAGTTTCACTCTCCATCGGTGGTCTCTCACACATGCTCACACACTCTCTCCCGAGGTGTCTTTCTCGCACACATGCTCTAGATATAACCCTCCCTCCCTCTCGTAACCATTTACAACTGTTTTCACTAACCTTTATCACAAGCACTCTTCCTCTCGCAAACATACACACGCACAATCCTCATCGACCCTTTCTATATACATGGACCTGCCTACGTGTCTCGTGTATGCACATTATCTTTACGCATGTCTCTCACGCATTGTCTCACACCTCTCTTCCTAATCGACGAGTATGATTATAGCAGAGCATTCTGTAGGATGCCCCTTAAAGTTAGGTTGGATGAATAGTAATATCAGAGATAAAGGGGTTACCTTAGTCCGAGAACCTAGGGTTACAAATCCTAGCCGGCTTTGTCAGTGGACACAGAGTCCTTCACAATTCTGCTATCTTTGTCTTGTAAGACTAGTCATCCATGGGTCTTCCTAAATGCGTCACGGGCCGACCAATGTGGCGCAGGACGGAACCAAACAAAGGGCCTCACCTTGACCCACCAGACCTCACGCGGTGACACACCCTCTGCCCCCACGTCTCATTATCTTCTCACACCCACACATACCAACACAAACACCACACACACACAGAAAATTTCTCCTGGTGCCTCTATTCCCTCCCCCTTGCATATACACACTCAAGGGAATGGAATCTCTTGTCGTGACGTCATATTCATCTCTCTCTCTAGACCACTCTCATTTCTCATGCTATCTCTCCCACGCCCCCCCGTCGGCCCCTCTATCCATGCCTCTCTTGAATATATAATACACACACATACCTCTCTAGGCCCCGCCAAATGCATCAACTACACATTCACACATGTTACATCATGTACCCCATTGATCTAAAAAGCCCTCTCTTCACGTTTATTTTGCATACAACATTCCTTTTGAATAAAGTGTGGCCAAAAAATTATTTTAGAGTTTCTACATGTATACAACATTACAAAGTTATATGGAGGAGTACGAACGCTAATTTGCATTGCATGGTGCCCACAATGATATTTATTCCGCACTATGAATTTGTATATTTTTATACTATATACAAAGTTAGTCATAATAAAGAGAAACGAAGAGCATCTCTCTCTCTCCATCGCATACCCCCTGTACGCCCCTTTCACGTATGCACACAAAACTATCTCCAGGTCCCCTAAAAGTAAGCCTCCAGAAAATTCACGCATCTTTCATCTTTCTCTCGCGATATATTTGATGACGATCATTGTATTTGAAGCGAAAGCACGATACGTACATTGGACTTCAAAATCCACTCATTACGGTCACCATTTATGTTTAGTGGTTATTATACAGTCACGGGCTCACCGTACAACTCTGTATTTGCTCATGACATGACTAGTTGACCAGTTAAACGCTCCACGTGGCACCTCTAGTGTTGCATCACATTATCTCACTACCATCATGCCCACTTGTCAACTTGTATCTACTCTACATGTACATTCTTATAAAATACAAAAAAAATACACTCTTATAAAAATAGAGTTGGTGATGATGGTGTGCCTGCCATCCTGCAATATAAGCCATCCGACTTATATCTGACGGATAGGAAAGAAACTATGGCAATTTTTCAAAAAGATACCCACACACCTCTCCACATTTGCAAATAAGGCCTTCCCTCGTTCATCAACTTCTCTCACAAGATAAACAAGTCATACAAATGCAATGCATCTTGATGTTACGTGCAACGCACGGGCATCTTGCTAGTAAGAATGAAAACAAACGACAAAAATATATTTGGACGGTGGTTCGAAGTCATGACCGCGGGCACAGCGGACAAGGTGGCCTTGTATTGGTATGCTAAAACGTCTGTTTTAACACACAGGAGCTGGTGTGGTGATTATACACACACGCATGCATGCACACGAACTGCATCCACGCAACACTCACACAAACACATGCACCCACGCATGCACGCAACACTCACATGTACACACGCAGCCACGCACGCACGCAACACTCACACACACGCAGGAAACACTCACAGGCACACACACACGCATGCATGCACACACCAATACACCACACGACCAACACACACTCTCATGCTCAAGTGCTCAACCTACACGTGCATGCGCACACATCAGGCCCTGACAGACACATACACAACCAGGTGATTCTCGCGCACGGGTTGGAGCCTTGTCGTGCCTGCTTAAATTTGTGTTTATCTGACCTTTTGCCTATGCGAACTAACAGGTGGGACCCACAAGGAACGTGGTCAATTTAACTAGTCAACATGGCGCCACTCATACTATTTGGCCGGTCAACAGAGTGCAATCCGATGCTGAACTGTGAGCAAGTGACCGTATAATCACCGCAAAACATATATAGTGACCGTAATCAGCTTATTCTGAAGTTCGGTGACCGTATTACGCTTTTCTCTCAGTAGGCCCTCCAAAACTACATCTCTACATGTTCTCGCATGTTACATCTAACAACTATGCAATACAGCACTACTACTACACTCTAACACAATAAATCATATGTGTTTTTAGTTTTACTAGATATCATATTATTACTAATAATTATTCAGTTTGCATACAGTAAAATTGCCTTTGAAATGTATGGCCAGTATCATCTACCGCGCGGGAAAAATCCCGCCCTTTCCTGTTTAATCGGGTTTGTATCGATGGAGCGTGCGAAACAGCAAAACTATAGTACTATACAGTACAAGTGACAGTTCACTGGGCCGTCGTGTCGTCTAGTCCTCCGTTGTAAGAGTGGAGCGCTCGCTTTCATAAATCTTCTAGTCCCTTTCGCCGACATGTGGGACATCAAACTACCGGGTCCACGTGCCATACCAGAATACAGTGCAGAGCAGCTGGGGTGAAGCACCCCAGTCATGGCGTCAGCGTAGTAATGAGCAATGAGGCGTCAAATCACAAAGCTGCACCTTTCCCGCAGTTAAGTTGGAGGGACGAAGCAACCATCATTTCACTCGTTGCTGAATCTGCTTCTCCCTCATTTTCTTCAACTTAACCACGTGTTGCTTCTGCCGTTGTTCTGCCTCGTGTGGGACGTGGATTGGCTTGGTAAAGCACTAACACGTGGGACCGCATGTTAGCAAACTGCCAGGACAACGTACTCCGAAAATAAGAAACCTCCCCGCCATCCGCGCGGCAAAATCACCTCCTTTTTACTAATCTTGATTCTATAATTTTTTAGTTCAATATAATTGAGATCTGTATAGATAGCACACAGGAGCAAAACCAAGTGGTACGGTTAAGGGCATCCACAATGTGTAGCCAAATGTGAAAATAGCTTTTGGCATCATGGGAACCATTGTGGACGGTGTTGCCAAAGCTAAAAAGATGCAACCGAAGCTCCCTAATTGATTGATTGAAGGAATAGAAAAATGCAACGTCTCTCCTGTTTCTCCCATGCTTGGACGCATGCAGTACAGTATAGAGCAGAAAGTCTACCCCTGTCCCTTCTACCACAAATCACAAAGCAGTGAGGTGTCAAATCACAAAAGCACGGACTAAGCAACCATCATTTCACTCTTCGCTGACTCCGCTTCTCCATCGTCTTCTTCGAGAAACCATCTCACCGCACTAGTACTCCTAGTAGTACTAGTAAAGGACTTCCTGGATGCAAATAAGGCGGTTGTCTCGGCTTTCAGGCGCCACCTACGAACATCTTACCGTGGTCTCCCTCAATGGTGTTCTCCGTCGAACGCACTTTGCCAAACCACCCAAAAAAGATATCGTCGACGTCACCGCAATGGGGAAGGAAGTCAAATATAGTTACTACCTCCATTTTTTTGTACACAAGGCCAGTATATCAAAATTAAAATTTGAAAAGTGCCACTAACACAAATCGAGGCGAAATTGATGGGGTTAGCAACCAAGGACATTAATATCCCCTACATGCATGCGGAAGTGAGAAGGTTGGTTTGCATGGCGCTGCATTAATCAAGCAATGAGGAGTGAGATGGTTAGCTCTTTGGTCTTTGGAGAAAAAAATACGCATTAATTGACACATGAAATGAGGATTTGTATCGATTAAATCCCGCGAAGGAAAACCCCGCCTTTTCTTTTCTAACACTAGTACTCCTAGTATGTACGTACTTATCCTGTTTGGGTCTAGGCCTTGCGTTGCCAAACTTCACCACACATTTTTGCCAAGCTTGCCTAAAGTTTTCAAAATGAGAAGGAGGTACACTTGCGCATGGCTGTCGTGATCGCACCGCACCCTCACACGGTCGCTCCTGCACGCCGCGGTCGCACCGTGCCCTCACACAGTCGCTCCTGCACGCCTCAAACGCAACCAAGGGAACGCACCCTCACTAACACGTGCCGTCGCATGTGAACAAACCAAACTCAGCCATCCTATTGCTGACACATAATTTTCATTCATAGAGTATGTTTATCCAACCGCATGTTGGGGAGTATCCGTACGGCCTGTGCGGTGGTCTGTTGGGGAAGAAGAAGAGGTGAGGAAGAAGGAAAGAAGGGTTAGGAGACGTAGGATATTCATCCAACCGCCTGAAATGGTAGACTGACCCAAGTCAGGCGACTTGCATAACAAATATATGTTTTTACACATCAAAATATCCATAAAAACAACAACATAAAGAAAACTATCACTGCTCGCGGAAAGAGACGGCCTCGTTGTCTTTGGTTGCCGTCGCGAACCAGTCGTCGCTGCCGACGTGTGTCTCCGCACCGTGGTTGTCCTTCGCCTCCAACTACTCGTTCAAGCGGAGCATGCGGGCGCTCCGCACGGACAAGAGCACAGCCCGGTTCAAGTCAAGGACGTCCGGTTCTGCCTACAGGAGGGCCTCGATGGCAGCGGCATCCGCGCGCTCCTTGTCGAGTCGAGCCTCCGCCGCCCAGTTCAACTCCAGGACGTCCGGTTCCGCCTACAGGAGGGCGTCGATGAGAGCGGCATCCGCGCGCTCTGCGTCGAGTCGAGCCTCTGCTGCCCGGTTCAAGTCCAGGACGTCCGGTTCCGCCTGCAGGAGGGCCTCGATGGCAGCGGCATCCGCGTGCTCCGCCTCAAGTTGAGCCTCCGTCGCCCGGTTCACATCCACGACATCCGGTTCCACCTGCAGGAGAGCCTCGAAGGCAACGGCATGCGCACGCTCCGCGTCGAGTTGGGCCTCTACCTCTCGGTCCTCCTTTAGTATCGCCATGTTGAACCGCTGGTACGCCTGCACCATGGGGGACTCGGACGCCGGCATGAAGTCGACGTCCATTGTCTCATACCCATCGGGGGCCTTCTGCGTCACGACCTCCGCCATGAACATTGGATCGGCTTCCTCCTCCTTGTAGCTTGGCTCCAGAGAACTCAGGGATTGGCCCGCGGCAAAGCGAGCTTGGGAACGGAGGTCTGTGGCGCCGACTGCCGCCGCGATTTCCGCACAGCGCTCCCGCGTCAGCATCTTGTAGTAGGTGATCTTGCGGCACACCATGGCTTTCCGGCGAACTAGGGGACGCTTGATGTGGGCTAGGGGATCGAAAGGTGGGGGAATGGGCTGGAGATTTGGTGTGGTTTTAGGGCAGTGGCTGGCGTAGGCCGAGCAGCGAAGGTTCTGCTGTGAATAGTGGTTCCAGTGACGACCGGTCAATCGGTTTTGACCGTACATCGCTCTTCTTGCGTTCGCGTTGCAGCCTGGCATGCTGGACCCTCCACGTCGCTCACCGAATGGAACGCACTTCGTCTTGCGTTTTCGCTCGCTTGTGGGACCGCAGTTGAGAGCAAACCAACGTCCCTCCCCCTCCCCTGCTCGCGTCATTTATTATACCACCACTCCCTCCGTTTTATGCGGAGTAAATAAAAACAGAGGGAGTATACTATGGATGAGGATCCCCTGACGTGGCCGAACCCATTGAGTAACTGACATGCGGGGCCTAGCAAGCATGGGGTCCGCCATTAAGTGACCAAAAGGGAGGGTAAGGCAGGGATACCTACGTCAGAGGATCCACTTCCACTATACTACTTTGACCAAATGTTAGCGTAATAATATATGACATGCAACTTACACAAATGTTAGAGTAATAATATATGACATGCAACTTACACAAAGCATATAGGGTCTAATGCGTTTTTCGAGGCTAACTTTGACCAAAAGTTAGAGTAATAATATATGACATGCAACTTACACAAAGCATATGGTCAAATTCATATGTGAAAGGAGTTTCCAATGATATAATGTGAAAGGAGTTTCACATTATACATCTCATGTACTATTAATCTTGTCAATAGTCAAATTGGAAACCATCTCGAGTACAAATCTAGGAGTACGTATGAATCAAAAAATATTGATTGGGCGTTGTTGAATGTTGATACCTTTTTGATCAAAGTAGAGATACTTTGACTACACATAAAACTTATATGTAAACTAGAAAGGATAGGAGGGAGTATATTATACGTTCAAAAATGAAACGAACATTGAATACCCTTTATATATGATTTGCGGATGCTATGATCACCGGTTCAAAATTTTGAATCCACCTTAGGTATCACGTGCCCCCACTCGTTCCCTCTCAATTTCATCTCGGGGTCCGAAGATCTATTGAAAGAGGACTAGGGTGGGTACATGCGAATGATACACGGCGGAATGTTCAAATGAGGCATGCGGGAGGGTGGACTCGACTGGAGGGCGACATGATCGATGGAGAAGAGGGTTGGAGAGGAATGAGAAATAAGCAAACGCCACATGATTATACTTGAACGGCTCAAATAAACAATAAGTTGTCTCGCTTGGCCTACATAGTGAAAGGCCTAATGCACAACACGGAGCACTGACGCTCGAATATGGCCGGGAAAAAAGGGAAACCGACATGTGGGACACACCCGTCGGGACGACGTAGCGCAGACTAGTCCAATGGAGGAGCTGGCCCACAACCTCCTCGCCACCGACAACCATTCATGTGGGTCGTTGGGGCCAACAACGGGGCGCAGCTCCAGCACCGCCTCTGGACACGGTGACCGCGGTGAGCGACACGCTCATATAGTCGCTAGACATAGTCGGTTTTAGTGTGCCGAGGGTGGCGTTAGTGTTTTGGCACGACCAACGGTATGTTTGGTTTGTGCCCAAGGTTGCCCCATCAAAGCATTGGGTAGCCAAAATTTTGGTTGAGGTATTGGTTGTCCATGATTTGGCCAACATTGGCAAGAAAAATGAACTAGAGTTGGTTAGAGTTCATTGGCATGCCAAAGAAATGGCAACCATCCAAACAAAGACCAATCTTTGGGTCATGGCCAAAATTTTGGTTGAGGTATTGGTTGCCCATGATTTGGCCGACATTGGCAAGAAAAATGAACTAGAGTTGGCTAGAGTTCATTGGCATGCCAAAAAAATGGCAACCATCCAAACAAAGACCAATCTTTGGGTCATGACCAAAATTTTGGTAAGGTGCACTTTGGCCACAATCCAAACACATCCCAACACCCGGCTCGTCGAGGATTCACGGGGCGCCGTGACGCGTCTGCGGAGTGGTGTAGCACGGCAACTGCATCCTCTGGACCTGAGACCATGCCGAGTCGTCTTGCTTTTTCAATGACATGCGGGGATCGCATGTGAGCAAAGGGCATCTCCAACGTTGCCACGACCGCAGCTGACTACCCTGGCACACCAAAACCCTCGTCCCTCGCGTCATCGCGCGGTCCGTTCCCAGCTGGCGCCAGCTGCCCGCATTCATGTCGTCCGTTCGTATGTCGTCGTTAAGAGGCTTGGTGCCCGAGGAACCAACTCCGGCCACTTAATGACGCACACGGATGCTTGGCCTCACCGGAATGCACTACTTCAAGCGGGAACGCCCAGCTAACCTCCACACCATAGCGCATCGTCCTCCTACCTGGCACCACATCCGCCATGACTGCAAGTGCGAACGCTCTGCGGGAGAGCTTGTCTTCGGGGATGAAGCTCAAGGTCGCCGCCCTCGCTCAAGTCGCCTCTCGCGACGCAATAGCGGCGTAGACGGACGCGGACACGACCACACAAGCGGTGGCCACGCTGGCGGCCGACTACGGGAGCACCGCCAGCCATGCATCCCACTTGCCTCCATCCAACGTCCGGCACCGCTGAGGTCGGGGACTCCTCCCAGGATGAGTAGGGCATGGGAGGCGGCAGGGCATGGTGTGCCAACTAGCCGGTCCGTATCTCGTGGTCTACTCTTCCTCGCCGGAGACCGCACCTTCACTTCACGGGTCTTGAACCCTGCCCCCGTACATAGAGATCGCAGATAGAGGACGTCGGTCGCCGCCGTAGAATAGGTGTAGGGTCAGGTTTCTTTTATTTTTCTGTCCTATAAAAGTTCGAAATGTAATGAAAATCTGTCGTGTTTGCATTAATCTTGGCCGGTGTATATGAACTTTCACAATAATATACATATTGTAGGAGTACTAGCAAGATGCTCGTGCGTCGCACGGAAGATCAAGATCTTGTGGGAGAAAAGGATGAACGAGGGAAAGCCTTATCTGCAAATGTGGAGAGGAGTGCGGGTAAATTGTCATAGTTTCCTTCCTATCCGTTAGATATAGATCGGACGGCCTATATTGCAGGATGACAGGCACACCATCATCACCAACTCTGCTTTTTATTGAACCGAGACAAATCGAACATGCGAAGTAAAATAAACACATAGGGTCTATACATACACAAATTATCTTAGGCACTCCAATAGTACGTCCACTACACATTCACGCATTTCACATCTTTCTACATCTACGGGAACCTACGAAAGGGTTAACGTAAATTGCCTCTCTCTCCTCCCCTGATTTTCATGGTGGTGGGCCCCTCCCTCCCCTCAATCTACAATCAACAGCTCACACGTTTCACATTACGTTAATTACGTAACTGGGATTACGTAGGTGTAGCATTACTTGTCCTAAAAAACCCAACTAAGCCAACCTCCCAGCATATCACGCGGGAAAAGACCCGGCCGCGCCGTTTTAGATGGGATTACCGGATTACTAGTAGTAGTATCGATGGATCGCGCGAAGCAACAAAAAATTTTTTTGAGGGGGAGAAGCACCTAGTTTAAAAGGAAAAAAGGCGGTACACTCACAACACTCCTGTCGCGGTCGCATTGCACCCCACACACGTTCGGTCCAGCACACGGCTCACGCAAACTGAAAGCGCTTCGGCTTGCCTCTTCACTGACACGTGGGACTGCACTTGGAGAAACCGACCATGTGCCAAACTCCCCCCGCCCACCGCACGAAAATCCTCCCCCCCACACCCAAAAATTCCACCCAAATCCGATTCAACCGCCCTTCGGCCAACTAGCCAATAATATTCCCCAAACCCCCTCCCCCCTGTCCCCCTCCACTCCATTCGCTCCGCCAAAGCCGCCCTCCCCGCCGCGCCGATACGTCGGTGCCGCGGTTCGGCGATCCACTCGCTCCCATAGTACGCTCTCGTAGACTGCCATCCTCTAGCCGCGCTTCCACCTCTGGTTACGTTCTTGTGGAGGCGCACGGCGGTCAGCGCCGCCACCGCTGGCGATGTTCGTTTGGAGACACACGGCGGCCAGCTTCTCCCACGGTACGCGCATTCTAGACTGGGGCCCTATTCATGTCAGTGTAGCACTGAATGTTAGCTAATAGACATTGTTAATCTCACTAATTGCCGAAGTAGTTTACTCTCAATATGCTCTGCTTAAGAAGCTTCCTTGCCATGTTCTGCACTCAATCTGCTTAGCTGAGATGGCATGCCAAGGCCGATTAGTTGCTAAAATATCCTGCCATATATTTATTGTGATGTAGATTGCCATGGTCTAGCAGCCAATCTGTTAGGTGAAATAGCTCTACACCGTTTTATACTCGATCTTTGTTGCTGCGATGGCCTTCGATAGTTCGATGGTGTGTGCTCGGCCTCATTGATTGCTAAAACAGCCTGCCATAATTTGGCACTCAGATCTGTTTGCTGAATTAGCTTTACATATATTTTGTTACTTAGATCTGCTTGTCCAAATATCTTGCCATAGCTTTAGACATTGACCTAGGTATTTTTTTCTGGACTTCATAAAAAAGCATATATGTTTTTCCTGTAATATCTAGTAGAAGAACTAATTTGTATGTCTAACAGATGGACATGACTTGGATAACTTCTGCTCGAAGATTCTCTGCTGCATATGTCGATGGGGTTGAAAACTTCATGAACTTTATCAGAGCTGAGTACGGTGGTCCGAAATCAGATGTGCTCTGCCCGTGTAGCAGTTGTATGAATTTAGTTACAAGACCCCAGTCAACTGTGCAAAATCATCTACACTTGTATGGGATGTTGGTCACATATACTAGGTGGGTTCATCATGGTGAAGCTGTGAACGTCAATGTTATTGACTACGTGGAAGCAGCAGATCACCATCTTAATCTGCCTGATGCTCAGGTGGAAGAGGAGGAGGTGGTGGTAGCGGAGCCAGTGAGTTTGACCAACATTGAAACAATGCTACGAAATGCTCATGCATTCCGCGAACTTTCACCTGCAGAAGAAAAACAGTGGGCCCGCATGTAACACCCCGGATATGATTTACCCAATATGTACTCAACTCTTGCCGTTTCCGGCGTTAAGTTATTTTATTTTCTCGGGTTCGGGTTTTTGTCTCCGTGCGTTGTTATCATTGTCATGCATCTCATATCATGTCATCATGTGCATTGCATTTGCATACGTGTTCATCTCATGCATTCGAGCATTTTCCCCGTTGTCCGTTTTGCATTCCGGCGCTTCATTCTCCTCCGGTGGTCATTTCTACCTTTCTTTCGTGTGTGGGGATTAAACATTTCCGGATTGGACCGAGACTTGCCAAGCGGCCTTGGTTTACAACCGGTAGACCGCCTGTCAAGTTTCGTACCATTTGGACTTCGTTTGATGCTCCAACGGTTAACCGAGGGACCGAGAAGGCCTCGTGTGTGTTGCAGCCCAACACCCCTCCAATTTGGCCCCAAACCCACCAAAACCCTCTCCATCATCTAGAGCGTTCGATCACGATCGCGTGGCCGAAAACCGCACCTCATTTGGACACTCCTAGCTCCCTCTATGCCTATATAAAGTCCCCCCAAAAATCTCCTTCTTCTTCCCCCGTCCAAACCCTAGATCCATCTCCACCCGCGCCGCCGGACGAAAACACGACCGGCCGGACACGTCCGCCCAGCCCCGCCGCCGCCACGTGTCGCCACCTTACTCGCCGCCGCCCGCGCCCACATCGACCGCGCCGCCATCCCGCGCGGGCCAACCGAGGCCCAAGGCCGGCCCCTGCGGCCCAAGCTTCCCCGCGGCCGCGCCCATCTTCCCCGGCGCCGTTCGCCGGCCGAGCTCCGGCGAGCTCAGGCGCCGCTCCGCCGCGCCGCCCCATCCCGCCGGACGCCGCCCCTCGCCGCCGCGGCCATCGCCGGCGCCGCCCGTGGCCACCCCGGCCCGAGTCTCCTCCTCGACCTCCCTCACCGGCCGGCCCCTTCCAACTCCGGCGGATCTTGCTACAGTAACTCCGGCGAGGTGCATCGGGAACCATGCCAGATCCAGATCTGGAACTTTGCCTCGGTTGACTTTCTCCCGAAACCCTAATATTTTGGCTATGTTCATCGCATCGTTACTTTGCATCCGTAGCTCCATTTTGGGCATATAGCATATCAAAATGTTTGCCTCAGAGAGCACATCATTTCATCTCATTGCATCATTTTCATTTGAGTTCATCTTGATGCCCGAAATGCTGTTAGAAGAATGCTATTTGAGATAATTGTCAGATCTGCTGCTCCAATTAGATATTTGTCATTTTTGCCATGATTATTGTGTGCATGATATGCCCCTAAGCTCTACATAAGTTTTGTTATATGTTTTGCCATCTATCCAGAGGTGTAATCCATGTATTTTTGCGATGTGTGTGGTGACTAGCACAAGCTTGCAAAGGGGAGCATTCGTTATGCTGATTTCAGGGACTTAGCATTTCCACTAAGTCCTTGTGCTATCTATCTCAATATGCCATATGTTCTTGTTGTTTCCTAGTGATCCATGCCTCTTTCGAGGATGATCAGTAAGGATGTTTTGTTAATCTTGTAGTGCTCTATCCATCCATGTCTTTGTTTGCAATTATGGATCACCCTAGCTTGAGTCAAGTGAGCTCTACTTTTGTCTTTTCGTGAATCTGGGCAGATTGTCTACTTGTTAGCAATTTTGCCGAGGATGTTGTAGTTGATCCGTGCATGCCATGTTATTGTTCTTGCCATGTCTAGCTTGTATTTTGTGTATTATTGATGGGTGCATGCTTAGATTGTCATGACTTGCTCTGCAGTGAGTGCATCGAGCTCGTAAACATGCCTACTTGATATCTAATTTTGCATGTTCCAGTTTTCACCAAGTCTGAGAACTGATTATGTTTTTGCCATGTTCACATGCTTGCAAATGTATTTTCTGATCCCTTTTGGCTCAAGGTCACTAAGGGACTTTTGTTAAGCTCTTTGAGTAGCTCCATGCCATGCTTTACTTTGCCATGTTCAGGTCCTGTAGCATATAGTTTTCATGCTCCAAAGTGTGCTACCTGATCTGAAATTCCATACAAGTGTTAATTTCACTAAGTCTGGAATCTGTTTACCAAATGCATTTTTGCCATGCTTGTTTGAACCTGTTAATGGATGAATTGGCCGTAGCACAGTGCTAGTCTTTTGTTAAGCACCATGAGTGGATCGCTACCATGTATTTTGATGCCATGTTTGGGTGCTGTAGCATGTTCATCTTGTTGCATTTAGATGGCTACTTGCTGTAAATCGCAGAACGTGGTCATATTTGAATTGCTTGCCATTTTCAAACCGTAACTCCGATTCCGGAGTTCTTTATATCGTTTTCAAGCGATTTCATCTCATCTTTCCAGTGGCACACTTGGATTTCCCAGTTGAGGCCAGGTTCATGCTTTCCTTGTCAATCTTGCATATGCATCCCATATTGCATCCCGCATAGCATCCCATCTTTGCATCATGTTGTTTGAGTTTGCACGTGGTTGATTGTGTCATTGTTGCTTGTTTGTCTTGTTTGGGTAGAGCCGGGAGACGAGCTCGCTAACAAGGAGCCCGTTGAGTTTGCTTTCGAGGATCCACTCAACTCTGACAACTTTGCAGGCAAGATGATCATACCCTCGAAATCACTACTATCTTTGCTTTGCTAGATGCTCGCTCTTTTGCTATGCCTATGCTACGATGCCTACCACGTGCTTGTCATGCCTCCCAAATTGCCATGTCAAACCTCTAACCCACCATGTCCTAGCAAATCGTTGATTGGCTATGTTACCGCTTTGCTCAGCCCCTCTTATAGCGTTGCTAGTTGCAGGTGAAGATTGGAGACCGTTCCTTGTTGGAACATTATTTACTTGTTGGGATATCATTATATTGCCATGTTATCTTAATGCATCTATATACTTGGTATAGGGTGGAAGGCTCGGCCTCTCGCCTAGTGTTTTGTTCCACTCTTGCCGCCCTAGTTTCCGTCATATCGGTGTTATGTTCCCGGATTTTGCGTTCCTTACGCGGTTGGGTGATAATGGGAACCCCTTGATAGTTCGCCTTGATTAAATCTTTTCCAGCAATGCCCAACCTTGGTTTTACTATTTGCCACCTAGCCTCTTTTTCCCTTGGGTTTCCGGAGCCCGAGGGTCATCTTATTTAACCCCCCCCCCCCAGGCCAATGCTCCTCTGAGTGTTGGTCCGACTGAGCTGCCTGCGAGGCCACTCGGGGCAACTTGAGGGTTGGTTTTACTCGTAGCTAGTCTCATCTGAGTGTGCCCTGAGAACGAGATATGTGCAGCTCCTATCGGGATTTGTCGGCACATTCGGGCGGTGTTGCTGGATTTGTTTTAACTTGTCGAAGTGTCTTGTAGAACCGGAATACCGAGTCTGATCGGAATGTCTCGGGAGAAGGTATATTCCTTCGTTGACCATGAGAGCTTGTCATGGGCTAAGTTGGGACTCCCCTGCAGGGATTTGAATTTTCGGCCGTGCCTGCGGTTATGGGCAGATGGGAATTTGTTAATGTCCGGTTGTAGATAACATGAACCTTAACTTAATTAAAATGAATCAACTGTGTGAGTTACCGTGATGGTCTCTTCTCGGCAGAGTCCGGGAAGTGAACACAGTGTTGGAGTAATGCTTGCCGTAGGTTGCTCTCTAGTTACTCGTTCGCGCTTTGCCTCCTCTTCTCGCTCTCTTTTGCGAATAGGTTAGCCACCATATATGCTAGTCGCTTGCTGCAGCTCCACATATTCACCTTGCCTTACCTATAAGCTTGAATAGTCTTGATCGCGAGGGTGCGAGATTGTTGAGTCCCTGTGGCTCATAGATTACTTCCAAACTAGATGCAGGGCCTGATGACTCCATTCCAGATGATGCGCTTGAGCTCAAGTGGGAGTTCGACGAGGACTCACGCCGATACTACGTGTCTTTCCCTGATGATCACTAGTGGTGCCCAGATTGGGGTGATCGGGACCGTGTCCCGTGTTGGGTTATCTTTTATTTTGGCGTCGTAGTAGGGCCATGAGTGTTTGATTGTTGTAATGCTATTTATGTACTTTGATTGACGTGGCGAGTGT
The DNA here is from genome assembly GCF_056163025.1 of Triticum urartu. Lineage (NCBI taxonomy): Eukaryota > Viridiplantae > Streptophyta > Magnoliopsida > Poales > Poaceae > Triticum > Triticum urartu. Next base: position 497,396,371 of record NC_141875.1, on the reverse strand, counting down.
AAGCCAACTATGTATCTCCCCTTTTATTATCTATATTACATGGGATGTTGTGAAGATTGCCTAATTTGCGACATTGCTTTCAATGCGACATGTGGGAGCTATAACCGCATCGAGGGCATTACACCGCATGTTGGAACAATGCAACGTTGTTGTCACCCCAGGAAATAAGCTGTCAGTATTCTCAGCTATGGTCACCTTTCTTCAGGTGAAGACATCTGAGCAGATGACCAACAAATCATTCGATGTGATGTTGGCTGCTTTCTGCAAATCTTTCCCAGATGCGTCTGAGCTGCCACACACCTACAGTAAGATGAAGAATTTCCTTCGTGCAGTTGGAATTGGATATGATATCATCCATGTTTGCAAGAATAATTGTGTTCTGTTCCGGAAGGATTATGCCAACTTAAGTGAATGCCCGAAATGCAAATCATCAAGATGGAAAGATGGTAATGCTATGAAGAGGATTCCTCATAATGTTCTGAGACATTTTCCAATTACACCAAGATTGCAGAGGTTGTTTCATGATGCTGAAACAAGAGAGGATGTACTGTGGAATTCTAGGAACCAGGAGTACAGAGATCAGAATGTAATGAGCCATCCATCTCATGGTAGTGAGTGGAAAAGCTTCAATGACAAACACAAAGAGTTTGCTGCTGACCCGAGAAACATTAGACTTGGCTTAGCTTCAGATCCATTTAACTCATTTGGCCACCAGAGCAGCACATATAGCATGTGGCCAATGCTTGATATCCCTTGCAACATGCCTCCAAATGTCTGCACCAAAGAAAAAAAACTACATGATGGCCTTGCTCATCCCAGGTCCAAAAAGTCCTGGAAAGGATTTTGATTTGTTCATGGAGCCTCTTGTGGAGGAACTTCAACAGCTATGGAAGGGTGTTCTCACTCGAGACCTATATAGCAGCCCACCAGCTGATTTCTTTCTACGTGCTGTTATAATTTGGTGCATCCATGATTATCCGGCTTTGGGCACTATGTCAGGGTGAACGACACATGGTTACAATGCATGTGTTCTGTCACGACCGGTTTTCCAGACATAAATTTCCAGAAAAGACCGTCGTGCTCATCAGCCCCAGGATTACTGTTAGCTGATGAGGCTCAAACTGGATACAGAAATTCCAAGCAAAAGTACAAAATGTGTAGTACAAGACCATTGTGGCCTATGAGTACATCAAATGGTTTTCTAGTGGTTGATGGCGGAAGCGGTTTGTGAGACATCAGTGTCTATGGGACTCCATTTCCCACGGGAACAGCTAACCAGGTTAACTCCTATCTTCGCGAGGCTGCTATCACCGTTGCTTAGTTTCCGGGGCTGTCACCGCAACGCTCCTCTCCATGCAGAAATCTGGCCAAGACAATAGCCAGGGACAAGCCAGTGAGTACTTTGAATGTACTCGCAAACATTAAGAACACAGGTATAATATAATTGATAATCATGCGCGAAAAAAAAATTATGATCACATCGTCAGTCATAAATAAAATATCTTTTATGCATGCAAGCAGGTTATTATCATGCAATGTGAATAAGCGGTAATAGAGTGGGAATAAAAATGCCACAGTCGGGCGTCTGAGCGACACCACATAAAGGGCTTTAAAAGAAATGCCACAGTCGGGCGTCTAAGCGACACAACAAAAAGGGCTTTAAAAGAAATGCCACAGTCGGGCGTCTGAGCGACACCACATAAAGGGCTTTAAAAGAAATGCCACAGTCGGGCGTCTGAGCGACACCACATAAAGGGCTTTAAAAGAAATGCCACAGTCGGGCGTCTGAGCGACACCACATAAAGGGCTTTAAAAGAAATGCCACAGTCGGGCGTCTGAGCGACACCACATAAAGGGCTTTAAAAGAAATGCCACAGTCGGGCGTCTGAGCGACACCACATAAAGGGCTTTAAAAGAAATGCCATAGTCGGGCATCTGAGCGACACCACATAAAGGGCTTACAAGATAAATAATCACAATGAATATCCAGGAGGTAGAACCGTCCCAGGGATACTCAATAATATAATTAATGCAACGGGTTAGTCCATTACAAGATAATAATCATAATCTTCACAAGTCACAAGTCACGGTCCAAGTTCTGGTTTAACAATTTCTCCTCCGAAGACCGACACTAAGACCAACACTTGACCCATCCCAGACTGTAATCCTTAACCATGGACACGGCTATTCGAATAGGTTTTAATCTCTGCAGAGGGTGTACTCTTTACCCACGAGTAACGGATTTCCTTTAGTCCATCGGGACTAATTCCGTTTACGGTCTTTTAGTTGAAAACACGCCTAACTTGCACACACCAGCTTAACTCATCGGTGTCTGGAATCACCCACGACACTTGTTAAGCAAAACTCTAAGTGGGGAGGCTACAACCTCGCGTAGCATGGGATCAAATTTATATCGCGCGCTCTAAGGGGTGGCCTCCCCTCTCGGTCCCAACCGGAAACACCCATGCCCCTGGACCAGGTGGCATGCCTACCGGCTACAATCGATATCTTCCACCATGGCCTCTCTGTACGGTGTGTGCTTGAAAGGGGTTGACGACTTACTGAACCATACCCTACCTGCGGCAGGGACAAGTGGTAGTACATAGCAAGTATGGGGGTTACTGGAAACAAGACTCAGTCTACGGTCGACTCAGGAGGTTTATAAGTTCCCTGCATGACATGTAAACAAATATATTTCAATCAACAAAATCACCACTCAATATACCTTACCATGCCATACCGGACATAACCGTCCCGACGGGGACCGGCGACAAGCTCACGCCTACCCAAGGCCGAGGCTTTCCCGGATTCCTTTCCGGCATGCATGCAAGGCACATGAGGATGATTACCATCACAATTATATTCATTTCCAATAGCAAGGAAATCACTAATATGCTTCCATGCAAATGATCATGTCACATGAAATAACAAGACCTCTGAAATAAGGTGGTGTTATAAACGTGTCAAATAACACACCAAAAACATTATGCCAGGGTTCAGAATGCTTGCCTTTAAGTTGTGGAGGGGTGAGGTGCTCTCCAAAACTTTTGAAAGTTTCTTCTCTCTCCCCAAAATCCTATTTAAAAATATATTTGAATTAACACACATTTCAAAAACAGTACAAAAAAGTTGTTTGAAAATTTTTCAAATAAATCTTAAAATAAACTAGACCAAATTTGAGGAAGGTAGGAAAAAGAATCAACTCATTTGGAGTTATATTTAAAAAGTTATAGCCAGTCAAAGTTGTGGTCAAAATCTGTTATTTAAAATAAAACAGAAAAGAAAACGTTTCGGAGGTGAATACGCTTTCGGAGCGGGGAAAACGTACTGGGGAAAATACGCCTTCACTTAATCCCACGTGGACAGGCACGGGGTCGCTGACAGTGGGTCCAGAGGGCCCACTGGTCAGGTTTGACCAGTCTTCTCCCTCCTCTTTCTCTGTCCCGAGCGGAGGCAGGACTCCGGCGATCGCCGCCGGCGATTGGCGGCTCCGTTCGAGAAACCGAAGTCATCTACGGGCTCAGGGGGTCGAGGCGGTCCCGCCGGTGGGTGTTACGGTCTCGGGGGTGGACGGGGTCATCGGCGGTGAGCTTCGTGGCGGAGGGGGGCTTCGGGAGCAGAGTGAGTTTGGGGCTACTGGGGTTCCCGATCAAAATCGAGTAGGGAGATGGGTTCACGGAGGGAAGGGGGAGTTTCTGGCGAAGAGAATGGAGAGGGGGAGGCCCTGGTGGTGCCGAATTGGCCGGGGCAGTGGCGGCGGCAGGAGTTGCCGGAGATGAGGAAGGAGACCTCTCCGGATCAATTGGCTGCCACGGGAGAACTAGGGGAGCATTCTAAGGTTGCCTGTGTGCTCGGGGAAGCTCGGGGGGGGGGCTCCTTTTATAGCTCGTCGAGGTCGGTTCCGCGGCGGCCGGATAAGCTCTCCGGCGAACCGCCTCTCTGTAGCCAGGGCGACGTGGCGGCGACGAGCGCTAGTGGACACGCTCGCGGATGAGCACGCGCTGTCCCAGGGGCCAGGTGGCGAGCGGGAGTGGCTTTGGCGGCGCCGACATGGGCAGAGGCTGTCGGGCGGCGGCGGCGGCTAGCGCTTGGCCTGCCGGGCGCGGCGAGGGGCGGCTTGGCGCGTAGCTATGAGAAGGGGAGTGCGTGGCGTGATGCCGCGGAGCGAGCCAAAGCCGTGGGGCCAGCGTGTCGGCTCGGGCGCGGTATCGTGCAATACGCGCGCTCTGGGCGCGTCCAATGGACGCACGGGAGATGTTCGACACAATGCCGCGGCATGCTACAGGTCGCAGGTGAGGTTGGGGTTTACCAGATCGAGGTTAGGAGCAACTGGGAGTCTAGTGGACATGCTAGTTTGATCAGAGGTGCAAGCTCACAGTGAAATGCCAAAACTACTGTCAAAACTGGTCATGCCTACAGGGTGCTCGATAGAATGCCACATGCACCTAGGCAACTCTTGGGGTGGCCAAAACTTCTAGATTGGGGTCTCTTCAGATGTACAAGAGGGTGGTGGGGTTAGTTGGTCAAATGCAGCAACTTGTTAGTGCAAGTTTTACAAAACTTCAATTCTCGACAGGAAATAAATGACATTATTTCATGAACCAAAAATATGCCAATGGGGGCATGCTCCTGGACTTAGGGGTTTGGTAGGGCTGTCTACAAGTAGGAGAAAGCACAAGATTATTGGAGCAAAATTTAATAGGGTTGTAGTAGAAATCACAAGGCTGGACCAGAATGAAGATGAGGTTGATTCACTCAAAATTTTCAAATAACAGCACTAGGTTTTTGCATAAAGTTGATTCATATGCTACTACCAACATCCCATAATTTTGGTGGAGGCCAGAAAGAAATATTTAAATGGGTTGTAGTGCAAATTGCACTCTAGACCAGAGAAGAAAAATTGAGTGTAGAGCTCAAAATATTTCATGAATAAAATATATTTTTGCATAAAAGTGATTTAAAAGCATCACATGACATCTCCAAATTTTGGTTAGAATTTTAGGTGAATTTATCAAATGGTTGTAGTTCAAATATGGCCATATAACCTTGAAAAACCATTTTTCAAGAAAATAAAGATCAAGCAATTTAATTAGGTAATTAGTTATATTAAATAAGGAAAAGTTTCTCTTGACAGATTAAATAAGTCCAATGACATATTTGAAAAGATTTTTATATTGGGGAAAAACTCCATAATAACAAGGGAGAAAATGGTTCAAAAATCAAAAGGGAGTCTAGAAAATAAAAGTTTTAATTCCTGGCAAAAAATTTAATGTATAAAACAAGGCCAAAATTTTGGGGTGTCACATGTTCGCTGTGACAGGAATCCATTGTCATACGCAATACTTAGCAAGATCTGTTACATTGGACACCGCCGTTTCCTTGCCAAGGACAAGCCACATCCTAGAAAATACCTAAGACATGTGTTCAATGCAAAGCATGAAAACCGTGATGCGCCAAAAAGGCTCACCGTCGATGAGTTGCAAGTGGAACTAGAGAAGGTCAGGCATATTACACCAGGAAAACCATCCTGGTAATGGTAGCGGGAAAAGGAAGCATGGCAGGGTAGAAGAGAGATTATTGTTTACCCGCAGGTCCACTTTGTGGGACTTGGAGTATTGGAAAGATTTGGATCTGCGGCATAATCTTGATGTGATGCACATCGAGAAAAATATATGTGACAGCTTTATCGGCACACTTCTTAATATTGAAGGTAAGACAAAAGATACCTTAAAATCTAGGATTTATTTGACACACCTGGGTATCAGAAAGGATTTGCAGGTGCAAGATGAAGGTAAACCACGGGATATGGCACCAGTTGTGTACGTCTTGGACAAGGTAAAAAGAAAAGAATTCTGCGAGGTCCTGTCACGTGTGAGATTCCCACATGGATTTGCTTCCAACCCTGAAAGGAGAGTCAATGCAGATGGAAATAAGGTACAAGGGTTGAAAACTCATGACTGCCACGTCCTACTTCAAAGGGTTTTACCTGTTATCCTTAGAGGATTGGGCCGCCCTGACTTATATAGAGCAGTTGCAGAGTTGGGACAATTCTTCAGGGAACTCTGCAGTAGGAATATCAGGATAGATGCTTTGGAGTGTCTTAGAGACAAGATACCAACTATCATATGCGACCTTGAGAAGATATATCCTCCAGCCTTCTTTGATGTGATGGTGCATTTGGCTGTTCATCTACCTAATGAGGCACTACTTAGAGGTCCAGTACAGTATGGCTGGATGTACCCTATTGAAACGTGGCTAGGCACTTTCAAGGGCTATGTTAGGAACAGAGCTAGACCCGAGGGTTCCATTGCAGAGGCCTACATTGCTACAGAAGCATTGACATTCTGCTCAAAATACATTGAAACAGCTGATCTGCTTAGCAAAGAGGTGGGTGAAGACAATCTCGGGCTCGATGTTTTCGATTATTCTATTCGAGTTATAGGGAAGAGTCGACAAGAGGACAAACCTAAAGATTTGGACAAAATGGTTTGGTATGTGTTGAATAACTGTCCTGAGATACTACCTTATATCAAGTAAGTGCAGTACTGCAGCTTATACATCGTAATCTACTAAACTTGTAGCACATTCTAATATATTTAGATGTTTGACGCGATCACTTTGTTGCACAGCATCTACAAAGAGGAGTTACTGCCGCAAAATCCAAGAAACATTGACAAACTGGTTATGGCAGGATTTGCGAAATGGTTCAAGAACCATGTAAGCTTTTGAAGTGCACTGTCAGTTTTTTTAATATATTAAGTACATAAGATGATCAGCTTGTCTATTTTCTAACCATAGGTTCAGAAGATGCAGGAGGATGGGCATGCATTTGATGATGCCCTTTACTCACTAGCAATGGGTCATGACACTCGGGTAAGACATTTTGAATCTTGCATTGTTGGAGATGTGCGCTACAACACCCTTGCACGAGATGAAGGCAGGAAGACACAAAACAGTGCCATCATGAGCACGGATACGTATGACAAAGAGACAACTGAAATGTATGCTAACATAACAGACATTGTTCAGTTGCAGTATATCTTGAATTTCGAGGATCATCGGTGTGTGGTTCTGTTGTGTTGTCATTGGTATAACCTGTTTTCCAGGATCGCAAAACGCAGAGCTGATGATTATTTCAAATCCATCAATGTCAAGGCGGCGTACCAGACCAACGAGCCTTTTATTTTGGCAAATCAATCAACACATATATTTTTCTTGGAAGACACATTTGCACGTAGCGATGACTGGAGAGTATTGCAAAGGTTTGAGCAGAGGAATTCGTTTAATGAAGTTACACAACAAGATGATGCTTACACTGCTCCTGATGTACAAGATAACACAGATGTTCCTAATATCATTGAGAACCATCACGTCAATGACGCCGGCGAAAAGATTGCATGTCGTGATGTGGACATACAGGAGTTGATCAAGAAGAAGCCAATGTTCGAGGACGTTGAGGACGAAGAAGAAGATGACACCATGGGGAATTACGATTTAGACTGATACACATGGCGAAGATGTTGACGCTGCTACTGCGGATGATGATTACATTGCTTTTGTCGTATTTGCCTGTCAGAAGACGTTTTTTTATCTACTATGTGAAATTGTGTTTGCTATGACAACTGAAACCTGATGAACATGTTGTTTAGTATTTTGCTGTGAGAACATCACTTGTTATGTATGCTGATTTGTGTTTGGTGATTGTATGACAACTAAAACATGATGACATCGTTGTTTAGTTGTACTCATATTTGGCTATGAAACTTGAATTTGATGACATAGTTTGCTGTTGGACTGCAATTTGCTCGACGTCTTCGAATGAGAACAACCCGACAGGGCCTCTGCTATTTATTTATTTATATGAGCAAAAGGGGATACCCCCTGATTTCCGTTAATAGAAATCATTAGATGTTCACAACGGTACGCCCAGCCTGCTACACAGGTTTAATTCATTACTAGTTTCAGCAAAGTGCTCATGTCGTAGCCACTGAATACATCACGAGTGCTACATACATTGTAAATAAAGAGACAATCATCCTACAGAGCACATCGATTTTGCCCATTATCTTCACTCTTTCATCTCCTCATTGCTGTCAAGGCCGTTCAGCATCTGTTGCTTGGTCATGATCAGAGGAACTGCATCTTTAACCTTCTGCTCTGCATCTTCCTCTTCTGTCGTTCCTTCAGTTACTTGTCCAACACCCCAACCTGCTAGTATTGGGATTCCTCGGCAAACCAAATAATCAGCAAAGTTGCATTCCCCCACATCAACAACTTCCCAGAAATACAAATCACACGAATCTTCCCTTTTCTACACGAATCAAATTGGAAGATCATCAACCAAACTATTAAAAAAATCAGCAACTGAAAGCAGCAGAACAACACTTAAACATATTAATACCCCATGATTCGGGCATTTGTAGAAGACTCGGCCAGGGTTGCGGATTGTGGTTGAGACGCGACGGATGACTCTACAGGATTTGCAGCAATGGCACCACACCAACGATAGTGGGTTGTGATGAGCAATCGGCTGCGGTGCGCGTGCCGGCAGGGGTGTGATGAGACCCACAGGCGATGGTACGGGTGGCGACTTGGCGCATATCTGGCTGTTGCCTGCTGAAGAGCAGGTGGACGAGCAGCCAGCGGACATGGTTGCTGCGGCCAGAGCTTCTGATGCTAGGCAGAGTAAGTAGAGAAGAGGAGAAGCGAACGTTGGATATGTCAGTTTCATTACTTGCAGAGTAGCATAGCACCATATATAGTCATAGTCTAGGTTTGGATTCGAACCAGCTACAGGAGCACGTCTTTCTTTTTTCGAAAACTCGGCAATGTCTCTTTACTGGTACACTAGCTTGTTCTGTACGCCTTCCCAAGTCTTTGATTTTCTTTCCCTTTTTTGCGAGGAAGGAAGGAGGACAAAATTGGGAGTTCCTGGGACTTGAACCCAAGACCTCTCGGTTAAAAACCAAGGGTGCTAGTCACTTGTGTGGCGAACGTTCCCTGTGAGGAGGACGGCAGACGAACGCATTTTCCTCGCAGTTTTCTTGCTATATATAAAAAAGTATGCTACTTGGTGTCCGCTTAGTCAACAAACAATTGTGCCAACCTTGACCGTTGGATTGACATTCAACGTCTGTCGCGTTTCTTCAGTCTCTTATTCCTTGAGCCGCCAAAGCCAAACTAGCGCCGGCGGGACCGCCTCCTCCCGCCTCCCACGAGTGGCTATGATCTTCCCCGGCTCCTGTTCATTCCTGTCCGAGGCCTCACCATCGTCCTTCGCCTTGGTTCGCTCACCACGGCGCCGCCCTCCGGTGTTGTCAACATGGTCAACAACCGAGAGGAATAAGGAGATGACTGTACATGGAGAGGATGATAGTAGGGACCCAGTAGCGCGCGCAGTAATTTTGTTTTTTGGGACGGAGAAGGGTAACTGGGTTGTGCAGGACCTGTGGCCCGTCTAGCCCAGGCTTTTATTTCATATGTTTAACACATGAGCAGCGCAGTTTGTTTTTTTCCTTTCTAAAAATGGCTAGCCAGCTATTTTGTTTTTTGAAGAATAACCAACATAGGCCTACTTGCTTTTCTATGCCTTGCTGGGCTGGAAATCTTTCAAGACGAGGAGGAATGCATTTTGCCCAGAAAATGGGCTATAAGTAATAAGAAATGGGCTATAAGTAATAATTAATGGGCTACAAAATGAAAAAATACAGCAAACAGGCAATTAGTTCCAAAATAATGTTTTCTTTCGGATTTTGATATTTTAAATTTCATTGTTTTTGTGCGGGTAAAATTTCATTGAATTTAAATTAAGGTATATTTAGATTTAAAATTAATTTGAATCTAGCTAGAAATTTTGGGCTGTATGCTGTTTGGGACAGATTTGGAGGCTAACTTGTGGGTCTACTAGGTTGACGTGTACTTTGGATTTGTCAACTTAGTCCACAAACGATTCTAGCAGCAGTGACCGTTGGATGTTAATCCAACGGCCGTGCTGCTTCTTCAATATCTGATCTTCTTGCTCCAGCCACCCAAACCAGCTCCGGTGGGACTGCCTGCTCCCGCCTCCTGTGGCCGGCTGTGCTGCCACACAGGCCGCACCGCCCCACCCTACTTCATTGCTGGCCAGGCCATTCCTCTACTCACCCACACCTCCTGTTATTTTCCAGCGACAGCAGCCAGACCAGTAAACCCTCATACTCCCCACCGCGTGGGCAACCATTACCGAGTCTTCCCCGGCTCCGTGTCGTTCCCTTCCTAGGCCTCACCGTCATCCACTGCCATGGAGCTCTCGGCGCGGCCTGGTCAACGTGGTCAACGAACGACATCCATCGGCCGTGGAGTGTACGCGCAAAATAATGATTCCTCCACCTGACAGCTGGGACCCAGCGGAAGGGCCTCTGTATTTCGCGAAAAAAACGTTCCCCCACGCTGACATGTCGGACCCACCAGCTATATCTTCGCACGCAAGGAAGTGCCTCCTTATTACGCACAAAAAAATGAATACTCCCCCGGCTAGCTGGGACCCACCTTAGTGGGAGGCTGACTTGTGGGCCTACTAAGTTGACGGGGACGAAGGGCTTTGTCAACTTAGTCAATATGAACGATTCTAACTCAAGTGACCGTACGATGTCCATCCAACGGCCGTAGTGCTTCTTCAACCTCTGGTCTTCTTGCTCCAGCCGCCCAAAGCAGCGCCGGTCGTGACGCATGCTCCTGCCTCCCGTGGCGGCTGCGCTGCCGCAGAGGCCTCACCACCCCTACTATTCCCACCGCTGGCCAGGCCCTGCGGCGACGACAGCCTCACACCGCAGCCGAACCAGTGAACCCTCGTACTCCTCTCCGCGCGGGCTTCCACTGCCGCGTCTTCCCCGGCTCCGCGTCGTCCCCTTCCTAGGCCTTGCCATCGTCCACCACCGTGGTGCTCTCTGCACGGCATGGTCAACGTGATCAAGGAACGACTTCCATCGGAAGAGTACTGTACATGGAGAGGCTGACAGCTGGGTCCATGGCCACAGCCCAGTTTTTTTGTGATTTGCCAAGTAAGTCGCTTTGTCAGGCCTGTTGGGCTGCAAATGTTTCAAGACGAGGAGAGCTTTCATTCGGCTGGCCGAGAAAATGGCCCATCAATAATGAGAAATGTGATGTACATTTTTAAAACACATCAAACCGGCAATTAGTTTCAAATATCTTTTTTTTCATTTCAAGATTTTAAATTACATTAATTTTTATGCCTGGAGAATTTGTTGGATTTTATATTGATATACATTTATTTTTAAAATCAGTTTGAATGTGAGTCGAAATTTCGGGATTAAAAACAGTTCGGACCGCACCGAAATATGCAAAATTTTGTATAATTTTTTAACCATGGCCACAATATGGGTTGTAATGATAACAAAAAGAATATGGCTCCAAAAAAACCTTAAGAATTAGCAAATGGGCTGTAAATTATTAGAAATAATGGTAGATGGGTTGTATGCTGTTTTCCAAAGATTTGAGGCTTTCCTAAAAAAAGGTTGATGCACAAGCACTGACTGTTGGATGTCCATCCAACGGCCATCGTGCTTCTTCAATCTCTGCTCTTCCTGCTCCTGCCGTTCAAACAAGCGCTGGTGGAACTGCCTGCTCCCTCCTCCCCGCGGCCGGCTGTGCTGCTGCGCAGGCCTCACCGCCCCACCGTACTCCCATCGCTGGCCTAGCCATCCCTCTACTCACCCACACCTGTTGTTATTCTCCGGCGACGGCAGACGAACCAGTAAACCCTCGTACAGTCATACTCCCCTCCGCGTGAGAAACAACTGTCGAGTCTTCCCTGCCTCCGTGTCGTCCCCTTCCTAGGCCTCGCCGCCGTCCACCGCCGTGGTGCTCTCGGTGCGACGTGGTCAATGTGGTCAATGACCGACTTACATCGGAAGAGTACTGTGCATGGAGACGCTGACATCTGGGTCCACAGCCGCGGTAAGAAAGTGCCTCCTTATTACGCGTAAAATAATTATTCCTCCACCTGACAGCGGGGACCCATCGGACGGGCCACCGTATTTCGTGAAAAATCGTTCCCCCCTGACTACTGGGACCCACCAGCTACACCTTCGCACACAAGGAAGTGCCTGACAGTCGGGACCCACCTGGTCGAAGCGTATGTAGCGTTGTCATTCTGGTCGTGGATGTGTACGTACATATATACTGGTGGCTGTAGAGGCGCGCACATAGCATGTACACGTACGTACAGCGGCCAGGGTGCAATAAAGAAAATACGGCCACGTATGTGTACATACGGGCGGGGTCTCGAACGCCTACTCACACATACGTACGGCGAGGTCTTGTTGACATGGCTGGGTCGGAAAGGAGAAACGGCATCGTCGTCGTGTTCATGGGGAGGCAACGAAATGCGTTGTGTTCATCGGGAGGCAATGGAATGCGTCGGAGCCAACCGGCTAGGTCAGAACGGAATGTGTGGTCGTCTTCATCGAGAGGGTTTGGACAGAACAGGCGATGGAAACGAGGCCTAGCATACCGCAGAACGGAGGAAACAGACTTGTGTTCGACCGGCCATGTTCGAAACGAGATCCTGTTCATCGGGAGGGGTCTGGTGTACCGCAAAACGGACGAAACGGACCTCCTACGGTCGAAATGGGGGTCCTGTTGATCGGGAGGGGTGTGGCGTACCGCAAAACGGACGAAACGGACCTCCTACGGTCGAAACGGGGGTCTTGTTGAACGGGAGGGGTGTGGCGTAACGCAAAACGGATGAAACGGACCTCCTACGGTCGAAACGGGGGTCATGTTCATCGGAAGGGGTGTGGCGTACCGCAAAACGGGACTCCAAGGGATATTGTTCATCTCCACCGTCGACCTCCTCCAGCCTCCACGGGCTACCGTCGACCTCCTCCAGCCTCCACGGGCTCCTGTTCATCCATCCTCCACTGCGCGCTACTCCACCGGCTACTGTTCAACCACCCCTCCACAGGCACCCCTCCATCGTCTACTGTTCATAAAGCCCTCCACACCACGGGGTCCTGTTCAACCACCCCTCCACAGGCACCCCTCCATCGTCTATTGTTCATCCAGCCCTTCGCACCACGGGGTCCTATTCATCTAGAGGCAACGCCACCGCTCACTGTTCATCCACCCCCCCCCCCCCCCGCAACGCTCACTGTTCATCCAATCGATCAGCTTCAGTTAGCAGCAGTAGCGAAGGAATTGCTTGATCGGGTTCAGTTAACAGCCATCGATCGATCGCTCGGGTATAGTAATGCGTAGCCTGCAGTGCAATCGCTCAGGTTCAGTTAGAGCCCAATGCCTCGCTCGGGTTCAGTTAGAGCCAACGCCTTGAACACACGCGCGTATGTGTACGAGATAAACGTGCATCGCTCGGCCCCGACCTCCCACCGTAACCGGGAACTTGTTGGGGAATGTAGTAATTTCAAAAAAATTCCTACGCACACGCAAGATCGTGGTGATGCATAGCAACGAGAGGGGAGAGTGTGATCTATGTACCCTTATAGACCGACAACGGAAGCGTTAGCACAACGCGGTTGATGTAGTCGTACGTCTTCACGGCCCGACCGATCAAGCACCCAAACTACGGCACCTCCGAGTTTTAGCACACGTTCAGCTTGATGACGATCCCCGGACTCTGATCCAGCAAAGTGTCGGGGAAGAGTTCCGTCAGCACGACGGCGTGGTGACGATCTTGATGTTCTACCGTCGCAGGGCTTCGCCTAAGCACCGCTACAATATTATCGAGGATTATGGTGGAAGGGGGCAGCGCACACGGCTAAGAAAACGATCACGAGGATCAACTTGTGTGTCTAGGGGTGCCCCCTGCCCCCGTATATAAAGGAGCAAGGGGAGGAGGCCGGTCGGCCCTATAGGCGCGCCAAGGAGGAGTCCTCCTCCTAGTAGGAGTAGGAGTAGGACTGCTACTAGGAGGGGGAAAGGAAGTGGGGAGGGAGAAGGAAAGGGGGGCGCCGCCCCCCTCTCCTAGTCCAATTCGGACCAGGGGGAGGAGGCGCGTGGCCCACTCTGGCTGCCCTTCTCTCTCTCCACTAAGGCCCATATGGCCATTACTTCTCCTGGGGGGGTTCTGGTAACCCTCCGGTACTCCGGTTTTCTCTGAAATCACCCGGAACACTTCCGGTGTCCGAATATATCCGTCCAATATATCAATATTTATGTCTCGACCATTTCGAGACTCCTCGTTATGTCCATGATCACATCCGGGACTCCAAACTAACTTCGGTACATCAAAACTCATAAAATCATAATATAATTGTCATCGAAACCTTAAGCGTGCGGACCCTACAGGTTCGAGAACAATGTAGACATGACCGAGACATGTCTCCGGTCAATAACCAATAGCGGAATCTGGATGCTCATATTGGCTCCAACATAGTCTACGAAGATCTTTATCAGTCAGACCGCATAACAACATAAGTTGTTCCCTTTGTCATCGGTATGTTACTTGCCTGAGATTCGATCGTCGGTATCTCAATACCTAGTTCAATCTCGTTATCGGCAAGTCTCTTTACTCGTTATCTAATACATCATCTCGCAACTAACTCATTAGTTGCAATGCTTGCAAGGCTTGTGTGATGTCCATCCCTTTATGCTATCCAGAAATTCTATATCATTTCCGGTTAGTAATATGTCATCTACATATAATATCAGAAATGCTACAGAGCTCCCACTCACTTTCTTGTAAATATAGGCTTCTCCAAAAGTCTGTACAAAACCAAATGCTTTGATCACATTATCAAAGCATTTATTCCAACTCTGAGAGGCTTGCACCAGTCCATAAATGGACCGCTGGAGCTTGCACACTTTGTTAGCTCCCTTTGGATCAACAAAACCTTCTGGCTGCATCATATACAACTCTTCTTCTAGAAATCCATTCAGGAATGCAGTTTTGACATCCATCTGCCAAATTTCGTAATCATAAAATGCAGAAATTGCTAACATGATTCGGACAGACTTAAGCATCGCTACGGGTGAGAAGGTCTCATCGTAGTCAATCCCTTGAACTTGTCGAAAACCTTTTGCGACAAGTCGAGCTTTGTAGACAATAACATTACCGTCAGCGTCAGTCTTCTTCTTGAAGATCCATTTATTCTCAATTGCTTGCCGATCATTGGGCAAGTCAACCAAAGTCCATACTTTGTTCTCATACATGGATCCCATCTCAGATTTCATGGCTTCAAGCCATTTTGCGGAATCTGGGCTCACCATCGCTTCTCCATAGTTCGTAGGTTCATCATGATCTAGTAGCATGACTTCCAGAACAGGATTACCGTACCACTTTGGTGCGGATCTTACTCTGGTTGATCTATGAGGTTCAGTAGTATCTTGTTCTGAAGTTTCATGATCATCATCATTAGCTTCCTCACTAATTGGTGTAGGTGTCACAGAAACTGGTTTCTGTGATGTACAACTTTCCAATAAGGGAGCAGGTACAGTTACCTCATCAAGTTCTACTTTCCTCCCACTCACTTCTTTCGAGAGAAACTCCTTCTCTAGAAAGTTTCTGAATTTAGCAACAAAAGTCTTGCCTTCGGATCTGTGATAGAAGGTGTATCCAATAGTTTCCTTTGGATATCCTATGAAGACACATTTCTCCGATTTGGGTTCGAGCTTATCAGGTTGAAGCTTTTTCGCATAAGCATCGCAACCCCAAACTTTCAGAAACGACAACTTTGGTTTCTTGCCAAACCACAGTTCATAAGGCGTCGTCTCAACGGATTTGATGGTGCCCTATTTAACGTGAATGCGGCCGTCTCTAGAGCATAACCCCAAAACGATAGCGGTAAATCAGTAAGAGACATCATAGATCGCACCATATCAAGTAAAGTACGATTACGACGTTCGGACACACCATTACGCTGTGGTGTTCCGGGTGGCGTGAGTTGCGAAACTATGCCGCATTGTTTCAAATGTACACCAAACTCGTAACTCAAATATTCTTCTCCACGATCAGATCGTAGGAATTTTATTTTCTTGTTACGATGATTTTCAACTTCACTCTAAAATTCTTTGAACTTTTCAAATGTTTCAGACTTATGTTTCATTAAGTAGAAATACCCATATCTGCTTAAGTCATCTGTGAAGGTGAGAAAATAACGATATCCGCCACGAGCCTCAACATTCATTGGACCACATACATCTGTATGTATGATTTCCAAAAAATCTGTTACTCTCTCCACAGTACCGGAGAACGGTGTTTTTGTCATCTTACCCATAAGGCACAGTTCGCAAGTACCAAGCGATTCATAATCAAGTGGTTCCAAAAGTCCATCAGTATGAAGTTTCTTCATGCGCTTTACACCGATATGACCCAAACGGCAGTGCCACAAATAACTTGCACTATCATTATCAACGCTGCATCTTTGGCTTCAACATTATGAATATGTGTGTCACTACTATCGAGATTTAATAAGAATAGACCACTCTTTAAGGGTGCATGACCATAAAAGATATTACTCATATAAATAGAACAACCATTATTCTCTGATTTAAATGAATAACCGTCTTGCATCAAACAAGATCCGGATATAATGTTCATGCTTAACGCTGGCACCAAGTAACAATTATTTAGGTCTAATACTAATCCCGAAGGTAGATGTAGAGGTAGCGTGCCGACCGCGATCACATCGACTTTGGAACCATTTCCCACGCGCATCGTCACCTCGTCCTTAGACAATCTTCGCTTAATCCGTAGTCCCTGTTTCAAGTTGCAAATATTAGCAACAGAACTAGTATCAAATACCCAGGTGCTACTGCGAGCATTAGTAAGGTACACATCAATAACATGCATATCACATATACCTTTGTTCACCTTGCCATCCTTCTTATCCGCCAAATACTTGGGGCAGTTTCGCTTCCAGTGACCAGTCTGCTTCCAGTAGAAGCACTCAGTTTCAGGCTTACTTCCAGGTTTGGGTTTCTTCTCTTGAGTAGCAACTTGCTTGCTGTTCTTTTTGAAGTTCCCCTTCTTCTTTCCTTTGCCCTTTTTCTTGAAACTAGTGGTCTTGTTGACCATCAACACTTGATGCTCCTTCTTGATTTCTACCTCCGCAGCTTTCAGCATTGCGAAGAGCTCGCGAATAGTCTTATTCATCCCTTGCATATTATAGTTCATCACGAAGCTCTTGTAGCTTGGTGGCAGTGATTGGAGAATTCTATCAATGACGCAATCATCTGGAAGATTAACTCCCAATTGAATCAAGTGATTATTATACCCAGACATTTTGAGTATATGCTCACTGACAGAACTGTTCTCCTCCATCTTGCAGCTATTGAACTTATTGGAGACTTCATATCTCTCAATCCGGGCATTTGCTTGAAATATTAACTTCAACTCCTGGAACATCTCATATGCTCCATGACGTTCAAAACGTCGTTGAAGTCCCGATTCTAAGCCGTAAAGCATGGCACACTGAACTATCGAGTAGTCATCAGCTTTGCTCTGCCAGACGTTCATAACATCTGGTGTTGCTCCAGCAGCAGGCCTGGCACCCAGCGATGCTTCCAGAACATAATTCTTCTGTGCAGCAATGAGGATAATCCTCAAGTTACTGACCCAGTCTGTGTAATTGCTACCATCATCTTTCAACTTTGCTTTCTCAAGGAACGCATTAAAATTCAACGGAACAACAGCACGGGCCATCTATCTACAATCAAACATAAACAAGCAAGATACTATCAGGTACTAAGTTCATGATAAATTTAGGTTCAAGTAATCATATTACTAAAGAACTCCCACTTAGATAGACATCCCTCTAATCCTCTAAGTGATTACGTGATCCAAATCAACTAAACCATGTCCGATCATCACGTGAGATGGAGTAGTTTCATTGGTGAACATCACTATGTTGATCATATCTACTATATGATTCACGCTCGACCTTTCGGTCTCCGTGTTCCGAGGCCATATCTGTATATGCTTGGCTCGTCAAGTATAACCTGAGTATTCCGCGTGTGCAACTGTTTTGCTCCCGTTGTATTTGAACGTAGAGCTTATCACACCCAATCATCACGTGGTGTCTCAGCACGAAGAACTTTCTCAATGGTGCATACTCAGGGAGAACACTTCTTGATAATTAGTGAGAGATCATCTTAAAATTCTACCGTCAAACAAAGCAAGATAAGATGCATAAAAGATAAACATCACATGCAATCAATATAAGTGATATGATATGGCCATCATCATCTTGTGCTTGTGATCTCCATCTTCGAAGCATCTTCATGATCACCATCGTCACCGGCGCGACACCTTGATCACCATCGTAGCATCATTGTCGTCTCGCCAATCTTATGCTTCCACGACTATCGCTACCGCTTAGTGATAAAGTAAAGCATTACAGCACAATTGCATTGCATACAATAAAGCGACAACCATATAGCTCCTGCCAGTTGCCGATAACTTGGTTACAAAACATGATCATCTCATACAATCATGTCTTGACCATATCACATCACAACATGCCCTGCAAAAACAAGTTAGACGTCCTCTACTTTTTTGTTGCAAGTTTTACGTGGCTGCTACGGGCTTAAGTAAGAACCAATCTTACCTACGCATCAAAACCACAATGATAGTTTGTCAAGTTGGTGCTGTTTTAACCTTCGCAAGGACCGGGCGTAGTCACACTCGGTTCAACTAAAGTTGGAGAAACTGACACCCGCTAGCCACCTTTGTGCAAAGCACGTCGGGAGAACCGGTCTCGCGTAAGCGTACGCGTAATGTCGGTCCGGGCCGCTTCGTCCAACAATACCGCCGAATCAAAGTATGACATGCTGGTAAGCAATATGACTTATATCGCCCACAACTCACTTGTGTTCTACTCGTCCATATAACATCAACACATAAAACCTAGGCTCTGATACCACTGTTGGGGAACATAGTAATTTCAAAAAAATTCCTAAGCACACGCAAGATCATGGTGATGCATAGCAACGAGAGGGGAGTGTGTGAGCTACGTACCCTTGTAGACCGACAGAGGAAGCGTTAGCACAACGCGGTTGATGTAGTCGTACGTCTTCACGACCCGACCGATCAAGCACCGAAACTACGGCAGCTCCGAGTTTTAGCACACGTTCAGCTCGATGACGATCCCCGGACTCCGATCCAGCAAAGTGTCGGGGAAGAGTTCCGTCAGCACGACGGCCTGGTGACGATCTTGATGTTCTACCGTCACAGGGCTTCGCCTAAGCACCGCTACAATATTATCGAGGATTATGGTGGAAGGGGGCAGCGCACACGGCTAAGAAAACGATCACGAGGATCAACTTGTGTGTCTAGGGGTGCCCCCTGCCCCCGTATATAAAGGAGCAAGGGGAGGAGGCCGGCCGGCCCTATAGGCGCGCTAAGCAGGAGTCCTCCTCCTAGTAGGAGTAGGACTCCTACTAGGAGGGGGAAAGGAAGTGGGAAGGGAGAAGGAAAGGGGGGCGCGGCCCACTCTGGCTGCCCTTCTCTCTCTCCACTAAGGCCCATATGGCCCATTACTTCTCCCGGGGGGTTTCCGGTAACCCTCCGGTACTCCGGTTTTCTCCGAAATCACCCGGAACACTTCTGGTGTCCGAATATATCCGTCCAATATATCAATCTTTATGTCTTGACCATTTCGAGGCTCCTCGTTATGTCCGTGATCACATCCGGGATTCCAAACTAACTTCGGTACATGAAAACTCATAATATAACTGTCATCGAAACCTTAAGTGTGTCGACCCTACGGGTTCAAGAACAATGTAGACATGACTGAGACATGTCTTCGGTCAATAACCAATAGCGGAACCTGGATGCTCATATTGGCTCCCACATATTCTACGAAGATCTTTATCGGTCAGACCGCATAACAACATATGTTGTTCCCTTTGTCATCGGTATGTTACTTGCCCGAGATTCAATCGTCGGTATCTCAATAGCTAGTTCAATCTCGTTACCGGCAAGTCTCTTTACTCATTATGTAATACATCATCTCGTAACTAACTCATTAGTTGCAATGCTTGCAAGGCTTGTGTGATGTGCATTACCGAGATGGCCCAGAGATACCTCTCCGACAATCGGAGTGACAAATCCTAATCTCGAAATACGCCAACCCAACATTTACCTTTGGAGACACTTGTAGAGCTCCTTTATAATCACCCAGTTACGTTGTGACGTTTGGTAGCACACAAAGTGTTCCTTCGGCAAACGGGAGTTGCATAATGTCATAGTCATAGGAACATGTATAAGTCATGAAGAAAGAAATAGCAACATACTAAACGATCGGGTTCTAAGCTAATGGAATGGGTCATGTCAATCACATCATTCTCCTAATAATGTGATCCTGTTAATCAAATGACATCACATGTCTATGGTTAGGAAACATAACCATCTTTGATTAACGAGCTAGTCAAGTAGAGGCATACTAGTGACGTTTAGTTTGTCTATGTATTCACACAAGTATTATGTTTCCGGATAATACAATTCTAGCATGAATAATAAACATTTATCATGATATAAGGAAATAAAATAATAACATTATTTTGCCTCTAGGGCATATTTCCTTCAGAACTCCCCGAAATTCCCCCCCCCCCCTCGCTTCTACCACGGTTTTTTCCATCATGGATGGCCCAAAGAATGTCATGCAGCTGCATCTCTGGCCCGCCCAGGACGAAAAGCCCATTTTCTGTCATGATTTTTTGTCATAGAAGTAGGAGCTCACCACATCTATGATGATGCCAGGTTTTGTCACAATTATCGTCATACAAGTGTCATATGTATGACAGAAACAAAATTCGTTTGGCCCAAAATGTCATGGATGTGTCTTTTTTTGTAGTGTAGGTGTATCCATCCCACCAACGAAAACGACTTACAGTTCCCAACACTTTCCATGCTAGATATGCCATAGGCGGTTCCCAAACAGAAAATAAAGTTTATTCCTTTTTCCACCATACTTTCACTTTCCATGGATAACCGTATCCACGGGTTCCCTCCATACCAACTCTTTCCAAGGAATTTATTATTTGATAACACAATGTAAATTCAATTGTTCTGCATTTCGCGACTGGGCATCCCTAATACCTTTGCCTTACTCTCGTGCAATGACAAGTGAATAAACACTCATCTTGAGAATAACACATCTAGCATGGAAAATATTAGCCACCCCCTCACTACTCCGCGAGCGAAACAAACACACAAAAGAGAAGTTTATTTTCAAAATTAGAGATGGCACATGCAAATTTGCTTAGAATGGCAAAAGAATATCACATATAGGTAGATATAGTGGACTCATGTGGCAAAATTGGGTTAAAGGATTTTGGATGCACAAGTAGTGATCATACTTAGTGCAAAGTGAAGGCTAGCAAAAGATTGGGAAGCGACCAACCAAGAAACGGATAATCTCATAAGCAAGCACTAAGCATAATTAACACTGAATAATGCACCACAAGTAGGATATAATTTTCATGGCATGACTATTGACTTTCATGCACGCATAGGGAATCACAAACCTTAACACCAATATGCTTACTAGAGCACAATTACTCATCAACATAACTCACATATCACATCATCATATCTCAAAACTATTACTAAGAATCAAGTTTATTCTGTCCAATGATCTTCATGACACATTTTTTTTTTCTTTTTCTTTATCCTTCTTGGATATCTATCACTTTGGGACTAATTTTCATGTCTTGCTTTTTATAAGCTCAAACAAATATAAGTGAAGATCATGAGCATATTTTTTCTTCTTTCTCTCAAAATAATTTAAGTGAAGCAAGAGAGAATTTCTTCAAACTTTTATTGACTCTCAAATAAATATAAGTGAAGTAAGAGAGCATTTCTTCAAAAAAATACTAAGCACACCATGCTCAAAAAGATTTAAGTGAAGCACTAGAGCAAGTCCTAGCTCATAAAAGATTTAAATGAAGCATAGAGAGCAATTCTAACAAGTCATGAAATAATTTTGGCTCTCTCAAATAGGTGTGTCGAGCAAGGATTGATGACTTAAAACACATAATAAAACAAGCAAAGTCTCATATCATACAAGACGCTCCAAGAAAAACACATATCATGTGACGAATAAAAATATAGTATCCAGTAAAATTCCGATAGTTGTTGGAAGAAAGCGGGGATGCCACTCGGGGCATCCCCAAGCTTAGTTGGTTGCTCATTCTTGGATAATAGCTTGGGATGTCAGGGCATCCCCAAGCTTACGCTCTTCTATCCTTCCTTCATCCATCATAAGATAACCCAAAATTTGAAAACTTCAGTCACACAAAACTCAAGAAAACCTTCGTTAGATCCGTTAGTATAAGAATAATAAATCACTACTATAAGTGTTGTATCAAACCACTTCATATTTTGTTTTTTTTTTATTATATCTACTATATTCCAACTTTTATATGGCAAAAACTCATCAAAGAAAACCATAGAGCCATCAAAATAAGCAGACAACACAAAGAAAACAGAATCTGTCAAAACTAAACAGTCTGTAGCAATCTTACTATTTCGAATACTTCTATAACTCCAAAAATTCTAAAACATTAGGACGACCTGCGAAATTTGTATATTGATCTATTTCAAGTGGAATGGGTATTTTATCGCTCTCTGGTAAGAAATGAAAATTAATTTCTTTAGAGTAAAAGTTTTTGTTTTTTCAACAAGATCAAACAACTATCACCCAAGAAGATCCTAAAGGCTTTACTTGGCACAAACACTAACTAAAACACAAAAAACACAATCATAACAGTAGCATAATTGTGCTAACACACAAAAACAGGAAGAAAAAGCAAAAATAAATTTTATTCATTGGGTTTCCTCCCAACAAGCGCTATAGTTTTATGCCCTTAGCTAGGCATAAAGCAAGGATCTAAGTTTTGTCATCTTTGTCCAACTCTTCAATCAAGCACTTAGAATCCTTCAAAGAATAAAAATGCAAAGGAAAAGTAGATCACAAGAAAATATATGAGAATGAAGACCCGAGGGCCGTAGGTTTCACTAGTGGCTTCTCTCGAGAAAGATAGCAAACGGTGGGTAAACAAATTACTGTTGGGCAATTGATAGAACCTCAAATAATTATGAAGATATCCAGGCAATGATCATTACATAGGCATCACGTCCAAGATTACTAGACTGACTCCTGCCTGCATCTACTACTATTACTCCACACATCGACCGCTATCCAGCATGCATCTAGTGTATTAAGTTCATGGAAAAACGGAGTATGCAATCAGAACGATGGCATGATGTAGACAAGATCCATTTATCTATTGCGTAGATATAGATCCCATCTTTTTATCATTAGTAGCAACGATACATACGTGTCGGTTCCCTTTCTGTCACTGGGATCAAGCACCGTAAGATCAAACCCACTACCGGGAACCTTTTCCCATTGCAAGATAAATAGATCAAGTTGGCCAAACAAAACCCAAATATCAGAGAAGAAATACGAGGCTATAAGAGATCATGCATATAAGATCAAAGAAACTCAAATAAATTCATGGATATAAAAAGATATGACTGATCATAAACTCAAAGTTCATCAGATCCCAACAAACACACTGCAAAAAGAGTTACATCATATGGATCTCCAAGAGACCATTGTATTGATAATTTGGAGAGAGAGACAGAGAGAGAGAGAGAGAGAGAGAGAGATGAAGCCATCTAGCTACTAACTACGGACCCGAAGGTCTACAAAGAACTACTCACTCATCCTCGGAGAGGAACCAATGGAGGTGGTGAATCCCATCCGAGATGGTGTCTAGATTGGATCTGGTGGTTCTGGACTCTGCGGCGGCTGGATGAATATTTCGTCGACTCACCTAGGGTTCTGGTATTTTGCGGTATTTATAGAGCAAAGAGGCGGTCCGGGGGGCACCCGAGGTGGGAACAACCCACCAGGGCGCACCTGGGCCTCCTGGCGCGCCCTGGTGGGTTGTCCCCTCCTCGGGACTCCCCCCAGGTGCAACCAGGGCCCAACATGTTCCTTCTGGTCCATCAAAAATCTCCGTAAAGTTTCATGGTGTTTGGACTCCATCTTATATTGATTTTCTGTGATGTAAAAAAACACGGAAAAAACAGGAACTGGCACTTGGCACTATGTCAATAGATTAGTACCAAAAAATGATATAAAATGATTATAAAACATCCAAGATTGATAATATAACAGCATGGAACAATCAAAAATTATAGATACGTTGGAGACGTATCACAGAGCTTAGTAATACCAAATTCGGTTATTCCTCCCAATGCTAGATTTCTCTCTTATGAAAATATGAAAAAGAGTGTTGTTTTTTCTCCTGTGGCAAGGAAGCATCCATGGGTGGATGGAGCTCTAGCTGTCATGGGTAAAATTCGCAAGGAGGTAATGGATCTTAAGCAACAAATTAATAAGCTCGAGGAAGAGAATCGTATCTTAAGGGAAATCATCACCAAGAATATCACATCACCATCCCCGAAGAAAGATATCTAAATACATGGGTATGGGCACTCCCGTTGGCAACTGCCAAGCTTGGGGGAGTACCCGGTATCGTATCACCATCACACCTTTATCTTTATTGTTTTTCTTAGTTCGATCCTTTTGCTGATATCTTCGTCTAGTAGAATAAAGTTTAGTATGATCTAGCTTTGAGTTTTTCTTTATGTTGCCTCTATGTAATTGAGTCCATGAGATATATAATAAAGAGTAGTTTTGAGTTAAGGGCTTTGCTTTCTTGCTATGATCTTGAGGGAGTTAAATAAAATAAAGAACAAAAAGAAATAAAAAGATCACATATTGATCTTATGGGGAGTAATGACTTCACATATAAAGAGTATGATGAATAAAAGTTGTTGGGAGTTGACAAACATAGTTTTGGTCATTGTTGCAATTAATAGGAAGTAATAAAGAAAGAGAGGCCTCACATATAAATATACTATCTTGGACACCTTTTGTAATTGTGAGCACTCATTAAAATATGACATGCTAAAAGGTTGATGTTGGACAAGGAAGACAACATAATAGGTTATGTTTTCTTATATCCGAATAGAAGTTATATTGTCATGGATCCCCCAACATGTTGAGCTTGCCTTCCCCTCTGATGCTAGCCAAATTATTTGCACCAAATAGAGATACTACTTGTGCTTCCAAACATCCCTAAACCCAGTTTTGCCATGAGAGTTCACCATACCTACCTATGGATTGAGTAAGATCCTTCAAGTAGGTTGTCATCGGTGCAAGCAATAAAAATTGCTCTCTAAATATGTATGATCTATTAGTGTGAAGAAAATAAGCTTTATATGAACTTGTGATATGAAAGAAATAAAACTGACGGACTACATAATAAAGGTCCTTATCACAAGCGGCAATATAAAGTGACGTTCTTTTGCATTAAGATTTTGTGCATCCAACCATAAAAGCACATGACAACCTCTGCTTCCCTCTGTGAAGGGCCTATATTTTACTTTTATCTTCTACCCTTATACAAGAGTCATGGTGATCATCACCTTTCCTTTTTACATTTTTTCCTTTGGCAAGCACTATATGTTGGAGAGATCCGGATATATATATCGACTCTGATGTAGGTTATCATAAAGTATTATTGTTGGCGTTACCCCTGAGGTAAAAGTTTGGGAGGCAAAACTATAAGCCCCTATCATTCTTTGTGTCTAATTGAAACTTTGTACCCATAAGTATCGCGTGAGTGTTAGCAATTGTGAAGGATTAAATGATAGTTGAGTATGTGATCTTGCTGAGAAGCTCTTGAATTGACTCTTTCCGATGTTATGATAAATTGCAACTGCTCCAATGACTGAGATCATAGTTTGTTAGTTTTCAATGAAGTTTCTGATTCATACTTTGCTTTGCGAACGAATTGTTACTTTATCATAAGAAAGTATATGCCAATATATGTTGTTGTTATAAAGATGATCATGATGCCCTCATGTCCGTATTTTATTTTTATCGACAACTCTATCTCTAAACATGTGGACATATTTTTTGATTTCGGCTTTCGCTTGAGGACAAGCGACGTCTAAGCTTGGGGGGGGGGGGTTGATACGTCCATTTTGCATCATGCTTTTATATTGACATTTATTTCATTATGGGCTGTTATTACACGTTATATCACAATACTTATGCCTTTTCACTCTTATTTTATAAGGTTTACATGAAGAGGGAGAATGCCGGCAGCTGGAATTCTGGACTAGAAAAGGAGCAAATATTAGACCTATTCTGCGCAACTCCAAAAGTCCTGAAACTTCACGGAGCATGTTTTTGGAATATATATAAAAATACTGGGCGAAGAAAGTACCTGAGGGGGGCCACCAGTTAGCCACAAGGGTGGAGGGCGCACCCTTCCCCCTGGGCGCGCCAACCGTCCTTGTGGGCCCCCTGGCGGGCCTCCGGTGCCCATCTTTGGATATATGGTGTTTTTTGACCTGGAAAAAATCAGAAGGAAGCTTTCAGGACAAAGCACCGCCGTCTCGAGGCGGAACCTGTGCAGAACCAATCTAGGGCTCTGACGGAGCTGTTCTGCCGGGGAAACAACCCTCCGGGAGGGGGAAATCGTCACCATCGTCATCACCAATGATCCTCTCATCGAGAGGGGGTGAATCTCCATCAACATCTTCACCAGCACCATCTCCTCTCAAACCCCAGTTCATCTCTTGTATTCGATCTTGGTCCCAATACCTCAGATTGGTACCTGTGGGTTGCTAGTAGTGTTGATTACTCCTTGTAGTTGATGCTAGTTGGTTTATTCGGTGGAATATTATATTTTCATATCTTTAATGAAAATTAATACTCCTCTAATCTTGATCATAAATATGAATTGCGAGTAGTTACGTTTGTTCGTGAGGACATGTGAGAAGTCTTCTTAGAAGTAATCATGTGAATTTGGTATTCGTTTGATGTTTTGTTGAGATGTATGTTGTCTCTCCTCTAGTGGTGTTATGTGAACATGGACTACATGACACTTCACCATTATTTGGGCCTAGGGGAAGGCATTGGGAAGTAATAAGTAGATGATGGGTTGCTAGAGTGATAGAAGCTTAAACCCTAGTTTATCGTTGCTTCGTAAGGGGCTGATTTGGATCCATATGTTTCATGCTATGGTTAGGTTTACCTTAATACTTCTTTCATAGTTGCGGATGCTTGCGAGAGGGGTTAATCATAAGTGGAAGGCTTGTCCAAGCAAGGGCAGCACCCAAGCACTGGTCCACCCACATATCAAATTATCAAAGTAACGAACGCGAATCATATGGGCATGATGAAAACTAACTTGACAACAATTCCCATGTGTCCTCGGGAGTGCTTTGCTTTATATAAGAGTTCATCCAGGATTGTCCTTTGCTACAAAAAGGATTGGGACACCTTGTTGCACCATAGTTACTTTATTTACTTGTTACCTGTTACGCTTGATCTTATCACGAAACTATCTGTTACCGATAATTTCAGTGCTTGCAGAGAATACCTTGTTGAAAACTACTTGTCATTTCCTTCTACTCCTCATTGGGTTCGACACTCTTACTTATTGAAAGGACTATGATAGATCCCCTATACTTGTGGGTCATCAACCACCCGGGTATGCCTCTCTTCTCTCTCTCTTAGGCTATGACTTGGAATGAAGGATTTTAACCCGGCGGTCGATTTGAGTCATTTCTTGCTCTTGTAGCTCCCTAGGACCATCAACTTCAACGAATGGAGCGGGGTGGCTGGAGATCTGTCTGCTCGTTGTCACCATCAATCTCCATGCGTGAGGCTAGTTGCGTTTGAATCTGTGGACAGTGGGAGGAAGTTTCTGGCATGTATAGAGAAGGTTAGGCCCTCTTTCGTTGTTACAAATAATTTGTTAGATGTGATTCAGACACTATCACGGTCCCAACCCATTCATACCACACATCCAACCAAACGCATCCTAAGACAGTGTCACAGTTTGTACCTAGTATCTAAAAATGTTGCCATCTCATCAGCGGTGCCATTAGAAAATTATTTGGCACCGCTTCAGTAGGTTGTGGAGCCAACATTGGTCCACACATCCGAGCAGACAAGCAGTAAAATACTAAATCTTTATGGCATGAAGGAACTGGACATCGGAGCAACTAAGTGCTCCAAGGTCCCGGTCCCTGATTTTTTTCCGCTACATCGGCTCGCCAGTGCAAGGCACCGGTGCGAGATGTCGCAACAATTGTCTTTACACCAGTTTTGGCATACATAGTGGATGGCCTTAGTGTTATTAGTTCTATGTTACTAAATTTGTGCATGTACACACCTGTTAGTATCAATTTGCTGTCATGCCAACACTATCGCTATGTTGTTGCAGTTATATTTACCTTCCTCATAAAATGTTCAATTTGGTATTTATAGTTACATGAGTAAGAACTTGTAGCATTGTTGTCGTTAATTATAGATTCTAATGTTTCAGAATTTGGTTGTTGTCTCAATAGCAATTAATTCATTTGCACATTGATCTTTTTGAGAAGATATGTCATAATTAACCTGTTTCTTCAGTTTTTCAAAATAAGTATTGGTGATTTTCTATGTTGTTATAAACCCATTTCCCCTCCAATTGTTACTGATCTAGTTATAAATATTATAGGATGAACGTAAGTGTTCTTACTTGGTGTTGGTTGATCAAGAGTGGCCACAGTCTTTGAAGATGTGTCTAGCAAAGATCCAGAGCATGTATGAGGAAGAGGACAGAGGTAGGCTTAGAGAAAGTGTTGTCAACGCTGAAGAATATTTGAAGATGCGGGATAAAAAGAGGAAGGTGGAGAATGACCTCAGATTTTTTAAATCGGACTTTGCTAAGATGGTGTTGACGAAGGAGGAGGCACTTTCCCAGTTGGACAGTGGAAAATAGGTTCTTACTGAACTTAAAGCAGAGGTGGATAAGACATTCCTGGATGATCTCGATTAGGGAAATGTATATATTGTTCTTATGAAGTTGAACTAGCTATATGATGTATTGTGTTGTTTTTAGGTAGCTATCACACTGTGATGTTAAAATATATTTATGTGCCTGATATGAAATTGGCAAACAGTTGTTCGAAATGGAATGTGAATTTGCGTAATACTGGAATTATTAATTGTAAACTAATAAACCTGCTAAATGGGTCATGGAACTTTGCAAATGGTTCTAGCAGTAACAGCGCTTGTGATGGATAGCCCAATGCCACACAATTTTCTTCATCAAATCCTGTGTGATGTAGTTTATAAAAGCAAACGGTTAACCAAGGCTGAGCGTGTGTTATAGTTACACCTTTCAGACACGAGCCTATACATAAAAGTGTGTGGGATGTACATACTAACGGAAACGTTTTGCCTAGATTGACTGTCTGGGATGTACATAAGAATGGAAACGTATTCCCTGGATTGACTGTGTGTGATATACATACGAACGAAAATGTTTTTCTGTGATTCATCGTGTGGGATGTACATACGAACAGAAACGGTTGGGTTTCGATGCCTTGCCTGATCGCACACGAGCTCATTTTGCCCCAGCCTGTGTGCTAGGAGGGCCTATCCCCGACGGTTTCTGGGTCGTGTGGGAAGGACCCCCCTGTCGCCCACACTCACTTGGTGACAGTTCCAAATGCCGCCGCGGAAAGGCACTACAAAGAAAAGACAAATCTATGACATTTTGGGCCGAACGAAATTTTTTTCTATCATACATATCACACTTCTATGATGATAATTGTGACAAAACCCGGTATCATCATAGATGTGGTGGGCTCCTACTTCTATGACAAAAAATCATGACAAAAAATGGGCTTTTCGTCCTGGGCGGGCCGGAGACGCAGCTGCATGACATTCTTTGGGCCATCCATGACGGAAAAAACCATGGTAGAAGCAAGGGGGAGGAAAAATTCGGGGAGTTCCCGGTTACGGTGGGAGGTCGGGGGCCGAGCGATGCGTGTTTCTCTCATACACGTACGAGCGTGTGTGCGAGGCGTTGGCTCTAACTGAACGCGAGCGAGGCGTTGGGCTCTAACTGAACCCGAGTGATTGCATTGCAGGCTACGCGTTACTGAACCCGAGCGATCGATCGATGGATGTTAACTGAACCCGATTGAGCGATTCCTTCGCTACTGCTGCTAACTGAAGCCGATCGATGCTGTCTCTGGGATGAACAGTGAGTGTTGCGGGGGGGGGGGTGGGTTGGATGAACAGTGAGCGGTGGCGTTGCCTCTGGATGAACATGACCCTGTGGTGTGGTGGAGGGCTGGATGAACAGTAGACGGTGGAGAGGTGCACGTGGAGGGGTGGTTGAACAGGACCCCGTGGTGTGGAGGGCTGGATGAACAGTACACGGTGGAGGGGTGCCCGTGGAGGGGTGGTTTAACAGTAGCCGGTGGAGTAGCATGCGGTGGAGGTTGGATGAACAGGAGCCCGTGGAGGCTAGAGGAGGTCGACGGTAGCCCGTGGAGGCTAGAGAAGGTCCACGGTGGAGATGAACAGTATCCCGTGGAGTCCCGTTTTGCGGTACGCCGCACCCCTCCTGATGAACAGGACCCCCGTTTCGACCGTAGCGCTCTAACACAAGTATGTTTCATCTGTTTTGCGGTACGCCACACCCCTCCCGATCAACAGGACCCCCGTTTCGACCGTAGGAGGTCCGTTTCCTCCGATTTGTGGTACGCCAGACCCCTCCCGATCAATAGGACCCCGTTCCGAACGTAGGAGGTCCGTTTCCTCCGTTGTGCGGTACACCAGGCCTCATTTCCATCGCCTGTTCCATCCAAGCCCTCCCGATGAACACGACCACGCATTCTGTTCCGACCCAGCCGGTTGGCTCCCACGCGTTCTGTTGCCTCCTGATGAACATGACGCATTCTGTTGCCTCCCCATGAACACGACGCATTCCGTTGCCTCCCCATGAACACGACGCATTCCGTTGCCTCCCCATGAACACGACGACGACACTGTTTCTTCGTTCTAACCCAGCCATGTACACGAGCCCTGGCCGTACGTATGCGCGAGTAGGCGTTCGAGACCCTGCCCGTATGTACACATACGTGGCCATATTTTCTTTCTTGCACCCTGGTCGTTGTACCTACGTGTACATGCTACGTGTGCGCCTCTACGACACATACGCGCCTCTACTACGACACGTGCGCGCCTCTACATCCACCAGTATATATGTACATACACGTTCGCGACCAGAATGACAATGCTACGTACGCTTCGACCAGGTGGGTCCCGACTGTCAGGCACTTCCTTGCCTGCGAAGATGTAGCTGGTGGGTCCCGGCAGTCAGGGGGGCGAATCTTTTTTTTGCCCGGACACACTTCCTTGCGTGCGAAGATGTAGCTAGTGGGTCCCAGCAGTCAGGGGGAAACGTTTTTTCGCGAAATAAAGTGGCCCGTCCGGTGGGTCCCAGCTATCAGGTGGAGGAATCATTATTTTCTGCGTAATAAGGAGGCACTTCCTTGTTGCGGCCGTGGACCCAACTGTCAGCCTCTCCACGTACAGTCCACGTCCGATGGAAGTTGTTCCTTGACCACGTTGACCACGCCGCACCGAGAGCACCAGGGCGGTGGACGACGGGGAGCCGAGGAATACGCGGCAGCGGAAGCCCGCGCGGAGAGGAGTACAAGGGTTCACTGGTTCGGCTGCGGCGTGAGGCTGCCGTCGCCGCAGGGCCTGGCCAGCGGTGGGAATAGTAGGGGCAGTGAGGCCTCCGTGGTAGCACAGCCGGCCACGGGAGACAGGAGCATGCGGCACGACCGGCGCTGCTTTGGGCGGCTGGAGCAAGAAGACCAGAGGTTAAAGAAGCACTACGGTCGTTGGATGGACATCGTACGGTCACTGGAGCTAGAATCATTCATATTGACTAAAGTTGACAAAGGCCCCCGTCCCAGTCAACTTAGTAGGCCCACAAGTCAGCCTCCCACCATGGTGGGTCCCGGCTAGCAGGGGGAGTATTCATTTTTTGTGCGTAATAAGGAGGCACTTCCGGTGGGTCGGAGCTGACAGCGGGAGGGGACGTTTTTTTCGCGAAATACGCTGGCTCGTCCGGTGGGTCCTAGTAGTCAGGGGGAAATGTTTTTTTCACGAAATAAGGTGGCCCGTCCGATGGGTCCCTGCTGTCAGGTGGAGGAGTAATTATTTTGCGCGTAATAAGGAGGCAGTTCCTTGCGGCCGCCTGGACCCAGCTATCAGCCTCTCCAGGTACATTACTCTTCCGATGGAAGTTGGCCGTTGACCACGTTGACCACGCCGCGCCGAGAGCACCAGGGTGGTGGTCTGGACGACGGTGAGGCCTAGGAAGGGGAATACGCGGAGCCGGGGAAGACGCAGCAGCGGAAGCCCGCGCGGAGAGGAGTACGAGGGTTCACTAGTTCGGCTGCGGTGTGAGGCTATCATCGCCACAGAATAACAGGGGGTGTGGGTGAGTAGAGGGATGGCCGGGCCAGCGGTGGGAGTAGTACGGAGCGGTGAGGCCTCCGCGGCATCACAAGTGGCCACGGGAGGCAGGAGCACGCGACACGACAGGCGCTGCTTTGGGTGGCTGGAGCAAGAAGACCAGAGGTTGACGAGGCACTATGGCCGTTGGATGGACATCGTACGATCACTGCAGCTAGAATCGTTTATATTGACTAAGTTGACAAAGCCCTTGGTACGCGTCAACTTAGTAGGCCCACAGCTCGGATTTGGCAGAGAACATATAGCCTATTTGCGATTTGTAAGAATGTACAGCCCATTTTTTAATTCTAATGGAATTTACTAAATCCCATTTACAGTTTGTTAAAAGTACAACCCAACTTCTAGCTAGGACAACGATTAATAATTTCAAACAACCGCTCAAAACAGAATTCAAAAAAAATTCCCACATTTTGATGGGATCCGAAATTTTTTTATCCGAAATTTCTAGTCAGTTCAAATATAATTTCAAAATAAAGTTGTATTACGTTAAAATCCTACGAAATATTGCGCGCGCAACAAGTAATGAAATTAAAATTTTCAAACTCCAAAAATAATATATTTTTCAAACTAATTACGTGTTTGGTGCATAGTAACTGTCCAGTTATTATAATTACATCCGATTTATTATTTCTTAAAGTCCATTTTCTTGTTAAGCCTAATGCATACCTCCTAGGAAAGTTTGCAGCCCAGCGGGGTGGAGAATAACAAGTTGACCCGGATATTGTGTACAACTGTCGGCCCAGTTGCATTGTTGATGTTGAAAAAAAGGCCTGTGTAGTACAGTACAACATAACATGGTTACTCAGCCCACATTCAGCGACGCCGAAAAGGCCCAAACAAGGCTTCTGTACAGCTTTTTGAAGTCACTGAGCTCAATTAATAACTTAAGAAAAAAGTTAGATTACAGTGGAACCTAATTAAAAGCTGTCACGAGCAAATAAATAATTCAACGGGTCCCACTTGTGCGTCTGCGTGTGTGTGTGTGTGCATGTGTGTGTGTGTGTGTGTGATAGAGAGAGAGATAGAGAGAGACCCATTGGTCGATGCTCGTGAATACATCTTTCAGCCATATGCATTGCTGATGCTCAGTAAAAACTTATATAGTTGAAACAATCATATAGAACATCATAGCACACTGAACTTGCATACAAAAATTTCACGCAGGCGGCACAATCAGGATAGAAGCAGTGGATCGCTATGGGAAGGGCTATGTTGAAACCAACGAAGTCGTACATAACGGTTCATCGTCTTTATCAATGATAGGGAAATATCTTGAATGTTGTGCAAAGAAAGCAGATAGACAACACAATAAGTTCTACTAGCACATTAAGTTGACGTACAGCCCTTTGTAAAAAAAGTTTAGATACAAAATTAGAACATGTCACAATCAAATGTACTGGCATATCAGTGCTTCACACCCATAGCTCGGATTTAACTAGTACTCCCTCTGTCCGGGAAAAGTTGTCCACACGGCAGTGTATTTGTTTTTTTGCAAAAAAACCCATAGAGTTTTAAACACGTCACAAAGAAGTCCATCTCCTTCCTTCCTCCTCCCCCGTCGCCCGCGCCTTGCAGCCATCGCTGGCTACCCACCTGCGCCGCCGCCCACCTGGATCTGCGCTGCGACCAACACCAGAACCGTGGCCCAGCCCGCGACCAACAACAGTGCCGCCGCCCGCTTGCACCTATGCTGCGGCTTACCACCTGCACCACCTGCCGTGAAGGCGACCTGCGCCGGCGCCCTCCTCGAGCTACGCCGCCGGCCCCGTTGAAGGTCGCCACCCATGTTCGCCGCCCACCTGCGCCTCCGATTTCGTCCGCTTCGGCCGCCGGTGCCGTGGACAATTCCGGCCACTCCCGCCTCTCATGCTGCTATTGGTGGACGACGCAGGCGCGGTTGACCTCTAATGCTGTTTTTCCTTTTCCCCTGCCTCGCCTCTGTTGCCACTCCCGCCTGTGCTGGTGAGTCTGGCCCGCCCACCTCTGCTACTGTTGTTGTTCAATTTGTTGCTGTGAGTCTGAATTTGCTTCTCAGTATAGGTGGAGAAAATTCAGTGAGGGGATACAAAGCTACAGAAATAATCCAGGATAGAGGATGTACACTGCTACTAAATGATGAACAGATTATAGTGAAAATTTAGTTTGATGCCATCAAATTCATTGAGTAATACTCTTGGCATTCTTGGAGATCTTCTAGTTTTTGGAAGTTTTTCTTGCTACAGTTAACTGAAAATGTTCAGTGTTCCAATACTATAGAGAAACTACAGTGCCTGTAATTCAGTTATGACTCCTTTACTGAAACTGTAGTGTTTGCTAAAACTGAGATGTAAACTAAAGGAGTTTGTGATTTGCAGAAGCTGTATCATACTCCAACAAGTGATAAATGCACTCAAAAGTTCACTGAGAAAATGCAGAGGCTTCTCACTTGTTACTGAAAGTTTTCTGGAGTGATAAATGCACGCAAAAGAAGTTCAGTTAACTATTACTGTTGCTGTATGAATTCCAACCAGGTCAATTTGTTGTCAATTACTCTATAATACTCAACCAGGTTTATGCAAAATGAAGATCAACCATGTTTATTTGGATTTATTTGAATCATTTTAATTTATTTGATTTATTTGGATTTATTTGAATCATTTGAATTTATTTGCTTTATTTGGATTTATACACCATTTGTTCAATTGCAAACATACCTAAAGTTTCCAATTGTCCAATTTCAGTCATTCATTTTACAAAGAGCTAAGCATAGCCATGACTCTTACAAAGAGCTAAACACTGCTACAAAACTAAAAACTGAAAACTGCCACAACCCCTTAACTAAGAGTTGATAAAAACATGTCCCTAAAATTGGAATTATTTGAATTAGCTAGGTTTATTCTTCTTCATATACAGAAAAAGATGAATATTGTTCGTCTACTAGTTATTTCAAATTTAGAACTGAATAAACACTTGTCATCTTCAGTAAACACTTGTAAATCGAGAGTGGTTTTAAACTTAGAATGCACCAAGTACTAATATCCTTTGCCAGGCTACACACCATCTACTTGGAGTAGACAGCAAGATTCACAGAGACATGCACGCTTCAATAGACTTATGAATGCTAGCAAAGTGATAAGTAAAAACTTGGATGTTCTCAGAAATATAGCACCAGAGGACATTAAGTGAACTGGCCTGTATGCTAAAGGCAAGGAAATGCCACCTTCTTTTCTTCTTCGAGCAGTTGCTGAACTGGCCTGTATGTTGCAGCTACACATAGGTTCTGCAGAAAATGCACCAAAAGAGTTACACACGGGTGAAGTAAGTGGAAAGCAACATTTAATCTCCACTCCTTTTCTTTTGGTAGTGAAATTCAATCTAAATTTTGTAAGCATGGAAAATGCACCAATACTGAACATTTATTCCCACCTCCACCACCATCTTGTCAGTTTCGACAGTGTGTGTATGGAGTAGTTTTGACGGCAGTATAATTGTGCATCATGTAAACATTATGAGAATGATTAAGGGTTCAGCAATCAGATTATAATTATCACCAGAACAGAGGAACAGATATCATGGTTAGTTTTATGTAAAAAAATCAGAAATGGAGTTACTCACTTGAAGTTACTATAGTTACTCACTTGAACTTACTGTAGTAGTGGCCAAAATTCAGAAAAGTTACTAAACAGCAGAAGTAGTGGCCAAAATTCAAAGTACTAAAAAGATTCTACACTAAATATACAGTGTTATCCATGTTCTGTATCCAGGACATTTTTTATATGTTTGCATGCATAGGTCCCACCTATCAGGAAGGATGGGCACATACACGAACAGGTACGACTCATCAGTCTACCCGCATAGCCTTTTTGTTTAGTCTACCTAGCCGTCTAATCAACTGCCTGCATGCCACTTCTCCCATTTACTTCTCCATGAGGAACCGATTCTCCTCGGCTTCTTCACCTACCCGTGGTCTTCATTTGCATCCAAACCCCACTGCATTCACATTGTTTTAACCTCTTTAAATAATCATCTACTACTTCAGTTAGACTAGCATCTAATCCTAATTCTCCAAACCATAGCCCTCCATTCCAGCGGTTCCAAATGGCGGAAGAGATCGAGATCCAGGTTTTTAGCGTCCAACATGTCCTCGTCGAAGGCTCGATGCGCATAGTTGCCACCATCATCGTCCACCCAAGGGTTGTTCGGCAGTGGATCAACAATGTATCCAACTCCCTCGAAAAAGTAGAGACGAGGGTCATCGGTCTCGACGCAGAGTACACGGAGCGTGCCCCTGGGAAGATCCAGTACGCCGCCATCCTTCAGCTGTGCCACGAAGATGATGTTTTGGTGTACCACATCATACACTCACCCTCCATACCACGTGAGCTTCACGATTTCTTGCCTTGGGAGGACGTATACTTCTGTGGGGCAGCCATCGAACAAACAGAAGCTAAAGCCGTACAACCTTGATTTGAAAAGCATCGCTGACCTACAAACCAGAATCAAAATTCATGTAGAAGCTTGTGATAAACAGACACCGTCCCTATTCGACGTAGCAAATTTTGTGCTCGGTACAAATCTTCGGAAGGGTGATGAGGCGGTGGCATTAAGGTCGTCTATATGGGAGAATTATCCCTTGACGTACGAGTGGATAAAATATGCTGCCCTCGATGCCCATGCGAGTTTTGAGATAGCTGCAAGGTCCAAAGAGCTTGTTGCGAAGCCGTCTCCCATAGAGAATGAGAAAAGGCTGCACCAGCAGGAGGGCATTATGGATGGATGAACTATTTCCTCTCTTGTAAAAAAAATTATTCCCTCTCGGTGTATATTGATATAGATGGACTATTTCGATGGTGTGCATGTCTTTGGAACAGAGTAGTAGCGTGGGTCCGCTTGACTATAAGGAACTATTTATCCGCATATATAGCTTTCTCTGCTACTCCTTCCAGTGATCGGTATGCAGTGCATGTGTCCGTAGACATGACAGCTTGTGTGCATGACATGTGGGCCACCTAAAATGTAGCAAGCATCAATTTTCTACCACAGCCACCCGCGATTCCCATGACGCCGCTCGAACCCATGAAACCACACGTCCCCCGACCTGCGGCTCACCCCTCTTGGCCCCACTGCCCCTCTGCCTATGGGAGCATTACATATGGACCAGTCACCTATCGGGTCCACATGTTATTGACTCAAAGGTAGGTGTAGTAAGGCACTGAAGCTCAGTCCTGACAGCCCTAAGAGGGAAATGTAACTCATGCGCCCGGGCTTGTGGTGCTCCCGCAGCACGAACTCGTGCCAAACTCGAGATTTGTTTCTTTACTATACATGCACGCAACGATTTAATGGACATTGTAATCTCAACATGTGATGGGGAGCTCTAAATTTGAATTTGAAACTTATAAAACAAAAAGATTCAGAACAAATAAACTGGGAGAGAGGGGGTATATCGTAGGATGTGTCCCATACAAAATAAGTCCCCTGGTTTGTCACTGCGAAGATGCGGTTAGAAAGGAGCACATCGTCTTCCTACTCATACGGCAACAAATCGGCCACAGACAGCATGGTCCGCCTTTGACCACCATGTGAAAGGTTTGTGCTATCTTATTCAATCTCACTGTGGTTCCATCGTACCAATTCATGCGGTGGCCCGTTGCATGGCTGATCCCAATGCTGGACAAAGGTTCTACGGGGACGGTGTCACCGTTGTAAATGTTGTGCAAATTGATGTTGGTACCCTCCTGTACATATGCAAGCCAATCTCCACTCGCACCGAGCCTAACCTGTGAAACATTGGGTAGGGGGAGAATTAGGAAATGGAAACGGAAGTAGTCTTTAGAATGCATTTACTACGTGATCAAACTCATCTTACCTGCTCATCGGAGGAAATCCGAGTGCCCCTCAACGTCGGCATCTCAAGGGGCGTCAACTTGCAACTACGGCCACGCCGCGCTGGAGAGACCCCCAAGGAAACATCCTCATGCGTTCCATGGAACATCAAGATGCATTTGTATGAGTAGTTTATCTTGTGAGAGAAATGGATGAACGAGGGAAGGCCTCTAGAGATAGAAATGGACACTACTACTACCAATGTGCTGGCCCGTGCGTTGCAATGGATCCAAAGTAGTAGAATAATACTTGTTGACATGCTTGAAATATAAACACTCTAGTTTTGGTATACATGTGTCAGCAGACATGACAGCTTGTCCATGGAAGTTGAACCACGGCTACCATCACGTTTCTTGTTTCTACCACTGCCACACCCACACGCGATTCGCACGACGCCGCTCCAACCCATGGCACGGCGTCCCCCGACGTGGACATGGATCCTCTGACGTGGCTATCATTGCCTTGCCCTGCCTTTCCTTCGCTGACAGGTGGGACCCACGCTTACGGGTCCCACATGTCAGTGACTGAATGGTAGGATTGTTCGCGTCAGGGGATCCTCATCCCCCCGACGTGCCCCTCATCCCTCTCGGCCCCACCGCTCCTCTGCCTTTGTGTGCATGACATGCGGGCCAGCTGAACTGCGGCGACCATCAACTTTCTACCACAGACACACCCGATTGGACGCGTTTGCCTGCTCCGCTGCTATGCTCCGATCCGTACTCCCGCACCATCGAATTTTCATCCAGCGGTTGTGACACATTTCGTCCCGGGCATTAATCCTCAGCTGGAGTACTTATGTACTCCCTCCGGTCCTTTTTACTCTGCACATTGGATTTGCCAAAAGTCAAACTTTGCTAAGTTTGACCAAATTTATATTAGAAATTATTAGCATCTATAATAACTAATAAATATAATATGAAAATATATTCCAAGATGAATCTAATGATATTGGTGTTGTTATGTGAATGTCTATAATTTTTTATATAAACTTGGTCAAAGTTGGATGAGATTGACTTCGGACAAACCTAATATGCAGAGTAAAAAGGACCAGAGGGAGTACTACAGGTAGTACCCGCCGGTGTGGCCATCTACGCCTCGTAACGCCCCGACGCCCAGCTGTGGCACCCTCGCCACGGCCACGCCTCCACCGGCCGGTTCATCTCAAACGAGTGAGTCGCGAACCACGCCACCACCATGAGAATGACATGTGGGCCAGCCGCATTTAAGGTCCGCATGTCATTGACTCATAGGCCGGGCACTAAGCCACTGATGTTCGGTCCTGTGGGCCCCGAGAGGGAAATGTAACTCCTGCGGCAGGCCTTGTGGTGCTCCCGCAGTACAAGCTCGTGCCAAAACTGGAATTTGTTTCTTACTACTACCAACTACTAGTACTAATAAGGTACACATGCATTGCACGCATGAGATTCTAGTGGTTTGTGCATTATGCTTCTACATGTGGAGCTTTTTGGATTCTAACATGTGGCAAAATCTGGTGGAATGTAAGGTTAGGCAAGTTTGATTAACTTAGGTGACTGTTTGGTTCAAGCCACTCCTTAGGCAAGCCACACTAAGGCCCCACGTGACATACACACAAAAAATGTGGCAAGATTCCCTTAGGCTTGCCAACTTATTTCTCTTGTTTTGAAGAACTAATAACTTTGCCTAAGCTTAGTTGTGGCAAAGTTAGGGTCTGTTTGATTCAAAGGATTTTCATAGGATCTTTGAAGGATTAGAATCCTTAGGAATTTTTCCTACGTTGGTCGTTTGATTCGTAGGATTGAATCATGTAGAATATTTTCCTAAGGATTCATTTGTACTATGTTTCACAGGAATTCTAACATGCACTCCAACCTCTTGAAAGAAATCCTTTGTTTTTCATGTGACACAATCAAACAAACTCAAATCCTATAGGGATCCAATGAACATGCCATTCCAATCCTACTTTTTTCCTATTCCTATGTTTCTGCAATCCTATGAATCAAAGAGGCCCTTAGTCATGAATTAAGTTCAACCATGGAGTATTCTAGATTATACATGTGGCTGAATCTGGTGGATGATATCCAAGGGCCAGTAGTGCTCGGATTTGCCATCTTTTTACCGTCGGATTGGCTTCATCCAATGACCAACTTTCAAAAAAATTCACACACTATATAGGGGGTATAGATATAGATGTGTCGGTCCGTTGCAATGGATCCAGAGTATATATATATATATATATATATATATATATATATATATATATATATATCTATTTAGTGGAGTGCACTCTAAACACATTATCTATTTATTTTTCTCTAACCTTCCGTAGCCATGCAACCAAGCCACATAAGCTTCATGGGTGCCCCCCACATCATATTATTCATACTACGTTGATTGAAAAAAAGATAAATCACCCAAAACAAGATCTTCCCATTTTTTGTTCCTACGATGTTGTGTCGTGCACGTACCTACTAGTTGTATAGTGGTAGTACTAGTAATATAGTATTAGGAGTACAAACTTGGTACTAGTAGGACTAGTACTAGTACGAAATTCTCCTACTCTATCAACGAGCCCCGTCTGACACCAAATTTCTTAGCTTCCGTGCTACAGCTAGATCTTCCCCTCGTTTCTGTTTTCCAACCCGGCGGCGGGTGGGGTGTCGGTTTGCTCAACGGCGGTCCCACATGAAAGTGACAATGCTAGGCAACACGCCTTCCCTAAGCTATGTGTCGTGCCAGACGGGCCATGTTGTACTCCCGATTTCCGGGCGTGTGGGGGTGCGACGCGAACAGGGCAGGCCTTTTCCTTTTACCAGCAATGTGCCCGTGTGTTGTGACAAATCCAAAGTTATAGATTAGTAGTATTTGTTCACAAATTTGAAAGAAATCACTATTGTTTTGATATACTCCTAATATATTACTCCCTCCGTACCTAAATATTTGTCTTTTTTGAGATTTCAAATGGACTATCACTACGGATTATATAGACATATTCTAGTGTTTCCAGCAAGATGCCTGCGCGTTGCATGAAGTTGATGGAAAAGGTAAGCACAACTTATAAATTGACGGATGGAGTACTAGTTACAGTGATGCATATAATTAAGCAAAGGGATCGCACATGTCGGTATTAACTGGAACGAGAATGCAACATCACAATAAGAATTAAGGCCACAATTATGCGATCGCAGTGGTGGTTACAGAAGGCAACAAGAAAGGTGGATCCACGAACGTACGACCTCCTCCTCCTCCTCCTCAACTTAGTGCGCCGGGCCACCGACCGACAGCTAAGGAGCGGCGGCTTTTGTGGCGAGGTCGAGGTGCTTCTCAGCAAAGGCATCCAAGGCTTCCAGCCGGTTGAGGAAGGCCAACGTCGTAGCGTCCTCACTAGCCTTGTAGATACCTATGTACACGATTTCCTCGTACATGTGGATGTGTAGGTCGACGAATTCTTGCAGGGCGAGGCGCCTCGCGGCGAGCGCGACCTCCAGGTGGACATTCTTCGCGGCGTCGGCGGGCAGTCGCAGGGCCACCAGTGCTTGAAAGAGGTTCCGGCCATGGAGGCCGATTAGGGTGGCAGGCTATGAGGATCCCGGGCGAGCAGGCTGGAGGAGTACGGCGATGTTGTCCGCGAGTTTCTTGAGGACGGTGAACTTGTTGCTAGTGGCAACGATCATCTGGTCCAACTGAGAGTCGTAGTTGGCGTCGAAGGTGGCCATCCACCAGTCGGTCTCCAACACCGTCTAGAGACGATCCTCGGTGCCATGCCGCAGGCCGGCGTCGTGGACCATCTGGCGCAGCCGCTGGCCACTCACGAGCATCACCGCCATGGGTCTGGAGTGAGCTCTTTTGCGCTTAGTGTAGGTGCTTAGGTAAATGCTTAGGTGCGTACGATCTGGTAGATGCATTGGAATGGAGGGGCGCCTTTATATGAGGGCAATGAGGGCAAACTGCATTGCATTCACATCGTGCAGCCTCTTTTCCTAGACCTCCTCCCATTACTTCCCTCATGCATTAATTGAAGGTGGATGCATTGGCCGTTCAACATATCGTGAACCGCTACTCCCTCCCTCGTCTGCATTAAAGCCGTATCGGGAACTGCGCCGCCCGCTGTCAAATCGAATACTCCCTCGGTCTAGGTGAGTATTAAGTCATCTTACGAAAACCAAATAGTAAACACATAGGCGTGGTGCATTAACTCTCACGGTGTTTCTTATCTTTTGACATAAATAGAGGAATCAACCAAGAAGAGATGTGGGGCTTGTATGCTTTTAATGACTTGAGACTATCAAACATGACATGCAGTGGTCAGTTCGTTGCACAAGAACAAATATAACCCACGTCAGCACACACGCATCTTATATAGCATCACATCCAATGGCTATAAAAGATGAATGAGACCAAATTATATCTCATCTAGATGAGTTCTAGCAAAACTGTATTAATAATACTTAGTACTACAGACTAAGACATAGCCTAGTGGTGGGAAGGGGCTGATGCCTTCCCACCCACCCAGGTTCAAGGCATGGTACTTGCAATTTGGGGTTGTTGCACCAATTATACTATAGGGGGTTCCCTGACAGTCTTCCTGTCAAAAAAAATAATACTTAGTACTCCTGCGCCATGTATCATATATTAGTATCATGTAGTACTTTATTTATTTATGAGGTATCCAGATGGCACTGCACCGCCAAGAAAAGAGGGTAACATCAAAATTATGGACAACTTTTTTGAGTATGTTGGTAAGGTCCGGTCATAGTCACTTGTTGAAATCTCTAAAAATACAAATACTCCCTCTATCCGGAAATACTTGTCATCAAAATGGATAAAAGGAAATGTATCTATACGTACATTAGTTTTATATACATCTCTTTTGATCCATTTTGATGACAAGTATTTTCAGACGGAGGGAGTAGAAAACAGAGTTGGTGATGATGGTGTGCGTGCCATCCTGCAATATAGGCCGTCGGATTTATATCTAACGGATAGGAAAGAAACTATGGCAATTTTGCAAAAATATACCCACACGTCTCTCCACGTTTGCAAATAAGGCCTTCCCTTGTTCAACCTTTTCTCTCACAAGATAAACTACTCATACAAATGCATCTTGAGGTGTCCATAGAATCGAAGAGAGGGATGATGTGTGTGTGTGCGCGCGATCGATGAAGAGTGCCATCGAATTTGTGTGTGCCCACGTCAAAGATATAGAGTGGCTGGCCTACTGGAACATGAGATGGGACATGTGTAGTTTGTCTCTATGGCATGGATACCTACCTGCAGCGCTCGACTATCGGTGTGCGGTGGGGGAAGAGGGAGTCCCAATTAACTATAGAGGTACAATGGCTGGTATATGTGTGGAGGAGGAGAGAGGCCTACCTCATGTATTAAGGAGATCGATCTGCCTCATGTATTAAGGGAGATCGATCAGCATCCATGCATATGTGCAGGAGAGGAATAAGGTTGGGAGAGAGACAGAGCTAGAGTGTTGGAGGGGGTGGTAGTGGAGTTGATTCTAACAAATGTTGGGATAGGCTTGCTAGACAAACAGAGGGCACGCCCTCAATATCAATAAGAGAGGATACGGCTGCTTGTTGTCTGTGCACGTGCGTGTGAGAGACGGGTTAGGAGGCATGCACGAATGATGAGGGGGGACGATGTGGCTGCGGTAAGCAGACATAACTACATAGCAAGATCAATCGCCCTTTGTTTTAGAAAGGAGAGACATAACTTGTGAGGTACGTCGATCGATGGGGGGTAGTTAAAGTCGATCTAGGTATATGTTGGGAGATCGATCGGTATACATGCATGTGTATGCTAGAAGCAAATGAGGCACGAGGAGAAGGATAGAGAGAGAGGGATGCATGTAGGAGGTGGTACGAGAGGCATACTATATC
Source organism: Triticum urartu (assembly GCF_056163025.1). Lineage (NCBI taxonomy): Eukaryota > Viridiplantae > Streptophyta > Magnoliopsida > Poales > Poaceae > Triticum > Triticum urartu. The sequence goes on along the minus strand of NC_141875.1, from coordinate 497,352,252 downwards.
GAGGGGGGAGGAGTGTGCGAGTACGAGAACGATGAAAAGAGTGGTGGGAGTGAGGCATGGACGGTGACAAGAGAAGAGGGGAAGCTTGTGTTTGTGCTAGGCACACCTGGCTAGAGAGGCATATGGATTGATGTGTGTCGTAAAGAAGGAGCTAGGGGCCTACACACACCATGCGTGAATGACCTAAAGTGAAAAGACGAATTTGGGCGATGGAGCTAGAGAATGCTGAGGGAGGGTGAGAGGGATGCGGGCGTGTGCATGCACGAGAGAAAGTTAGCGCTAGCTACAAAGATAAGAGGGTTGTGTGGGTGTAAAAGACGAATAGAGATCAAATATACTTCATTATAAAAAGCAAATTCGGATATTTGAAGAATTTATCATAGTGTTTCAAACCGACGCATGTGTGAATTTTTATAACGGTGATACACATGGTGTGGTTATGAACATGTTATACTACATTTAATATATTTTATCTCTACTCTTATAAAAAACGGAGTTGTTGATGATGGTGTGCCTGCCATCCTGCATTATAGCCGTCCGATTTATATCTGACGGATAGCTAGGAAACTATGATGGTTGAAGTTGGCAACAATCATGATTGTAGATTCTTATTGAAATAGAGAAACGAATTCAAATTTAGTTCGAATTGCAGAGGTAGTATAGACATTTGGAATGCACTAAAATGTTGGTATAAGTAGGTTACATGCATTATACAGCAAGCGAAAAAATTTAATCGGACATAACATGGATTCATACTCCCTCCTTCCATCTATATAGGGCGTAATGAGATTTTTAAGACCGTCTTTGACTATTGACAAGATTAATAGTACATGACATGCACAATGTGAAAATTATATCATTTAAAGAACCTTTCACAAACGAATTTAACGGTGTGCTTTGTGAAAGTTGCATGTCATATATCATTGCTCTAATATTTGGTCAAAGTTAGCATGGAAAAACGCATTAGGCCCTATATAGATGGAAGGAGGGAGTAGCTTTGAATAGCATTTGTATAGTAAAACGGGGCAAGAATCTCTCTTTGTGTGGTGTGAATAGTTTTATTTTTTTCACTTTCTTTTTGGTTGAGGGAAGTGCGAATTGATTTGGTACGTACAAGTACAATACTACTACACGTTAGGCTTGTCCCTAAAATTCAACCCGCGTCTTGTTATATCCTGAAAATTCAGATATCGTGCTCCCAAAACTGGCGCCTTCACAACCCGCGCCTTGCTATCCCAAAATTACAACGCGCACAAAAAATCCATCCACTTGCCAAATCCCGACACGCGAAATCCTCCTTCTAACCCTGAGCCGAAAGGGCCGCTTGTTCAAATCGGTGGGGGGTACTTTTGTAACACACCCTACATTTTGGACAAGCGTGTCCCTATGTCATGCTTCACCCCCTCCCATCGCCCCCTTTTCGCCATTCAAAATCCCAGGCCGCCATAACCTCTCCGCTCCAGCCACGAAACCCCACCCTCCTCCGTCCGCCACGTCACCACTGCCCAGCCGAAGCCTCTTCCCCGACAACGTCGTCCACCGCAGCAGCACGACATCCCTCGTCCACCTCCCTGGATGAGGATCCATCGTCCATCTCGTCGTCCCGCCGGTTCAGCCGCCCGGTCCTCCACCTCCAAAGAGCTGCTCCGATGATCGCCTCGTCTATCGTGGCTGCTCCATCCCCACAGCGTCGCCTTAACCTGCTCCACCGGAACCACAGCATCCTCACCGACTCCTCGGACGAAGCCGAGGCCTCCTCGGCGCCACCAAAGAGGTTGTACACTCATCGCATCGCACCTTCTCCTTAACTCGACCTCCTGGCGCCGACGGTGCTCCATCCCGCACCCACATGGAGCGGCTACCTTGAAGCCGGCGCCGCGGGCGACATCTCCACGGCGGCTCTCCCCCAGTGCGAGGCCCCTTCGGCGGCGACATCCATACCAGCCGGATCTGCTGCTGCTGCTCCGGCTCTTGCTCGATCGCTCACTCGCCCAGCTGCTGCTGCTGCTCTCCCCCTCGCTCGTGCTGCTGCTCTGCTCCGATTAAGCCACACTTCAATCGACTGAATCGACTTTTGGGTCAGTCAATTTTCAGGGGTTGGGGGGGCTCGCCGGAGTTAAGGAAGAACCACCTGCAGCGGGGACGGGGGCTCGCCGGAGAGGTACCCCACTATCTATCTTAGGGTTTAGGGTGGGGGAGGGGGCCTAGAGGGCTAGCTGGGGCGGCGGTGGCGAGTTTTTTCAGGGCGGTGAGGCGGCGCTGGGGCCGGCGGTTCGGCCGGTGGTGGCTGGCGGCTCAGGGGGGTGCAGGTTGAAGATGAACTGCAGGCCCTCCCTAAACTACAAGTCAAGTGCCTCTCTGCTACCATTGCGTTCAGTTTCGATAGTAGCATTCAGATTCCTTAGTAAATTTCAGTTTCGACAGTTAAGTTCAGAGTCAATAGTTTTTACCTCATTCGTTGTAGTCAGGTGGTTTTTGGTGATGTTAATTTTACATCCATTTTACATCATCTATTGGAGATGCTATTAGAATCCCACTTGAGATTGACGATGTCTGTCTTGTGCTGCTTCAGCCTTGACGTCTTACGGCTCACCGGAGATGCTCCAACGAAAGAACGATCCATCACAACAGAGCAGTGCCCTGGACGTCGTCTACAGATTCCTCAGATCTTCCTCCACACCTCTGACAGCCACCTCTGCCTCAACTGCTCCAGCGACCAACCCAATGATGCTGACGTCGACACGGCTACGGCAAAGAGGTTGTACACTTGTTGCATCACTTATTACTATACATTCACGTCGATCCATTAGGGCTATTTTGGTTCAATGGAAAAACGTCGATCCACTGGTTGTTACCATCACTCTAAATTTCTGCATGCTATCCTTACATAATCTCACCATATTTTTTTCGTATGCATGTCAGATATTGTACACAGTCATGCTGAACATGTAGAGAAAAAGAGAAGAGTTTTGCACGGCAATACAATGTCATGCAGACATCGCTCCATGGTGGGTTCAATGGAAAACCCTTCCCACCCCTCTCCAGATTGTAATCCATAGGAAGATATCTATTCTGAGGCGGAATCAGACGCCGCTGACCACTCCTATTTACCCCCCAAGGTGTTTGCTCTACCTTGGCATGATGATGTTAGTCATATCATGCATATGTTGCCTTGCAGTGCCTACTTTTGACATCATATATGTCATCCTCTTAGTTTAGACATGTTCTGTAATGCCATCTGTTTAGTTTCTATATCATATATGGGAATTATGCAGTCTCATGTCTTTTAGCCAGCCATAATATAAGTGAAATGTGCAATGCCATCCTGTTTAACCAGGCATCATATATTTGAATGATATCTTGCCCATCCTTTTCTTCATTACATTTCCATTTGTCAACAATGTTTGTACATTAAACTACTCTTCCTGTGAATCAGCCATTTGGGTGGGAGATGGAAAAATCTGGAGTGAAAACAAGGCCTTTAGAGCAAACAGTGCTACCTGTCGAAGCAGATCTCTTGTTGGGTCCCGATAGCTCCTTAGAGATGGATTCAGAGACAGATGACTAGTCCTATTCCCCCACTGAGGTGTATGCTCTAACTTGGCACGGTTATACTGCTCATATCATGCATACAGTGTCTTGCATTGCATAGTTTAGACATCACATACACAATATTCAACACCATGTTCTTAGTTCAGACATCATATCGAATGCCCTCTGTTTAGCATATAAATCACATATGTGAATTAAATGATGTGATCCTGATTACTTAGATAACATGTAGGTGAATTATGGCATGCGATCCTGTTTAGTTATTCATCATATCTTTGAATTATGTTATGCTATGCTATCCAGTTTATATAGACATCATATATGTGAAATTATGTCATGCTATCCGTTTTAATTAAACAATATACATGTCAACTATTTCATGCCCTCTTTTTCCACACTATCTATTGCATCTGTCTCTCATACAATGTCTGTACATTCAACTATGTTTCCTGTTTATCAGCCATTTGAATTGGAGCGGGTGATGCCAGTATCTAGCGGACTAAAAACACGGTCTTCAAATAAAACAGTGCTACCTCTTGGTGGAGATAGCACCTTGGTTGTACATGCACAAGAACCAGCCCTACCACACATAACCCAAACTCTCGCAGATTGTACCCCTACTGCGATGGACAGAGAACCAGCTTCACCCAATCTAAGCCCAACCCCAGCCGATAGTAACCCAGTTCCTGTTGACACAGCACCATCTCCACCACAGAGCTCCCAAACAAGAGCAGTTAGTAAGGCAGCTCCAGTGCCCAAAGGGCCAGTACTATCACGGCGAACCCCAACTCCACCAGTTAGTACGCCTATTCCTGTGGAGGAAGCACAACCAGCTAGTCGTAGTTTAGCATCTATCGCATTTGATGTTGTTAAATCGTATGTGCGTATCTTCCCATCTTGGAAATATTATACTGAAGATGAAGGAAAATGCCAGTTGCAGGTGTTTGTCCAGGAGTTATATGTAAGTAATGTTATTCATGGCAATTACTTTGCTTCGTCCCATACATCCTACCTCCATGATGGTTATAATACAACAAATTTTCCCATTTTTCTCTATAGAGAAGGACCGATTTGGAACCTCGGGATGAAGTAACCTGTGCTAATACCTATGCTATCTTCAAGAATGCTGGGTGTTAGTATGGGAATTACCTGAAGAAAACGTACTTCACCTGCAAACAAACTCATCAAATTCCCTTACGTTCTCCTGAGACACATTTACAGGACGATGACTGGGAACGCCTTGTTCTGTACTGATCCCGAACCAAGAATGTGGTAAGGTCTATGAGCTCATTTTCTATTTTTTAAGTATTATATTCTTGCATCTTACTGTACTCTGTTCATGTAGAACAAGTGCCTAAACCTGAAGAACAACTGTTCTAATTTAAGATTCCATTGCTATCATAGTTCAAAAAAGCGCTAGGCGTTAATTGTGCGTTTTGCCACCGCCTTGCGCTTTACTGACCAAAGCGCATGCTTATGTGCTGTTATGCACAGATTATGCGTAGTTATGCGCAATGCGTTTTGCCAACGCCTAGAGCCTAGGCGCGCTTAAGCGCTCGCTTAGGCGCGCCTTTTTTAACTATGATTGCTTTGCTCTTGTATCACTGTATTTACTCATAGAAACTTATTTTTAAATTGAAGGATCCAATCAAAACTCCAATGGCACAGCAGGTATGTTCACACATGTTTCTTTAACATGTTTGCTCTTATCAATAGCTCTGTTGATTTCAATTTCAATTGTGTATACAGTTGACTTCCATATCATGCACATTACTAGCATCACAACAGAGCCAATAGTGTTCTTGTACATGTAGACCCGTGGTACCCATCTGAAATCTTGTTGTGCCGTGTAGTTTCCCACGCTTTGTTTTCTTTCACTATTGATTTGTCTTGAACTGATATGATTTGAACCGTGTCTCTATTTTGATTTGGCAAGACAATGCAGTGACCATAGGACATAGATATATGTTTGTTTGATGCTTTTATTATGTACTAGTACTTGGCAATAGAAGACTTGGTAGTTTAATCCTGTCCACCTTACTAACGAACTGGTTCACCGAAATGAGTTTCATATACTAGTACATGCTAAACTTGTTATGTGTCTGCTTGTTTCTTCTTTTAGAATGCTGACAGAATATTGGGGAAGAGTGCCTTATTAAGCAATGGTAAAGGAAGTAATGCAGATAAGGTTCAGGATAGTGACACATCCTTGTTGGTCTCCAACAAAGTTGATAAAACAGCTAAGGAAGACTATCTTGAAGACAGCGAGACAACCCCAAAGTCCTGTCTTGGTTTAGTGTTCGAGTTACTGGCCACGACCGCTTGCACAAGCTATTCAAACTCACTGTCTGAATCAGTTCGGTTTCTTGAGTCTCAACTACAAGTTGAAAGACATCAATCAGCTGTGCTGCAACAAGAAGCGGAAGGACTGTGGAAGTCCCTGGAGCATTCAGATGCATACTTTCTGGTGCAACAGCAAGCGTTGGAGGATTTTAGCGCCAAACAGGACAAAGCTAATCAGCTTGCTAAGCTTATTGCCAGCATGGTGGATACCCAGGATAACGTTTCTTGAGCTCTTCTGAAGTTGTTTCAGTTATGCTCTTGTTTTGCTGCCGCGTTTATTTGCACTGGTGGCCAATTTTGACGGCCAGTGTATGTAATGTGCTGCTTTGTTCCCTATATTTGCACTGGTGGCGAACTTTGATGCCCAGTGGATGTAATATGTGTAATAGCGGTAATAGGCTAGCATTAATTGCTTGCTTATTTATTTCCTTATTATCTTGTTTAGTTGTTTGCTTGTAGTCACTGCAGTTCTTTTTCTGTTTTTTTTCTAGTGGCCACAATAGCCTATTTTTGGTAACTAGGCCAAAATAATCATGGGCCTTCTATGGGCCGTATGATCCATGGGCCTTCGTCCGGCCGTAGGATCGATCGGCCTTCTATACGGGCCTTAGGGTCCATGGGCCTTCTACGGGCCGTAGGGTCCATGGGTCTTCTATGGGCCGTAGGATCCATGGGCCTTCTACAGGGCGTATCATCATTTCGCCAATCATGGGCTGTACTATTCGTGGACCATAACGGGCCGTTAATAGGCCATATTTGATAACTCTATGAAAACAGCCCAACAGGTTTTTTACATGAAAACGGCCCAACGTATTAACGGTCCGCAAACGGGCCGACTGTAACGAAGGGCTGAATTTGGCCCACAAGCAGAAAATGACAGTAACGGGCCGTATGTAACCGAATGCTACAAATGAGCCCAAGAATCAATGGGCCCTGAGAAGGCCGAAAGATAACTTGGGATGGAAACAGTCCAATGGAATAACGGGCCATTAATGGGTATAAAGTGATACACTATTCATTACGGGCCAGTTTCACCACGGGTCGTTAATGGGCCAAGAGTTACAAAGGTCCTCATATGGGCCGAAAGAAGTCATGGGCCACACATGGGCCGGAAGTTAAAATGGGCTGAATCATATTGGACGGCCCAGATGACGCTACTGGGCCTAATTCGGAAAGGGCGTAACGGGCCCTGGGTTAGGGGGCTGTAAATCGGCTATATGCGAACAGGCCGTTAACAGGCTTTCTGTGGGCCGGCCCGCCACCTTTTGACCAAGTCAAACGGGTCGTCCTTTTCACAGGAATGGGCCTCTGTTGGGCTGTGCCACGTGTCGCCGTATCATTGGCGCCTTCGGTCCAATGAGCGGATGACATCTGTCCCAACGGTGAGCCGACACGTGTTTCCTCCAGCCAATGATGATTTTACACGTGGAAAATCCCCATTGGTCGGGGCTGTTAACGGGTTATTGGATCCAAAACCCAACCCGATAGCTTAACGGCGTTCCTTTATGGTGGATGCCACATGTCGGTCACCCTTGACGAAATCACTTATGTGACGCGCGATTTATCGTCATGGAAGTGGACACTTCCGTGATGATAATTTTGGTAATGTCATGGAACACTTCTACGACAGCACAGGTATGACTATCTTGATTTTGTCATAAATTTGTCATGGATGTACATGCATGACAAAAAACACGACCTACTGTGGCAAACACGTATCATCACGGAAGTGTATTTTTTCGTAGTGAGGGGTTAAAATCGTTTGTATAGCACCGCGTGTACCAGTGCATGTCCTCATGAGCAAACGTAACTACTCACAAAGCATATTCATGTTCATAATCAGAGGAGTATTAATTATCATTAAGGATCTAAACATATGATCTTCCACCGGATAAACCAACTAGCATCAACTACAAAGAGTAATCAACACTACTAGCAACCCACATGTACCAATCTGAGGTTTTGAGACAAAGATCGGATACAAGAGATGAACTAGGGTTTGTGAGGAGATGGTGCTGGTGGAGATGTTGATGGAGATTGACCCCCTCTCGATGAAAGGATCGTTGATGATGACGATGGCTTCGATTTCCCCCTCTCGGAGGGAAGTTTCCCCGACAGAACAGCTCCGCCGGAGCCCTAGATTGGTTCTCCCTAAGTTCCGCCTCGAGAGGGCGGCGCTTTGTCCCGAAAGCTTCCTTCTGATTTTTTCCAAGTCAAAACACACCATATCGCAGAAGATGGGCATCGGGGGCCTGCCAGGTGGCCCACAAGGCAGGGGGCGCGCCCAGGGGGTAGGGCGCGCCCCCCGACGTTGTGGATGGCAGGTGACCCCCCTCTGGTGCTTTCTTCGCCAATTATTTTTATATTCAAAATAATTCTTCGTGAAGTTTCAGGACTTTTGGAGTTGTGCAGAATAGGTCTCTAATATTTTCTCCTTTTCTAGTCCAGAATTCTAGTTGCCGGCATTCTCCCTCTTCATGTAAACCTTATAAAATAAGAGAGAAAAGGCATAAGTATTGTACCGCAATGTGTAATAACAACCCATAATGCAATAAATATCGATATAAAAGCATGACGCAAAATGGACGTTCAATGCTTTACGGCTTGGAACCGGGACTTCAAAAACATTTTGAACGCCACTGAGCTTATGAGATGTTCCAAGAGTTGAAGTTGATATTTCAAGCTAATGCCTGGGTTGAGAGATATGAAGTCTCCAATAAGTTCTTTAGCTGTAAGGTGGAGGAGAATAGTTCTGTCAGTGAACACATACTCAAAATGTCTGGGTACCATAACCACTTGACTCATCTGGGAATTGATCTTCTAGTTGAGAGTGTTAGCGACAGAGTTCTTCAATCACTGCCACCAAGCTACAAAAGCTTCGTGATGAACTATAATATGCAAGGGATGACGAAAACGATTCCCTAGCTCTTTGCGATGCTGAAATTAGGGGAGGTAGAAATCAAGAAAGAGCATCAAGTGTTGATGGTTACCAAGACCATCCGTTTTAAGAAAAAGGGCAAGGGAAAGAAAGGGAACTTCAAGAAGAATGGAAAGCAAGTTGCTGCACCTATGAAGAAGTCCAAAGCTGGACCCAAGCCTGAAACTGAGTGCTTCTACTGTGAAGGAAATGGTCACTAGAAGTGAAACTGCTGCAAATACTTGGCAGATAAGAAGGATGGCAAAGTGAACAAAGGTATATTTGATATACATGTTATTGATGTGTTCCTTACTAATTCTCATAGTAGCGCCTGGGTATTTGATACTGATTCGGTTGCTCATGTTTGTAACTCAAAACAGGAGATGCGGAATAAACGAAGATTGGCTAAGGACGAGGTGACGATGCGTGTCGGAAATGGTTCCAAGGTTGATATGATGGCGGCTGGCATGCTACCTCTACATCTACCTTCAGGATTAGTTTTAGACCTTAATAATTGTTATTTGGTGCAAGCGTTGAGCATGAACATTATATCTGGATCTTGTTTATTGTGACACGGCTATTCATTTAAGTTAGAGAATAATGGTCGTTCTATTTATATGGGTAATATCTTTTATGGTCATGCACCTTTGATGAATGGTCTATTCTTCTTGAATCTCGATCGTAGTGATACACATATTCATAATATTGATGCCAAAAGATGCAAAGTTGATAATGATAGTGCAACATACTTGTGGCACTGTCGTTTAGGTCATATTGGTATAAAGTGCATGAAGAAACTTCATGCGGATGGACTTTTGGAATCACTTGATTATGAATCACTTGATGCTTTCGAACCATGCGTAATGTGTAAGATGACTAAAACTCTGTTCTCTGGAACAATGGAGTGAGCAAATGACTTATTGGAAATAATACATACTGATGTATGCGATCCGATAAGTATTGAAGCACACGGCAGGTATCATTATTTTCTGACCTTCACAAATGATTTGAGTAGGTATGGACTAGCACATATGCCCGTGCGTTGCAATGGGAAAAATGATGTTTTCTTCAAGCATAATGTCTCATAGCATCCTTCTATAAAATGAACATAAAAAATACGATGCAATTTAGCCGTGTTATATTTTCTTTGCTGGGCATAATCTTCCATCGATTCCATTTAAGTAAAATTGTTCCTTTAGTTACCATGATGTCCTCACTCATTTTAGTCGGGAATCAAATTATTCCTTTTCTAATTTAGTAGTCCAACACATTAAAGCCTACAAAACTTTTTTAAATTATGTTATATTTTTTACCTCAAGTCCTTCCTTTAATTAGCTCACCCTAAACACAAGGGCTGCCACTCATATATATAGAACGAGTTGGGATTAGTAAATGTGAATGGTGTATAGGTCGTTGGTTGTTACATAAAACATCCAGATAGGTGTTTCTATGATCAATTCCGACAATATTGATTTATTTTGACCTAATTATTATTTGCGGTCTCTATAAAAGCCCATAAAAGGCCCATCAACGTACAAGTACCTGGCCCAGATCGCTTAGCGTGCACTCAAACCAAACGAAAAGGACTAAACCAAACCAAGAATACCTATTCCCTTTAATAGTAGGTATAGATATATCTAGTTGATGAAACACAAGTATGAAACATTTGAAAAGTTCAAAGAATTTCAAAGTGAAGTGGAAAATCATCATAACACGAAAATAAAATTTCTACAATCTGATCGCGGAGGTGAATATTTGAGTTACGAGTTTGGCCTTCATTTAAGACAATTTGGAATAGTTTCACAACTCACACCACCTGGAACACCACAGCGTAATGGTGTGTCCAAACGTCGTAACCGTACTTCATTAGATATGGTGCGTTCAATGATGTCTCTTACCGATTTGCCTTTATAGTTTTGGGGTTATGCATTAGAGACAACCGCAATCATGTTAAATAGGGCACCATCTAAATCCGTTGAGACGACACCATATGAACTATGGTTTGGCAAGAAACCTAAGCTATCGTTTTTTAAAGTTAGGGGATGTGACACTTATGTCAAAAGGATTCAACCTGATAAGCTCGAACTCAATGCGAAGAAGTGCGTCTTCATAGGATACCCTAAAGAAACTATTGGGTATACCTTCTACCAAAGATTCAAAGGCAAAATCTTTGTTGCTAAGAATGGCTCATTTATAGAGAAGGAGTTTCTCTCAAAAGAAGTGAGTGGGAGAAAAGTAGAACTTGATGAGGTAGTTGTACCTTCTCTCGAATTGGAAAGTAGCACATCAAAGAAAATTGTTCCCGTGATGCCTACACCAACTAGAGAAGAAGCTAATGATGATGATCATGAAACTTCAGATCAAGTTACTATTGAACCTGTAGGTCGACTAGAACACGTACCGCACCATAGTGGTATGGTAATCCTGTCCTAGAAGTCATGTGGTTAGACAACAGTGAAATGTGAACTATGAAGAAGCTATGATGAGCCGAGATTCTGACAAATGGCTTGAGACCGTGAAATCTGTGATAGGATTCATATATGAGAATAAAGTGTGGACTTTGGTGGACTTGCCCGATGATTGGCAAGCCATTGAGAATAAATGGATCTTCTAGAGGAAGGCAGACGCTGGTAGTAATATTACTGTCTACAAAGCTCGACTTGTCGCAAAAGGTTTTCCACAAGTTCAAGGGGTTGAATATGATGAGAATTTCTCACCCGTAGCGATGCTTAAGTCTGTCAGAATCATGTTAGCAATTGCCACCTTTTATGATTATGAAATCTGGCAAATAGACGTCAAAATTGCATTCCTTAATGGGTTTCTTAAAGAAGAGTTGTATATGATGCAACCAGAAGGTTTTGTCGATCCTAAAGGTGCTAACAAAGTGTGCAAGCTTCAGCGATCCATCTATGGACTAGTGCAAGCATCTCGGAGTTGGAATATACGCTTTGATGATGTGATCAAAGCATTTGGTTTTATACAGACTTACGGAAAATCCTGTATTTTACAAGAAAGTGAGTGGGAGCTCTGTAGCATTTCTGATATTATATGTGGATGACATATTGCTAAGTGGAAATGACATAGAATGTTTCGATAGCATAAAAGTATATATGAATAAAAAAAGTTCAATAGAAGACCTCGGTGAAGCTGCTTACATATTAGGCATCAAGATCTATAGGGATAGATTGAGATGCTTAATAGGATTTTGACAAAGCACATACCTTGCAAAGTTTTGAAGAATTTCAAAATACACCAGTCAAAGAAAGGGTTCTTGCCTGTGCTGCAAGGTGTGAAATTGAGTTAGACTCAAAGTCCGACCACGGTAGAAGATAGAGAGAGAATGAAAGTCACTCCCTATGTATTATCCATAGGTTCTATAATGTACGCCATGCTGTGTACCAGACCTGATGTGTGTGTCGGCGTTCTGGGAACGGGGTCCCCAGACTTGCCTGCCTGTGGCCTGCGGCATGGCTGAAGTGGGGGCCCAACGCGGCCCATCTTCATCAGCTCAAGCTCAAGACCCTCACGAGGGGCCAAGCCTCGCGGGGCGGACAATAGAAAGCTTCCTCGGAGGCAGCCTCATCAGGCAGGCTCGCGAGGAGGCGGAGAGATCAAGGCAGGGGTACCTCTCGAGGACCCCGTGACGCAAGCCATGACGATCGAGACCAGGCGGGCGCCGGCCTACGCAGTGTCCTTGTTTCCCCTTTGGTGCAAAGGGGGCAAGCACAGGCCAAGGCATCGGGCAAAGGTTACCATTCCGGCGCAACGAGACCAAGACCAACAGAGCGGCAGGGCGGAGGTCACCATGGAGCCCAAGACGGCGTCATCACCAGTGCTTTTGGCAGATGAAGACCACCTTTGATCAGGATAACTTGTACTATATGCTCCCCTTCAAAATGGCCAATTGTTGGCACCCTTCCCGCTCATTATTTGGGGAGAGGCCCAGGGCCTCTATAAATAGAGCTAGCCACCACAGAGTAAAGGGGGGAGGAAGGACATCTAGAGATTGGACAGAAGGGAGAGGAAGGACATCTAGAGATCGGACACAAGGGAGAGGAAGGACATCTAGAGATCTGATAGAGCCCTAGCAGAGAGAGAGAGAGGCGACTGAACTCACCCAAGCAGTTCATCACACCAGCTCAAGAACACCTCTCACGAGGCTGTTCTTCCCTTGTACTGTTCATCATCAGCCCCTGAGGCAATCCACCACACCACACACTGGAGTAGGGTATTACACCACAACGGTGGCCCGAACCAGTATAAACCTCGTGTCCCTTGTGTTGTTCGTTGTTTCCAGCTTAGATCACACGAGGAGATTGGACGTAGATCGATAGGGGAGAGATCTCCGCGCGCACCCCAGTGTTCGAACCTCAAGGGTCTGCCGGAACCCGAAATCCGACATTTGGCGCACCAGGTAGGGGTGCGCCAGAATCTTTCTGCCGCTGTTCGCATGTGATCTTCCGTCGTGTCCATGGCTAACGCTCGTCGGGCTCATGCCGAGCGCCGAGCTTCTCTCACCACCCACGTCGCCCAGACGGCGCCCGTCGGCGGACTCCCTCGTCGTTACCCGTCGCCTGCCGCCAACGCCGCCACCGGCCCGGCAGGGAATGAGCAGCAGGCCTCGTCCTAGCATCCTTTGGTATGGCGGGAGGGCTGCACCGCTACACCGTCGCTGACTCCAGCCGCTTCGTCGTCCCACGCCCGTCGTGCCCCCAAGGACGCCGTGCGCCACGCTGCTCCTGGCAAGAGAGCTCCTGCACTACCGCCCCGTCAACGACCTCTACGAGGACTGGCTCGCCCGTATCACCGAGCTCGTTAGTGCCGCAGGGGCTCCCCCTTGCCGTCCTTCTCGCTGCCTCGCCCTCCATTCCACGCAGGAGGCGAGGATCAGGAGGTTCCTCCACCACCTCCTCCCAAAGAAGGTGCCCTGGCTCCAAGGCGCGCAGCCCCAGGGCGAGACCCTCCGCGTCCGGCACCTGCGCAGCAAGAAAGGAACTGCCAAGAGATCCCTCGTCCCCAAGAAGGTGCTCGCGCGCTCCCAGCGCTGGCGCGCCAAGATTGCGTCCCCGCACCTCCACGCAAGACCCCACGCTGCTCCAAGCGACGGCGCGCGGTAATCCCCAGGAACAAGCCCAGCATCAGCAAAAGGCGCCGGTGGCCACAGCAGGCTGCCGTGCCCTCACCCCCGAGCTACGCGGCATTGCATGGCCAGGCAAGTTCAAGCCTGACCTTCCCCCTCGCTATGATGGCATGGTGGACCCCGTGGAGTTCCTACAGCTCTACAAGCTATGCATCGAAGCCGCCAACGGAGACGAAAGGGTCATGGCGAACTGGTTCCCCATGGCACTCAAGGACGGGGCCCTCACCTGGCTCCTGAACCTGGCTCCTGGCACAATCACCTCCTGGGACGAGATGCGCACTCGCTTCATCGCCAACTTCCAGGGCACTCGCGACCGGCCCCCGGCCGTGAGCGATCTGCGCTGCATCAAGCAGCAGCAAGGGGAAATCCGGCAGAAATACATCCAGCGCTTCAACAACGCTCGCCTCAAGATCCCCAAGGTGACTGAAGAAGCCATCATCTCGGCCTTCTCCGATGGCGTACGTGACATCAAGATGAAGGAGGAGCTAGCAATCCATGAAAACCTGTGCACATCCCTGGAGCAGTTCAACTTGGCGACCAAGTGCGCCAGGGCTGAGGAAGGGCGCCTTTCCCTCCTCGAACTCCCGGCTGCCGACCCAGAAGAGAAGAAGTCCAAGGCCAAGGACGTGAAGCGCAAGGGGGCTGTCGTGCTTGCAGCAGAACCAGACACCAAGCGAGGCAGGGATCAGCCTGAGTCATCCAAGGGCAGCCGGTACTGCATGTACCACGACCTCCATGCCCACAACACCAATGAATGTCAAGAGCTCAAGGCCGTGAGAGATGGACGTATCGGCCGACACCCCGAGCGCAACGACAGGGGCTATGGCCGAGGAGGAGGAAGAGGTGGCGGACGATGGGAAGACCGTGGCCCTCGCCAAGGGTGGCGTGACCGACCTCGCGAGGATCGCTGGCAGGACCAGCCTCGCGAGGGAGGCTGGGGAGATCAGCCTCGTGAGAATTGCCCGCACAGCAACGCAGGCCTTCCTCCTCTGCCACCACCGCCAAGGAGGAACGAACATCAACATCAAGACGAGGGAGCTGGGGGCTTCCAGGAGCCGCGCGCAATCGCTTGCATCTTGGGTGGCGCGCAGGCCCCAGCCTCACAGCGCATCTTCAAGCAGTTTGCTCGCGAGGTGAATGCAGTCCTTCCCAAGCTTGAGGCCACGCGCCCTCTCAGGTGGTCTGCGTGCGCTATCACGTTCAGCTCAGCGGATCAGCTCAAGTGCATGGAAACGGCTGGAGCCCTCCCGATGCTTTCCTCCCCGGTCATCAGCAACGTGCAGGTCACAAGGACCCTCATTGATGGCGGCGGAGGACTCAACGTCCTATCCGTCTAGACGTTTGACAATCTCCAAGTGTCGTACGATCAGCTTCAGCTGACCAAGCCCTTCTAAGGAGTGACTGATGGTTCCACTGTTCCAATAGGGCAGGTTCGCCTTCCAGTCACCTTCGGGCAGCGCAACAACTACCGCACCGAGCTCATCGACTTCGACGTCACCCACATTCGTCTCCCATACAATGCCTTCCTCGGGTACCCAGCCCTGGCCAAGTTCATGGCAGTGACTCATCATGGATACAATGTCCTCAAGATGCCAGGAAGTGGTGGAGTCATCACCGTACCCTGTGAAGAAAGGGATGCAGTGTGTTCACTTGAGCGCGCATTCCAAGCCGCAGCAATCGAAGACCCGGACCACAGGAACGGAAGACTTCCCGAGGCGACCCTTAAGAAGAAGGAGGTTTCGCCTGGACCAAGCCATAAGGAGGCATGCGCCTCCGGAGGTGTTGCGTCAGGATCTGTGCCCAAACAGGGAGCGCCACCCTCTCTCGCATAGGAAGGCACGCCCAGCGCCCTCCTCAGGCAGGGCTCGGGGGCTCTTTCTTGGAGAGCCACCGACTTTGCCCAGGTCGCCAGGGAGGCGCTCGGGCACCACTTGGAGGGGTGCTTCGAGGCACGTTTCCCTTAGGAAGGTACAAGGCAAGGAAGACCAAACCCTCAGGAGTTCATCGCAAGAAACACCCAGGAGCTACAGGAGTCGAGAGTCATGTGCGGCAGCCGCCACTTGCCCACCGTAGCCCCACATCCAGGCGAGGATGGTGGGCTGCGCGTCTGCATTGACGTGCCAGGGCTCAACCGAGCCGTGTCTCAGGAGTGCCTCTGGCCTTCGCGCGTGGGGCGTTGCGAGGGTCCACCTCACAGCTACATTCGCATGCCTTTCGGTCTGCCGAACGCGGTCGCCGCTCATCAGCGCCTACTGACAAGCATTCTGGAGGCTTAGGAGGTCAAGCATTGTGCGGTCCTGGCGGAGATGGAAATGGCCCTCGGAGACCCGCCTGTGCCCCCAGAGCCTCCCGAGGCTCCTAGGCCTGGGGGCTCGTAAGGCTCGACATCATCATCGCGCATCACCCACTTCTTCAACATCACTTCATCTTCAACGGCACCAGGTGACATCTTTCTAAGTTCCGTTTTTAGCTGGGAGCGCCCACAGGGCCACATCATTCCCAGGTCGCGTGGGTCCATCCCTGCGGCATGTATCTGTTTTGCTTATGCTCTTTACTTACCTTGTTGGGGGCGCCCCTCGGGCTGCATCATCCCCGAGCTGCTCGGGCCTGGCCCAGCGGTGTTTGCTTTTACCGCGTCTAGTTAAAATGAATTTGCTCTTTCGCGCTTAATTGTCACCTGCTGCTTATCGCGGACTCCTCCGCTTTCACGCAAAGCGCTTGCACGTTAAAAGGGGGGTACCTGAGCATCGCGACTCATGGGCTCCTACTGGCTCTCCAGCCCTCACCCCCTGGCCTTGACCCACGGCATCGCTTCCTGTCATGCCAGCGGCGGCTGAGCTCGCTCGACGGCCGGGACCTGAGGACGTAGAGCATTTGCATTCTAACCACCCTGCAGGAACACACCATTGATAAAGGCCCAGAGCAAGGCACAACCCGCCTCGAGGTAGGGCCTCATGAGTCCCGTGCTGGCTCATGAGTGCCTAGATACACCTCTCCTAGCCCTACCGTGCCGGCCATGTGTCAGGGCGGGGTTGTACACGCCCCGGGGGCTCCTCCCGGAGGGGAGCCCCCTCCCACGTACCAGTGGAAGCACCATGCTCCGCGCTGGCTGACGACACTGCCGAGGAGCGGCTATGCCCATACACATACGGAAGCGCTATGCTCCGCGCTGGTGATAAACAACTGAGGGCGGCCTACGGCCGTACCAACCTCAGGGAGCCCGGAGCTCAGTGTCCGGCACCATCGCAACACCTCCCCTCGGGAGCGCCGCGCGAGGGGGCAGGAAACGGGGGCTACGCCCGGGCCTTGCCCGAGCGCACGCCACCCAGCCAGGTCCCTCGGACATGGTCGTCACGCGCCCCTCCCTGAGCGGAGCCAAGGTATGGAAACCCATTTGAACGTCAAGGGGGACTCCTGAGCATCGCGACTCAGGAGCCTAACTTGCCGCGTAGCCCCTCACTCCTTAGTCCCGTTCTGGTTTCCGGTTGGGGCTAACGCTGGGTGAGGTATGCGCGGGGCCGGGCCCTACCGAAGCAGAACGACCAATCCACTCCTTAGTCCCCCTTTCCTACTTGTTGCTTGTGCATCAAGGGGGACTCCTAAGCATCGTGACTCAGGAGCCTAACTTGCCACGTAGCCCCTCACCCCTTAGTCTCGTCCTGGTTTCCGGTCGGGGCTAACGCCGGGTGAGGTATGCGCGGGCCGGGCCCTGCCGACGTAGAGCGCGAGCAAGTAGGAGAGAAAAATGCAAAATCCAGGAAATTCAAAGCAAGTATTACAAGCCATAGATTGTTTCACGGCACCAAACACAAGTTTAAACGCCTCCGCAAGGCATGGTGCATGTTGCAGGAATAAAAACAGGACAGAAGCCGCGAAGGGATCACTCTCCAGTGGCGCCGCCGCCTGTGGTGGAGTCGTGCTGGGCGACCCCGCCTCCTCGGGCCACGGAGCTGGCGGCACCGTGCCCGGGAAAGATGCTGAAGGCGCGGAACCTCCCCAGCAAAGCTTCGGCTCGGCCTTTCACGGCCTCAGCGGCAGCGGCGGCAAGGTCGCCGCTCACGGGTTCCAGCAGGCTGTCGAAGTCGACGTTGGGGTCGCGCAGGTAGACGTGGCTGAGGACATGCGTTAGCGCCGCAGAAGACAGGGCACGCGCCTCGGCCTCGGTCGTGGGGCCAAGGCCGTCTACGACATCTTCAAGCGCACGGACCAGGAAGGGAAGCAGCTTGGCGGGGCCGTGCTCCACAGCGGCAAATGGCTCCTCCAAGCCGCTCTTGTAAAGCGTCTTCAGCGCGGCACGAGCCTTCTTCTCCATCTTCGCGAAGGCCACCCGATCCTCCGCCAAGACCTTCGCCTTGGCGTCTAGCTCGGTCCTCTCCGCCTGCAGTGACCGCTCCAGCGTCTCCAATCGGTCGTGGCGATCATCAAGCTCGACGTTCCGGTCCTTGAAGGCAGCCTCCCGAGCCTTCATCTCCTTCTCTCTCTCCTGGCAGCCGTGGACCTCCTTGGCGATCTCGTCGTGCAGGCCTTGCAGCTCGGTTTCTAGCGCCTCGCAGCGAGCCTTGGCAGCCGCAGCGCCGCCCAGGGCAGCATCGCGAGCGGCCTTGGCTTAGTTGGCGGCCTGCTTCTCCCCATCGAAGGCCGACACAGCCTGGCTCAGCGCTATTCGGATGGAGGCAGCGGAACGGGCCCAGCCAGAAGCTAGCTCCAGGCGCTCGGTCGCTAGGCGAGGGTCCGCGCTCAGAAGATCCTCCTGCAGCTGGCTCAGTTCGCTGGCGGCCTGGTCCAGGACGGTGACAGAGGGAACAGAAGAAGCGGGAACTGGCGGAGCGGGCAAAGAGGACGGCAGCGTGATCACGGCTTGGCAAGAAGGAACCCCCTGGGCCTTGGCTGCCCCAGCTGCAGCATCGAGCACAGTCGACTCCAGGGTCAGCGGGGCCATGGGGCTGACTCCTCGCCGAGGCGTCCCAGTCGGCCTCGCGAGGACGACCGGGCAGGGGAGGCGCGAGCCGCGCCGTCTTCCTCCCTAGCGGACGAAGGCGCCACCCCGGCAGATGGACTCGCCCCAAGCAGGGCCGCAGAAGCCCCTCTCAACCTCTTCGCCATAGGCGCCAGCCTGACAAATAATATGGACATCAAGCCTCGGCGGCAGAAACCAAGCAAAGCACGAATCGAGCACTTACTGGTCGTCGCTCGCAGACTCAAGCAACCTTTGGCCAAACTTGAAGCCCGAGAGCCTGCAGCAGGGGTCAGCCTCAGGAGGCCCGGAAGTAGAGGGCACGTCAGGAGGGCTGGAGCTGGCCTCAGACCGCCCAGGGACCAGAACAGACACTGGTGGAACCAGCCCCGACCTGCCCTTCCGTGTGACCAAGGGAGAGTCCCCCCTCCTCGCCTGGCACCGGCCTCGTCGTCGTCCGGCATGGAGCATAGGGCCTGGGACTTGCGCTGAGGAAAAGACTCCCTCGACTCCTCGCCAGTCGCCTCTGAGTCAAACTCTTCCTCATCCGCCTCTTCTTCCCCCTCGCTCCCGCTGGAGCTGCTGGAGGACACGTTCACCATCGCCAGTGCCGCAAGACCCTCGGGAGCTTCCGCAGGCACCAGCCCCTCACCATTGAAGGTATGCATGGCGTTCACCACCTGCTCCCAGTCGTCACGAAGGAACAGGGGGACGGGGGCGCCCACCGGGCTCACCACGTCTCCCCCAACCAAGGAATGGAGGGCCGCGACCAGATTCTCATCCGTCAGGGCCTCATAGCTTAGATGCAAGGCGGCGTCCACTTCCCCAAGCCTCCACAACGGGAGCGAGTGCTCCTGGAGTGGAGCCACCCGGTGCTCCAAGAACTCCCTCAGGAGTGTGGCCTCGGTCAGATTCGTCGGCCCCAAGTTGCTTGGCCTCAGGTCCGCATTCATCCTCTTCAGCACCGCCTTCGCACGGGGGTCAATGAGCTCCGCGCGGGACCACGCGTCGACAGCCTTGGGCTGCCCCGTAGGCAACACCAGACGGGGGTGGATGCGCCCGACGTCCACCATGACCCACTTGCTCCGGAAGCCTTTGATCCGCTTCCCGGGCTTCGAGATAGCATTGGAATTGGAGTATGCGATGAAGCTCGCACATGCGGAGATATGGCCACCAGAAACCCGGAGGGAAAAATAGTGACGCAACAAGGCCATCGAGGGCTTTACCCCGACGTGAACCTCACAATAGTAAGCAAAAATTGCCAGGAGAAGAACAGAGTTGGGGTGGAGATGTAGAGCCTGCAAGTTGTACTGGCGGAGAACAGCAAAGAAGAACTCAGAGAAAGGAGGCACCAGACCGGCGACGATGGCGCTCACAAAGAGCGGATAGAAGGTGCTCCCCTTGCCTTCAGGCTGGTCGGAGCCGGACTTGAGCACAGTTGCCCCCTTGCTGCCCTGCGCCACCGTCATCAGGCGCATGAGGGCGAGGTTCTTCTCCGGCAAGTTCGGGGAATCCAGAGTTGGCGAGTACCAAGCCTCGGTCGGGGACTTGCGAGGCGCCATGGTGTGCCGGACAAGGAGGATTGAGACAGATCTGGAGGATTTCGGGAGCAAGAAGGAGGAGAGCGAGAAAGGGGATCTGGGGCGAGGCGAACAAGAACAAGGCAAGTAAGTCTGGCCCGGGCACCCCTTTTGTCAGATGAACAGTTGCCGAGGCGTCGTGGGGAAGCGCAGACGCCCACGTCCAATCAATCGCCACGTGGCACCCAAGGCCACAGGCTGTTGGGGCCCGCGGCGCTTCGCGCTCGCCCCTTCGCTTCCCTGCTAGGCCAAGCCCGGGCGCGCCTTGGGCCCGGGGGCTACTGTCGGCGTTCTGGGAACGGGGGTCCCCAGACTTGCCTGCCGGCGGCCTGTGGCGTGGCTCAAGTGGGGCCCTAGCGCGGCCCATCTTCATCAGCTCAAGCTCAAGATCCTCGCGAGGGGCCAAGCCTCGCGGGGCGGACGACAGAAAGCTTCCTCAGAGGCAGCCTCATTAGGCAGGCTCGCGAGGAGGCGGAGAGATCAAGGCAGGGGTACCTCGCGAGGAGCCCGTGACGCAAGCCATGACGATCGAGACCAGGCGGGCGCCAGGCAGGTGCCGGCCTGCGCAGTGTCCTTGTTTCCCCTTCGGTGCAAAGGGGGCAAGCACAGGCCAAGGCATCGGGCAAAGGTTACCATTCCGGCACAACGGGACCAAGACCAACAGAGCGGCAGGATAGAGGTCACCGTGGAGCCCAAGACGGCGTCATCACCAGTTCTTTTGGCAGCCGAAGACCACCTTTGGTCAGGATAACTTGTACTAGATGTTCCCCTTCAAAATGGCCAATTGTTGGCGCCCTTCCCGCTCATTATTTGGGGAGAGGCCCAGGGCCTCTATAAATAGAGCTAGCCACCACAGAGTAAAGGGGGGAGGAAGGACATCTAGAGATCGGACAGAAGGGAGAGGAAGGACATCTAGAGATCGTACAGAAGGGAGAGGAAGGACATCTAGAGATCTAATAGAGCCCTAGCAGAGAGGGACAGAGACGCGACTGAACTCACCCAAGCAGTTCATCGCACCAGCTAATGAACACCTCTCGCGAGGCTGTTCTTCCCTTGTACTGTTCATCATCAACCCCTGAGGCAATCCACCACACCACACACTGCAGTAGGGTATTACACCACAACGGTGGCCCGAACCAGTGTAAACCTCGTGTCCCTTGTGTTGTTCGTTGTTTCCAGCTTAGATCACGCGAGGAGATTGGACGTAGATCGGTAGGGGAGAGATCTCCACGCGCACCCAAGTGTTTGAACCTCAAGGGTCTGCTGGAACCTGAAATCCGACAGTGTGCCTTGCCATAAGTTTGGTAGGGAGGTACCAAAGTAATCCATGAGTGGATCACTGGACACCGGTCAAGAATATCCCGAAGTACTTGAAAAGGACCAAGGATATGTTTCTCATTTATGGAGGTGATGAAGAGATCACTGTAAAGGGTTACATCGATCAGGATGACTACGTATTTATATTGAATGGTGGAGCTATTAGTTGGTGCAGTTCTAAGCAGAGCGTAGCGGCAGGATCTACATGTCAAGTGGAGTACATAGCTGCTTCAGAAGCATCGCATGAAGGAGTCTGAATGAAGGAGTTCATATCTGATCCAGGTGTAATACCCAGTGCATCGGGTCCAATGATAATCTTTTGTGACAACACTGGAGCAATTGCCTTAGCCAAGGAGTCCAGGTATCACAAAAGAACTAAACACAACAAGCGACGCTCCAACTCCATTCATGAAAAGGTCAACGATGGAGACATAGAAATTTATAAAATACATACGGATCTGAATGTGGCAGACCTATTGACTAAACCTCTTCCACAGGAAAAACATGATCAGCACCAAGACTCCATGGGTGTTAGATTCATGTAATCTAGATTATTGACTCTAGCACAAGTGGGAGACTGTTGGAAATATGCCCTAGAGATGATAATAAAGTGGTTATAATTATATTTCCTTAATCATGATAAAGGTTTATTATTCATGCTATAATTGTATTGATCGGAAACTTAAATACATATGTGAATACATAAGCAAATACTAAGTCCCTAGTAAGCCTCTACTAGACTAGCTCGTTGATCAAAAGATGGTTAAGGTTTCCTGGCCATAGACATGTGTTGTCATTTGATAACGGGATCATATCATTAGGAGAATGATGTGATGGACAAGACCCATCTGTTAGCTTAGCATATGATCGTTCAGTTTATTGGTACTGCTTTCTTATTGTCAAATACATAATCCTTCGACCAAGAGATCATGCAACTCCCGAATATCAGAGGAATACCTTGTGTGCTATCAAAGGTCACTTCATAACTGGGTGATCATAAAGGTGCTCTACAGGTATCTCCGAAGGTGTCTATTGAGTTGGCATGAATCAAGATAGGGATTTGTCACTCCGTATGACGGAGAGCTATCTCTAGGCCCTCTAGATAATATAGCATCACAAGAAGCTTGCAAGCAAAGTGACTAAGGAGTTAGTTGCAAGATGATGTATTATGGAACGAGTAAAGAAACTTGCCAGTAACTAGATTGAACTAGGTATGGAGATACCGACGATCGAATCTCGGGCAAGTAACATATCGATAGATAAAGGGAACTACGTACGTTGCCCTAAAGGTTCGACCGATAAAGATCTTCATAGAATATGTAGGAACCAATATGGGCATCCAGGTTCCGCTATTGGTGATCGGAGAAGCGTCTCGGTCATGTCTACATCATTCTAGAATCCGTAGGATCTGCACGCTTAACGTTCATTGACGATATAGTGCTATATGAATTGTGTATGTTGGTGACCGAATGTTGTTTGGAGTCCTGGATGAGATCATGAACATGACGAGGACCACTGGAATGGTCCGGAGGTAAAGATTCATATATATATATAGGATGATAGTATTTGGTCTCTGAAAGAGTTTCGGAATGCACCGGATATTTATCAAATTACCAAAAAGGGTTCCAGAAGGCCACGGGTGTTTACTGGGCCAAACGGGCCAACGAGGGAGAGCACACCAGCCTACATGGGACTGGCATGCCCCACCTCTTGGCCGTCGGCCCTAGGCAAAAGGAAGAGGGCTACCCCCCTCTTGCCTTCTCTTCCACACCCTAGGAAATGAAAGGGGGCGTCTCCCCTCCTACCTTCTCCTCGGGTCCTTAGGAAGGAAAGAGGGGGGCGCGGCCAGGGCAGACACCTAGGACAGCCGCTGGCAACCTTGGGGCACGCCGTAGGCAGCCTCTCCTCCCCCTCTACCTACGTATATGAGAGAAGGGGAGGGTTGAAGGAAATATGCCCTAGAGGCAATAATAAAGTTGTTATTTATATTTCCTTATATCATGATAAATGTTTATTATTCATGCTAGAATTATATTAACCGGAAACTTAGTACATGTGTGAATACATAGACAAACAGAACGTCCCTAGTATGCCTCTACTTGACTAGCTCGTTAATCAAAGATGGTTAAGTTTCCTGACCATAGACATATGTTGTCATTTGATGAACGGGATCACATCATTAGAGAATGATGTGATGGACAAGACCCATCCGTCGTCTAGTTTTATTGCTATTGCTTTCTTCATGACTTGTACATATTCCTATGACTATGAGATTATGCAACTCCTGAATACCGGAAGAACACCTTGTGTGCTATCAAACATCACAACGTAACTGAGTGATTATAAGGATGCTCTACAGGTGTCTCCGAAGGTGTTTGTTGAAATGGCATAGATTAACATTAAGGTTTGTCACTCCGTGTATAGGAGAGGTATCTCTGGGCCCTCTCGGTAATGCACATCACCATAAGCCTTGCAAGCAATGTGACTAATGAGTTAGTTGTGGATGATTCATTACGGAACGATTAAAGAGACTTGCCGGTAATGATATTGAACTAGGTATGAGGATACCGACGATCAAATCTCGGGCAAGTAACATACCGATGACAAACGGAATAACGTATGTTGTTATGCGGTCTGACCGATAAAGATCTTCATAGAATATGTAGGAGACAATATGAGCATCTAGGTTCCGCAATTGGTTATTGACCAGAGATGTGTCTCGGTCATGTCTAAGTAGTTCTCGAACCCGTAGGGTCTGCACGCTTAACGTTCGATGACGATTTGTATTATGAGTTATGTGTTTTGGTGACCGAAGTTTGTTCGAAGTCCCAGATGAGATCACGGACATGACGAGGAGTCTCGGAATGGTCGAGAGGTAAATATTCATATATTCCAAGGTTGTATTCGGACATCGGAATGGTTTCGAGTGATTCGGTGATTTTTCTGGAGTACCGAGGGGTTACCGGAACCCCCCGGGGGGAATATTGGGCCTAAACGGGCAATAAGGGAGAGGGGAGGCAGCCCACAAGGTGTGGTCATGCCCCCTCCCTATAGGGAGTCCGAATTGCACTAGGGAAGGGGGCGTGCCCCTCCTTTCCTTCTCCTCTTCCTCTCCCTTCCCTCTTTCCCCCTCCGGAAAAGGAAAGGGAGTCCAACTAGGATTGGGAGTCCTAATTGGACTCCCCCCTTTGGTGCGCCCCCTAGGCCGGCCGCCTCCTCCCCTCCCCCTCCTTTATATACGGGGGCAGGGGGCAACCCAAAGGCACATCAATTGTTCCTCAGCTTTGCGTGGTGCCCCCCTCAACAGTTTACCACCTCGGTCATATTGTCGTAGTGCTTAGGCGAAGCCCTGCATGGATCACTTCACCAACACTGTCTCCATGCCGTCATGCTGGCGGAACTCTTGCTCGACCCTCTACTGGATCAAGAGCTCGAGGGACGTCATCGTGTTGAATGTGTGCTGAACAAGAGGTGCCATACGTTCAGTACTTGGATCGGTTAGATCGTGAAGACGTTCGACTACATCAACCGCGTTACTAAACGCTTCCGCTTTCGGTCTACGAGGGTACGTGGACACACTCTCATGTCTCGTTTTTATGCATCTCCTAGATAGATCTTGAGTGATCGTAGGAATTTTTTTGAATTACTGCATTCCCCAGCAGTGATATCAGAGCCAAGTCTATGCGTAGATGACATATGCACGAGTAGAACACAAAGAGTTGTGGGCGATAATAGTCATACTGCTTACCACCAATGTCTTACTTTGATTCGGCGGTATTGTTGGATGAAGCGTCCTGGACCGATATTACATGACCGCGTTCATAAGGCTGGTTCTACTGACGTGCTTCGCACACAGGTGGCTGGTGGGTGTCTATTTCTCCAACTTTAGTTGAATCGAGTTTGACTACCATCGGTCCTTGTTGAAGGTTAAAATATCACACTTGACGAAAAATCATTGTGGTTTTGATGCTTAGGTAAGAACAGTTCTTGCTAGAATCCCATAGCAGCCACGTGGAAACTTGCAACAATAAAGTAGAAGACGTCTAACTTGTTTTTGCAGGGCATGTTGTGATGTGATATGGTCAAGATGTGATGAGATATAAATTGTTGTATGAAATGATCATGTTTTGTAAAAGTTATCGGCAACTAGCAAGAGCCTTATGGTTGTCGCTTTATTGTATGAAATGCAATCACCATGTAATTGCTTTACTTTATCACTAAGCGGTAGCGATAGTTGTAGAAGCAATATTTGGCGAGACGACGACAATGCTACGATGGAGATCAAGATGTCAAGCTAGTGACGATGGAGATCGTGACGGTGCTTTGGAGATGGAGATCAAAGGCACAGGATGAACGGGTGTGACAAGCTCTACGTTCACATACAACGGGTGCAAGCCAGTTTTGCACGTGCAGAATACTCGGGTTAAACTTGACAAGCCTAGCATATACAGATATGGCCTCGTAACACTGAGACCGAAAGGTCGAACGTGAATCATATAGTAGATATGATCAACATAGTGATGTTCACCATTGAAAACTACTCCATCTCACGTGATGATCGGACATGGTTTAGTTTATATAGATCACGTGATCATTTAGATGACTAGAGGGATGTCTATCTAAGTGGGAGTTCCTAAGTAATATGATTAAATGAACTTTAATTAATCATGAACTTAGTGCCTGATAGTTTTTTGCATATCTATGTTGTTGTAGATAAATGGCACGTGCTACCGTTCCCTTCAATTTTAATGCGTTCCTAGAGAAAGCTAAGTTGAAGGATGATGGTAGCAACTACACAGACTGGGTCCGTAACTTGAGGATTATCCTCATTGCTGCACAAAAGAATTACGTCCTAGAAGCACCGCTAGGTGCAAGAACTGCTACAGGAGCAACTCCGGATGTTATGAATGTCTGGTAGAGCAAAGCTGATGACTACTCGATAGTTCAGTGTGCCATGCTTTACGGCTTAGAACCGGGACTTCAAAGATGTTTTGAACGACATGGAGCATATGAGATGTTCCAGGAATTGAAGTTAATATTTCAAGTAAATGCCCGAGTTGAGAGATATGAAGTATCCAACAAGTTCTACAGCTGCAAAATGGTGGATAATAGTGCTGTAAGTGAACACATACTCAGAATGTCTGGGTACCATAACCACTTGACTCAGCTCGGAGTTAATCATCCTGATGATAGTGTCATTGACACAGTTTTTCAATCACTGCCACCAATCTATAAAGGCTTCATGACGAACTATAATATTCAAAGGATGGAAAAGGCAATTCCCGAGCTCTTTGCGATGCTAAAGGCTGCGGAGGTGGAAATCAAGAAGGAGCGTCAAGTGTTGATGGTGAACAAGACCACTAGTTTTAAGAAAAAGGGCAAAGGGAAGAAGGGGAACTTCAAGAAGAATAGCAAGCCAATTGCTGCTCAAGGGAAGAAGCCCAAGTCTGGATCTAAGCGTGAGACTAAGTGCTTCTACTGCAAAGGGACTGGTCAATGGAAGCAGAACTGCCCCAAGTATTTGGCGGATAAGAAGGATGGCAAAGTGAAAGTTATATTTGATATACATGTTATTGATGTGTACCTTACTAATGCTCATAGTAGCGCCTGGGTATTTGATATTGGTTTTGTTGCTCATATTTGCAACTTGAAACAGGGGCTATGGATTAAATGAAGATTGGCTAAGGACGAGGTGACGATGCACGTAGTAAATGATTCCAAAGTCGATGTGATCGATGTCGGCATGCTACCTCTACATCTACCGTAGGGATTAGTTTTAGACCTAAATAATTGTTATTTGGTTCCAGCGTTGAGCATGAACATTATATCTGGATCTTGTTTGATGCGAGATGGTAATTCATTTAAATCAGAGAATAATGGTTGTTCTATTTATATGAGTAATATCTTTTATGTTCATGCACCCTTGATGAGTGGTCTATTTTTGTTGAATCTCGGTTGTAGTGATACACATATTCATAATATTGAAGCCAAAAGATGCAAAGTTAATAATGATAGTGCAACTTATTTGTGGCATTGTCGTTTAGGTCATATTGGTGTAAAGCGCATGAAGAAACTCCATGCTGATGGACTTTTGGAAATCACTTGATTATGAATCACTTGATGCTTGCGAACCATGCCTCATGGGCAAGATGACTAAGACTTCGTTCTCTAGAACAATGGAGCGAGCCACTGACTTATTGGAAATAATACATACTGATGTATGCGGTCTGATGAGTGTTGAGGCTCGCGGCGGGTATCGTTATTTTCTGACCTTCACAGATGATTTGAGCAGATATGGGTATGTCCACTTAATGAAACATAAGTCTGAAACATTTGAAAAGTTCAAAGAATTTCAGAGTGAAGTGGAAAATCGTCGTAACAAGAAAATAAAGTTTCTACGATCTGATCGTGGAGGTGAATATTTGAGTTATGAGTTTGGTATTTATTTGAAACAACGTGGAATAGTTTCCAACTCACGCCACCTGGAACACCACACCGTAATGGTGTGTCCGAACATCATAACTGTACTTTATTAGATATAGTGTGATCTATGATGTCTCTTACCAATTTACCACTATCGTTTTGGGGTTATGCATTAGAGATAACTGCATTCACGTTAAATAGGGCACCATCTAAATCCTTTGAGACGACATCGTATGAACTATGTGTAACATCCCAAATTTTCAATTTGGAATGTTATACAATAGATCATCATTGCATATCATGTTTATTTGCATTTTGGTTGATCCTAGAAATTCTACGCAACTCAAGGACCCTCGGAGAGAGTTGGGGATTTCGTTATTTTCATATTTGAGTTTTCTCAGATTTTGAAAATAGGATCATTTGGTTTTATTTATTTTATCTTCAATTATTTCTATTATCAAATTATGAGAGAGGGAATAAAATGAATTTCCCAAAATAAAGAAATATTGAGGATTTAATAAAAAATCAAATAAGATTTTTTTATTTGGATTTATTTTCTATTTAATTTGAATTTAGGAAAAATGCGCATTTTTCAAAATTGCATTTAGGCCCCAAATAAATGTTCATCCTGTGCGGCTTGATTTTAGAAGCCAGGAAAATTTATTTCGGAATTTTTGGAGTCCGTTTCGTATTCCTTTTGTTTTTTTCTGAGCGTAATTATTTAAAAAAACGCTGAACCGACTTCGGGCCATATCCGGCCAGGATTCCCTGGTCGAGGCCTTTATATACCGCCGCCCCGGGCCGCCCCCAGCCCACCCAAGCGCCCCGCCGCTCGAAACCCTAGCCGCCGCCAGCCGCCGCCGCCCCGCCGTCACCGGAGTTCACCGCCGACGAGGTCGAGCAGCCTCAGTTTTTTTAGAAAACAGTTAGGTTTTCACCGGTTTTTTCGGTTTTTTTAGATTTGTTTTTTAGATAGATCGGTTTTTTTCTCGGTTTAGTTATTTAGCGAGGGTTCGCTCATTCATTCGTTTTAACGAACGCGTTCATCGTTTAGATTCACATAACGAACATTCGTTCGTTAATCTGTTCGTCATTTTTCTTTTTCTCGGATTAAATCCGTGATTTTTCTGATCGCGATTCCTGATCCAATTTTCGTTCTAGTATAACTTTTCGCTCGTTTATCGGAATCAGGCGATTCAAGCGCCTGGAGTTTCATCTCAAAACCCTCTTTCCGTTTAACCAACTCAAACAAGTTTTTGCCTCTGTAAAATTTGACCTAGATCCAGATTAGTAAACGAAGCATGTTTCTTTTGCCGTTTGTCTTTCGTTGCTTCGTTCGATTTGAATCTTTTTGCCAACCGGAGTTCTTAAGTTGAACTTTCTGGTTAGATCTCTTATTCGAGTTTTACCTGTGCATTAGTTGAGTACTTATTGTATGCTTGTTTGTTTGCGATAGAGTACCCGGAGTGCGCCGCTTGCTACTTCGAATTGCTAGGTTTCGCGGATCACAACAAGGCAAGTAACACTTTGATCATACCTCCTACTACCCAGTTTTATTGCATTAGATCAATTCTCACACATTGCACGATTAGGATCTAATTAAATTGTGGGTTTGGGAAGTAGATGAGGTAGTACCTATTACTTGTTATTATCAAACCTTTGGGAGTTACTTCTACGTTTGCTTATTATGCTATGCTATGCTAGTGCGAGAATCCCAATAGAGGAGATCGAATCTAGTGGGGAAAAGTGCGCAAACCTCTACAGAGTGTATAAACTAATCATGGTTAGCCGTGTCCCCGGTTATGGACGTCTTGAGTATCTAGTACTTGGATTATCATGTGAATCTCATCATGTTACTCTAAATAATGTTACTCTAAATAATTTTGTTGGGTTTTAGTGATGATGCTTAATTGGGATTGAGAGGGTGTCTACGCTCTCAATGTTTAACAACCACCATGATAGTTAAATAAAAATTATTCCTTTGCAGTAGGGAAAAATTGGCTTTACGCAAAATTGTAACCATAGAGCTTTCCACCAGCCAAATATGCATGTAGTATAGTCTTATTTCTTCATTGCTCTCTATGTGTTACATTGCCAGCATATTCCATGTGCTAACCCGTTTCGGGCTGCAACGTTCATGTTGCGGACTTTTTAGACGACGAGTAAGGTGTTCTTAGGTCGTGGTTCTATACTCCGTGATGCCATTGGAGTTGATGGACTCACTTATCTTCCAAGCCTTCCGCTGTTATCGTTATAAGATGGCCTTAAGCCATATTTATTGTAATAAGTTCTCTTTTGAGACACTCGATGTAATAAGTGTGTGATTGCTACTCTGTTATAAAACCTTCAAGTACTGTGTGGTGTCAGCATTACTGATCCAGGGATGACGCCGGAGCACAGAGATTGGACCATTTGAGGTCTGGTCGCTACAAGATGGTATCAGAGCACACGCTGACTGTAGGACACGACCACTAAGCTAAAGCCCTAGATCACTACTCTCTTCTCATTCTGAATTCTTATCTTTTCTACTCTTTTAGGATGGCGGATGCAAGGAACAAGTTCATGCAACCAGATGAAGATACACCCTTTGGACGTCACTTGAAGGAAGTCACTAGATATCTGAACATAGGAGTACTAAGCTTCACCGGAACCTACAACGCCACTTTACCTGAAGAAGAGCGCTGGATGATTCAATTTCAAGTTCCAGGAAGGACGTTCATGCCAGTCACTGAGCCCATAGAGTTTTCCTTTGATGCACCAACCTGGAGTCTAGGAAAGAGCATGGCAGCTCACATCGCCATTGGGCGTATTGGAGAAGTTTACCGCAATGATCTCAAGGATACTATCTACCAGATTTGTGGGCGCCGAGATGAGCACTGGGAGATGATCAGTACCAGGAAGGATAGATCAATTGCAGCTTTTATCCAGGAGTTAAACCTGCACATTCGACGCCAGGAGAACCAGATGTGCGCCGACATGATAGATCTGAAGAAGGCAAGAACTGTTGGGTAACGTAGTAATTTCAAAATTTTCCTACGCACATGCAAGATCATGGTGATGCATAGCAACGAGAGGGGAGAGTGTGATCTACGTACCCTTGTAGATCGACAACGGAAGCGTTAACTTGGTTGATGTAGTCGTACGTCTCTACGGCCCGACCGATCAAGCACTGAAACTACGGCACCTCCGAGTTCTAGCACACGTTCAGCTCAATGACGATCCCCAGACTCCGATCCAGCAAAGTGTCGGGGAAGAGTTCCGTCAGCACGACGGCATGGTGACGATCTTGATGTACTACCGTCGCAGGGCTTCGCCTAAGCACCGCTACAATATTATCGAGGACTATGGTGGAAGGGGGCACCGCACACGGCTAAGAATATGATCACGTGGATCAACTTGTGTCTCTAGGGGTGCCCCTTACCTCTGTATATAAAGGCTCAAAGGGGGGGCTGGCCGGCCAAGAGGTGGCGCGCCAGGAGGAGTCCTACTCCTTCCGGGAGTAGGACTCCCCCCCCCTTTCCTAGTTGGAATAGGATTCACGGAGGGGGGAAAAGAGGAGAGAGAGGAGGAAGGGGGGCCGGCCCCCTCTCCTTGTCCTATTCGGACCAAAGGGGGGGAGGGGCGCGCGGCCCATATCTGGCCACCTCTCCTCTCTTCCACTAAGGCCCACTAAGGCCCATATACCTCCCGGGGGGTTCCGGTAACCTCCCGGTAATCCGGTAAAATCCCGATTTCACCCGGAACGCTTCTGATATCCAAATATAGGCTTCCAATATATCAACTTTATGTCTCGACCATTTCGAGACTCCTCGTCATGTCCGTGATCACATCCGGGACTCCGAACAAACTTCGGTACATCAAAATGCATAAACTCATATCATAACTGTCATCGTAACCTTAAGCGTGCGGACCCTACGGGTTCGAGAACAATGTATACATGACCGAGACACGTCTCCGGTCAATAACCAATAGCGGAACCTGGATGCTCATATTGGCTCCTACATATTCTACGAAGATCTTTTATCGGTCAGACCGCATAACAACATACGTTGTTCCCTTTGTCATCGGTATGTTACTTGCCTGAGATTCGATCGTCGGTATCCAATACCTAGTTCAATCTCGTTACCGGCAAGTGTCTTTACTCGTTCCGTAATACATCATCCCGCAACTAACTCATTAGTTGCAATGCTTGCAAGGCTTCAGTGATGTGCATTACCGAGAGGGCCCAGAGATACCTCTCCGACAATCAGAGTGACAAATCCTAATCTCAAAATACGCCAACCCAACATGTACCTTTGGAGACACCTGTAGAGCTCCTTTATAATCACCCAGTTACGTTGTGACGTTTGGTAGCACACAAAGTGTTCCTCCGGCAAACGGGAGTTGCATAATCTCATAGTCATAGGAACATGTATAAGTCATGAAGAAAGCAATAGCAACATACTAAACGATCGGGTGCTAAGCTAATGGAATGGGTCATGTCAATCAGATCATTCTACTAATGATGTGATCCCGTTAATCAAATAACAACTCTTTGTCCATGGTTAGGAAACATAACCATCTTTGATTAACGAGCTAGTCAAGTAGAGGCATACTAGTGACACTCTGTTTGTCTATGTATTCACACATGTATTATGTTTCCCGTTAATACAATTCTAGCATGAATAATAAACATTTATCATGAAATAAGGAAATAAATAATAACTTTATTATTGCCTCTAGGGCATATTTCCTTCAGTCTCCCACTTGCACTAGAGTCAATAATCTAGTTCACATCGCCATATGATTTAATAGCAATAGTTCACATCACCATGTGATTAACACCCATAGTCCACATCGATATGTGACCAACACCCAAAGGGTTTACTAGAGTCAGTAATCTAGTTCACATCGCTATGTGATTAACACCCAAAGAGTACTAAGGTGTGATCACGTTTTGCTTGTGAGATAATTTTAGTCACCGGGTCTGTTATATTCAGATCCGTAAGTATTTTGCAAATATTTATGTCAACAATGCTCTGCACGGAGCTACTCTAGCTAATTGCTCCCACTTTCAATATGTATCTAGATTGAGACTTAGATTCATCTAGATTAGTGTCAAAACTTGCATCGGAGTAACCCTTTACGACGAACCTTTTTTCACTTCCATAATCGAGAAACATATCCTTATTCCACTAAGGATAATTTTGACCGTTGTCCAGTGATCTACTCCTAGATCACTATTGTACTCCCTTGCCCAACTCAGTGGTAGGGTATACAATAGATCTGGTACACAACATGGCATACTTTATAGAACCTATGACCAAGGCATAGGGAATGACATTCATTCTCTTTCTATCTTCTGCCGTGGTCGGGCTTTGAGTCTTACTCAATTTCACACCTTGTAACATAGGCAAGAAACTCTTTCTTTGACTATTCCATTTTGAACTACTTCAAAATCTTGTCAAGGTATGTATTTATTGAAAAACCTTATCAAGCGTCTTGATCTATCTCTATAGATCTTGATGCTCAATATGTAAGCAACTTCACCGAGGTCTTTCTTTGAAAAACTCCTTTCAAACACTCCTTTATGCTTTGCAGAATAATTCTACATTATTTCCGATCAACAATATGTCATTCACATATACTTATCAGAAATGCTGTAGTGCTTCCACTCACTTTCTTGTAAATACAGGCTTCACCGCAAGTCTGTATAAAACTATATGCTTTGATCAACTTATCAAAGCGTATATTCCAACTCCGAGATGCTTACACCAGTCCATAGATGGATTGCTGGAGTTTGCATATTTTGTTAACACCTTTAGGCTTGACAAAAACTTCTGGTTGCATCATATAGAACTCTTCTTTAGGAAATCCATTAAGGATTGCAGTTTTGTTATCCATTTGCCAGATTTCATAAAATGCGGCAATTGCTAACATGATTCGGACAGATTTAAGCATAGATACGAGTGAGAAACTCTCATCGTAGTCAACACCTTGAACTTGTAAAAAACCTTTTGCGACAATTCTAGCTTTGTAGATAGTAACACTACTATCAACGTCCGTCTTCCTCTTGAAGATCCATTTATTTTCTATGGCTTGCCGATCATCGGGCAAGTCAACCAAAGTCCATACTTTGTTCTCATACATGGATCCCATCTCAGATTTCATGGCCTCAAGCCATTTTGCGGAATCTAGGCTCATCATCGCTTCCTCATAGTTCGCAAGTTCGTCATGGTCTAGTAACATGACTTCCAGAACAGGATTACCGTACCAATCTGGTGTGGATCTCACTCTGGTTTACCTACGAGATTCGGTAGTAACTTGATCTGAAGTTACATGATCATCATCATTAGCTTCCTCACTAATTGGTGTAGTAGTCACAAGAACAGATTTCTGTGATGAACTATTTTCCAATAAGGGAGAAGGTACAATTACCTTATCAAGTTTTCTACTTTCCTCCCACTCACTTCTTTCGAGAAAAACTCCTTCTCTAGAAATGATCCATTCTTAGCAACGAATGTCTTGCCTTCGGATCTGTGATAGAAGGTGTACCCAATAGTCTCCTTTGGGTATCCTATGAATACATATTTCTCCGATTTGGGTTTGAGCTTATCAGGATGAAACTTTTTCATATAAGCATCACAATCCCAAACTTTAAGAAATGACAACTTTGGTTTCTTGCCAAACCATAGTTCAGATTGTGTCGTCTCAACGGACTTAGATAGTGCCCTTTTAAACGTGAATGCAGCTGTCTTTAATGCATAACCCCAAAACGATAGTGGTAGATCGGTAAGAGATATCATAGATCGCACCATATCTAATAAAGTACGGTTATGATGTTCGGACACACCATTACACTGTGGTGTTCCAGGTGGCGTGAGTAGTGAAACTATTTCACATTGGTTTTAACTGAAGGCCAAACTCGTAACTCAAATATTTTACTTCTGCGATCATATCGTAGAAACTTTTATTTTTGTTACGATGATTCTCCACTTCACTCTGAAATTCTTTGAACTTTTCAAATGTTTTAGACTTGTGTTTCATCAAGTAGATATGCTCATATCTGCTCAAATCATCTATGAAGATCAGAAAATAATGATACATGTCGCGAGCCTCAATATTCATCGGACCACATACATCAGTATGTATGATTTCCAACAAATCTGTTGCTCGCTCCATTGTTCCGAAAAACAGAGTCTTAGTCATCTTGCCCATGAGGCATGGCTCGCAAGCATCAACTGATTCATAATCAAGTGATCCCAAAAGCCCATCAGCATGGAGTTTCTTCATGCGCTTTACACCAATATGACCTAAACGGCAGTGCCACAAATAAGTTGCACTATCATTATTAACTTTGCATCTTTTGGTTTCAATATTATGATTATGTGTATCACTACGATCGAGATCCAATGAACCATTTTCATTGGGTGTGTAACCATATAAGGTTTTATTCATGTAAACAGAACAACAATTATTCTCTAACTTAAATGAATAACCGTATTGCAATAAACCTGATCAAATCATATTCATGCTCAACGCAAACACCAAATAACACTTATTTAGGTTCAACACTAATCCCGAAAGTATAGGGAGTGTGTGATGATGATCATATCAATCTTGGAACCACTTCCAACACACATCGTCACTTCACCCTTAACTAGTCTCTGTTCATTTTGCAACTCCCGTTTCGAGTTACTACTCTTAGCAACTGAACTAGTATCAAATACTGAGGGGTTGCTATAAACACTAGTAAAGTACACATCAATAACATGTATATCAAATATACTTATGTTCACTTTGCCATCCTTCTTATCTGCCAATCACTTGGGGTAGTTCTGCTTCCAGTGACCAGTCCCTTTGCAGTAGAAGCATTTAGTCTCAGGCTTAGGACCAGACTTGGGCTTCTTCACTTGAGCAGAAACTTGCTTGCCGTTCTTCTTGAAGTTCCCCTTCTTCCCTTTGCCCTTTTTCTTGAAACTAGTGGTCTTGTCAACCATCAACACTTGATGCTCTTTCTTGATTTCTACCTTCATTGATTTCATCATCATGAAAATCTTGGGAGTCGTTTTCGTCATCCCTTGCATAATATAGTTCATCATGAAGTTCTACTAACTTGGTGATGGTGACTAGAGAATTCTGTCAATCACTATTTTATCTGGAAGATTAATTCCCACTTGATTCAAGCGATTGTAGTACCCAGACAATCTGAGCACATGCTCACTAGTTGAGCGATTCTCCTCCATATTTTAGCTATAGAACTTGTTGGAGACTTCATATCTCTCAACTCGGGTATTTGCTTGAAATATTAACTTCAACTCCTGGAACATCTCATATGGTCCATGACATTCAAAAACGTCTTTGAAGTCCCGGTTCTAAGCCGTTAAGCATGGTGCACTAAACTAGTAGTCATCATATTGAGCTAGCCAAACGTTCATAACATCTGCATCTGCTCCTGCAATAGGTCTGTCACCTAGCGGTGCATCAAGGACATAATTCTTCTGTGCAGCAATGAGGATAAACCTCAGATCACGGATCCAATCCGCATTTTTGCTACTAACATTTTTCAACACAATTTTCTCTAGGAACATATCAAAATAAACACAGGGAAGCAACAACGCGAGCTATTGATCTACAACATGATTTGCAAAATACTACCAGGACTAAGTTCATGATAAATTTAAGGTCAATTTAATCATATTACTTAAAGAACTCCCACTTAGATAGAAATCCCTCTAATCCTCTAAGTGATTACGTGATCCAACTCAACTAAACCATGTCCGATCATCACGTGAGATGGAGTAGTTTCATTGGTGAACATCACTATGTTGATCATATCTACTATATGATTCACGCTCGACCTTTCGATCTCCGTGTTCCGAGGCCATATCTGTATATGCTTGGCTCGTCAAGTATAACCTGAGTATTCAGCGTGTGCAACTGTTTTGCACCCGTTGTATTTGAACGTAGAGCCTATCACACCCGATCATCACGTGGTGTCTCAGCACGAAGAACTTTTGCAACGGTGCATACTCAGGGAGAACACTACTTGATAA